>NC_072038.1:2626096-2944596 GCF_027791375.1 Indicator indicator
TCTCCAGCAGTTCCATGCCCTTCCTGTCCGGGCAGGCCCCTGACACGGCAGCTTGCCGGTGCAGGAACTGCGAGGTGTCAGGCCAGGCGCTGGCCGTATGGCGGCAGGGGCAGCACGGGCGGGCCGAGAGCGATGTAACGGTGGTGGGTGCGATGGCTGCTGCGTCAGGCCGTTGCTAGGCACCGGAGATGCGCCGCCAAGCAGCGCCAACGGCACCGCCCCACCACGCAGGGAAGTTCCGATTGGCTAAGCGAATCACGTGATAGAAGACGGTGGCCGGGATGGGCCCTAGACCCTCTCCTCAGAGGCGGGTTGGTTCGGGGGCATGTTCTTGCTTTTCATTGGTTGTCCCTCGTCACATGGCGTGGGACCTGCTGAAGTCGCCCCGCGCCGATTGGCGGCGGGCGGTGCGCGGGGGCCGTGGCGCGGATGTGGGCCCTGACGCGGGCGCTGTCGCCGGTGCTCGGCGCGGCGCGGCAGCGGCGGGCTCCTGCAGCGGGCTGGGCCATGGCCGAGGCTTCCTCGGCGGCGCGGCCGGCGCGGCGGCCCAAGGACGTGCCGCGGCACGTGTGGGCCCGCGAGCGGCGGCGGAGCGCGGGTACGGGCCTGGCGAGCCCCAACACCGTGTACGTGCAGGTGGTGGCGGCCGGAAGCCGCGACGCGGGAGCTTCGGTGTACGTCTTCTCCGAGTTCAACCGGTGAGTGTGTGAGCCCGCAGGGATCCCCCGCTGCCGCGCCCGGGGCCTGCCCTGACTGTCCTTCCTCGCAGGTACCTCTTCAACTGCGGCGAGGGCACGCAGCGGGCCATGCAGGAGCACAAGTAAGTGGGGACCAGGGCGGCGGGCTCGGGGCTGCAGCGGGCTCGGGGCTGCAGCGGGCTCGGGGCTGCAGCGGGCTCGGGGCTGCAGCGGGCTCGGGTCACCCCCCTTTCGCCCTTCAGGCTGAAGATCTCCCACCTGGACAGCATCTTCCTCAGCCGGGTGGCCTGGGCCAACGTCGGAGGACTGCCGGGTGAGTGGGGGGGCTGCCGGCTTGTCGGGGGGTTCCTCTCAAGGTCCAGCCGATATGTGGGCCCCAGGTGGTGGCTTTGCAGGCCTTTTGGGGACTTGACAGCGCAGGACTGGAGTCGATGATCTTGGAGATCGCTTCTAATTCTTTTGCTTCTCTGATTCTGTGTTTGATGTGGGGGGTGTTTTGTGGTGGAGGGGATAAAAAGCGGTGTCAGAGCTGCTGGATTGGTGCTGTGATGCTCTGCGGTGCTTTCAGCTGCAGTGTGGGCTCAGCCACAGTGACAGTGCATGAGAACATGTGGTGGAAGAGGCACTGCCTGTGCTGCAGCATGGCCACATCCTCCCTAAGCCTCCTGGAACAGAATACATTGCCAGTGTTGCACTGCCAGCAGGGAGCTGTTTGCCAGTCAGGCTCATTTGAGATCAAAGGATTTACAGAGGTCTCAGGCCCACTCCTGTGACAGAATCATGGAATGGTAGGAGGTGGAAGGGACCTCTCGGTCCAACCCCCCTGCCAGAGTAGGATCACCCAGGACAGGTCACACAGGAACACATCTAGGCTGGCATTGAAGGTCTCCAGAGATAGGGACTGTACCACTTCTCTGGGCAGCCTGTTCCAGGCCTCCATCAGCTTCACAGCAAAAAAGTTTCTCCTCCTGCTCAGATGGAACCTCCAGGGCTCTGCCACCCTCACAGTTCCTCCTCCTGTTTAGATGGAACTTCTGTGTGCCCAGTACCTCATGTCCTGTCACTTGAACCTGCTTGGTGTAAGAGACACCATTCTCTGTGCTGGCAGAAGTGACCTCTCAGGTGTGATTTTGTTCTTCCAGGCCCAAGTGTACCTCTTGTCCTGTCTGCCCTCATCTTCCTGACCCCCACCCCTTGGATATTTGTAAGCATTAATAAGTAAGTTCCCCCCTTCAGCCTCTTCCAGGCTAAACAGGCCCAGCTTTCTCAGTCTCTCCTCCTATGAGAGACGTTCCAGTCCTCAAAGCAGGGAGAGATCAGAACAGATCACTTGGGATCTTGTCTGCTAAAATTCTGGAAATCTCCAGGAAGGGAGGAGATTAACAATCTGCTGAGGAAACTTGAGCCAAAATGTGATGATCCAAATCTGTAGATGTTTATTATCTGCTGAGGGAAGTGACCTGTTGAGCCTGCCACAAAGCTGAGGCAAGAGAGAATTTGAGTCTGAGGTCAGCTCTGGGATTTGTGGAGTGACCTGGCACTCCTGGGCCTGAGAAGGATCTGCCTTGTGTGATCTACCAGTGGTTAATGAAGCTGTGATTAAGCTGCTTCTCTCTCTTTTAGGTATGATTCTCACATTAAAGGCTATGGGGCTTCAGAGATGTGTTTTCCTGGGGCCACCAAAGCTGGTAAGTTGTGGGAGGCAGAGTGAGCCCTTCAGAGCTTTCCTTGGAGCTGGGAGAGCTGGTGTCAGAGCAGTGAATCATTGTCCAGCTCTGAGATGCTGGTGTGAGTTAGTGCCAGCCCAAGGGCTCTGCCAGAAGGGCTGGTTTGAAAAAGCAAATCCCTTCAGTTCCAGGACAGCATCAGGCTTCTGCTCCTTGAAGGTGTCCTGTCAGCTGTTATTCTGGTGAATCATCTTGTGGAGAAGGGATGTCCTTTGTTCTCCTCTCTGCTCCCTCCTTGTTTGCTTTTGGGAGCAACCTGCTGTCTGATCTCCTGCCTAACGTGATCCTCACCAGCCTAGTGCTGTGTCTAAGATAACATTTCCAATCCTTAGCATTGTTTTCAGAGGATCCCAGCATGGGGAGGGTTGAAGGGACCTCTGGAATTCATCCAGTCCAAGCCCCTGCTCAGGGCACCCACAGGGTCACAATGGCCAGAGGGGGTTGGAAGGTCTCCAGAGAAGGAGACTCCACAACTTCCCTGGGCAGCCTGCTCCAGGCCTCCATCAGCTTCACAGCAAAAAAGTTTCTCCTCCTGCTCAGATGGAACCTCCTGGGTTCCAGTTTGTGGTTCCTTTGTAGCCTGTCCCTGGGCCCCACTGAGCAGAGTCTGGCCCCAGCCTCTTGCCCCCTAGCCTTTAGGTACTGAGCAGCATTGAGGTTTATTTCTCCTTCCACTGAGGTTTTATTTCCTTGCAGTATCTGCTGGAAAGGATGGGCAGAGTGCTTCCAGACCCTCCTTTCTCTTTAAGTGAGATGGGACACCTGCCCGGGGCTCTCTGGATGCACTTCACTGGGAGTGTAACTCCCCAGAGTGGTGCTTCGTGGCAGGTCCCAGGCCTGCCCTCCTGACACATTGTTTCTTTTCCAGCAAAACTATTTGAAAGCAATCCGGCTCTTTCCGGGCCCCCTGAAGAGGATGGATTTAGGTATGTAGGTCACCAGGGGAACATGAACTCCTGACCTCTTTTTGTTTCAGCTGTAGCCAAGCTTGAACAGTAACAACAGCAGGAAAAGTCTCTCTGGCTTTGATTTGCTCCAGGGAAGTTCCAAATGCCTGTTTTAATGGACGAGATTGTTCAAACCATCCCAGAACTGCTCCCAGCTCTGCCAGCCTGGCTGACAGCTTTGCACTGACAGAGGCTGCCAGTGAACTTCTTACCCTGCTGTCTGGACTGCTTCCTGGGGGCTTTTCAGAGCTTTAATCATTCATTGATCTCTGCAGCTGGGGGAAACAGGACATTCAGCAGGTTTTCTTTAAGAAAGCAAAAGAAGCTCTTGCCCTGGTTTCAGTTCTTGTGGAGGAGGAACCTTTTGTCCTGCAGCTGTTAATGCTGGTTTCTGATCCCTTCCCAGCTGTGCAGTTGCACACAGAGCCTGAGTACAACGATGAGACAATGACAGTGCAGCAAATACCTCTGACAGGTGAGCATGGGGCCCTGAGCAGCCTGGGCTGGTGGGAGGTGTCCCTGCCCATGGTAGGGGGATTGGAACTGCATCATCTTGAAGGTCCCTTCCAGTGCCAGCTATTCTGTGTGAGGCTGGAGTCAGGCAGGAGAGGGACTTGTTGGGTAGCCATGCTGAAGGTGCTGGGAGGGGTGGTTCTGCCTGCAAGCCTGAGTAAGGAGAGGCTGAGTCATTTGTGTGGTTGGCTCAGGAGAAGGATCTCCCTCAGAGGAACAGGACCTGCTGAGTCAGGGCCTTGGGCAGTTCCTTTAGGTGTGGGCATAAAGAATGACAGGTGGAATGTCACAGGACAAGGCCTTTCTCAGCCAGCTGAGTTTGCTGGCTGCTGGAAACTGTGATCCTGAGAGCAGAGACACTTGGGTGACACCAAGCCCATGAAGGCTCCAGGCCTGGGGCAGAGTGGCTGGAAGTGGCCCAGCAGAAAAGGACCTGGGGATGTTTGCCAGCAGCATCTAAAGATGAGCCAGAGGGTGCCCAGGTGGGCAAGAAGGGCAGCAGCAGCCTGGCCTGGAGCAGCAATGGTGTGGGCAGCAGGAGCAGGGCAGGGATTGTGCCCCTGGACTGGGCACTGGGGAGGCCACAGCTTGAATCATTCAGTTTTGGGCCCTCACTTGTAGAAGGATATTGAGGAGCTGGAGCAGGTCTAGAGAAGGTCAACAAAGCTGTGGAAGGGTCTGGAGAACAGGCTTGGGGAGGAGCAGCTGAGGGAGCTGGGGGTGGAGAAGAGGAGGCTGAGGGAGACCTCATTGCTCTCTAGAGTTCCCTGAGAGGAGGCTGGAGCTGGGTGGGGTTTGGTCTCTTCAAGCAGTTAGAGTAAGTGATGGGATAAGAGGAGATGGTCTCAAGTTGCCTGGGGAGGTTTAGGTTGGCCCTGAGGAACAATTCCTTCTCCAAAGGGCTGTCAAGGCCTGGCCCAGGCTGCCTGTGGCAGTGGTGGAGACCCAATCCCTGGAGGGGTTTCAAAGCTGTGGAGATGTGGTGCTGAGGGCCATGGTTTGGTGGTGCCCTGGCAGTGCTGGGGTAACAGTTTGACATGACCTTAAATGTCTCTTCTAAGCCAAATGATTCTGGGATGCTGTGACTTGGGTGGCAGATGCCTCCTGAAGGAAGTGAGTGGGGTGTGCAAGGAGAGGTCGGCCTGGGAAGAGCTCTGTGTTCTGGTGCAGTTTAAACCTGACTGTGATGGAGGGAGGAGGGGATGCTGCTCAGACTTTTGTTATCTCTCCCTTCTGACTGAGTGATCTTTGTCTGCTTTGATTGGATTTGGGGCAGGAAAACCTCTAGCTGCTGAAAGTTCATTGCCTCAGAGCCCTGGAGCATCATACCAAGGAGGCAATAGTCCTAAAGGAGGCAATAGTCCTAAAGGAGGGCCTGGATCCCCAGGAGCTGCACAACAAAGCTTGGAGGAGGGCAAGGAGAAAGGCAGTCCAAAGAAAACAGGTGAGATAAATGGCCTGAGCCTTTGAACTGCAAAGAAGTCACAGCAGGTTCAGGACAGGCTCTTGTCCTCTGGGCCCTCACTTGCAGACCTCTGGAAGTGAGGTTTGCAGAGAAGTTCAGCTGAGGAATCAGTGGAGCAGAAATAGCTCTGCTACTTTGGAAGCTGACCTGGAAGTAATTAGGCCTGGAAAGTAGAAGGGTCCTATGAGGACAGGCTGAGGGAGCTGGGCTTGTGCAACCTGGAGAAGAGAAGGCTCCAGGCAGACCTCAGAGCAGCCTGCCAGTACCTGAAGGGGCTGCAAGAAGGCTGCAGAGAGACTGCAAAGGCCTGCAGGGACAGGACCAGGGACAATAATTTGAAATGAGAGCAGAGCAGATTGAGATTGGATGTGAGGAACAAGTTCTGCACCATGAGGCTGCTGGAACACTGCACCAGGTTGCCCAGGGAGGTGGTTGAGGCCCCATGCCTCGAGATATTCAAGGTGAGGCTGGACAGGGCTCTGGGCAACCTGATCCATTGGAGGATGTCCCTGCTGAGTGCAGGGGGTTGCACTGGATGACCTTCAGAAGTCTATTCCAACCCAAACCATTCTATGACTCTTGCTTAGACTATGATCAGTCCTTGTGGCATTTTGCCCTTGGCTGGAGTGGGGGCTCCAGCCTCTGTAGTTGCATTTTGAAGGGGTGTGGGGGTTGGCTTTGGAGGTCTTGGGCTTTATTTTGGTGTCTTGTAGCTACCAGTGTGGGCTGTGGCCTTAGGTGCTCATCAGGCTTTGCTGCTGGGCTCCAGGCTGGCTGCCTGACGTTCCTGGTGACGTTTTAGCCAACTTTGAGGTGGTTGTTGCTTTAAGGAAGATGTTTGTGCTGACTGAGTGGTTCTGCTGCCTTCTGCAGGTGACCGACAGCCCTGTGCAAGACCCCAGCCTGAGCTGGTCATGGCTTTCCTTTGCAAGGTGAGCTGGGACACAGCCCTCTGAGTAGAACCACAGGGTGGGAGGGCTTGGAAAGGACCTCTGCAGATCACCCAGTCCACCCTCCCTGCCCAGGTCACACAGGAACACATCCAGGAGGGCTCTGAGTGACTCCAGAGATGGAGACTCCACCACCTCTCTGGGCAGTCTGCTCCAGGGCTCCACCACCCTTAAATTAAAGAAGTTCCTCCTCATGTTTAGATGGAACTTGCTGTGTTCAGGGTTGTGAACTGGCTACAGAACAGGATCCCAGGATGTTAGGAGTTGGAAGGGACCTCAGGAGATCATCAAGTCCAACCCCCCTGCCAGAGCAGGACCATAGAATCCAGGGCAGGTCACACAGGAACACATCCAGATGGGTCTTGAAAGTCTCCAGAGCAGGAGACTCCACAACCTCTCTGGGCAGCCTATTCCAGTGCTCTGTAAGTCTCACAGTGAAGCAGTTCCTCCTCATGCTGAGGTGGAACCTCCTGTGCTGGAGTTTCCCTCCATTGCCCCTTGGCCAAGCCCAGGGTGTGAGTGCTGGAAGGGGACCTGCAGTGACCACGTGGTGCCCAGTGCCTGAGCACTTCAGGGCTGCCCAAAGGTGGCATTGAGGGCATGCTCCAGATGCCTCTTAAACACTACCAGGCTTGAGGCATTGGTCTCCCCTCCAGGAATCCCAGCAGGGTGGGGGCTGGAAGGGACCTCTGGGGATCATCTGGTCCAAGCCCCCTGCCAGAGCAGGCTCACCTGTTCCAGGTCTAACCTCCCCTCAGAGCCTTGTCTCATCTCACTGAGATGTAATTGGAGGCAGCATTTTCAAGCAGGACGTGGAAGCTGTTCTGTGATGCTGCTCTTCCAAGGTCAGAGTGACTGCAGCATGAGTGGGAATGTGTCAGAAGTGGAGACTTTGGAGGTGTTCCTTATGGAGCAGTCAGTTAAGAGCACACAGGTTCATTCTTGCTTAGTGCTTACAATGGGGAGCTCTGTCCTGCTTGCTTGGCTAAGGAAGGGAGCAAGAAGCAGCAGCACCTCCAATCCTGGCTTCAGTTTTGGGCCCCTCACTCCAGGGACACTGAGGAGCTGGAGCAGGTCCAGAGAAGAGCAACCAAGCTGGGGAAGGGTCTGGAGAACAGGGCTGGGGAGGAGCAGCTGAGGGAGCTGGTGTTGGTTTGTGTGGAGAAGAGAAGGCTGAGGGGAGACCTCATTGCTCTCTACAGCTCCTGAGAGGTTGCAGTGAAGTCAGGTTGGGCTCTTCTCCCAAAGAACTAGCAATAGGACAAGTGGGGATGGCCTCAGGTTGCCCCAGGGGAGGTTTAGGTTGGACCTGAGGAACAATTTATTCCCAAAAGGGTTGTCAAGGCCTGGCCCAGGCTGCCCAGGGAAGTGGTGGAGTCCCCATCCCTGGAGAGGTTTCAAAGCCCTGGAGATGTGGTGCTGAAGGCCAGGGTTTGGTGATGGATTTGGCAGTGTTGGGTTAATGTTGGACTTGATGATCTTTGGAATTTTTTCCAGCCTCAGGGATTCTACCATCTTGGACAGCAGCAAGTGCAGTCAGAGCCTTTGGGGTCAGTTGGTCTGGTGGCTGTGGGCAGGTGGTTGGTGTGTGGCATGGCAGAGCTCTTCTCTCCTGCCCCTCTTTTTGTTGGGCCTGTCATTAGTTTGGTTTTGGTTATGGTTTTCTTTTTTCACTTTTCAGATCCACCCAAAGAAGGGAAAATTCCTAGTAGCTAAAGCTCAGGAGATGGGCCTGCCAGTGTGAGTATGAGATGCCAGCCTGGGCACGGGCAGTGCCAGGCACGTGGCTGTTGGCAGCTAACCTTTGTGTGCCTTGCCTGCAGGGGCACCCCAGCCATCCTGCCCATCATCACAGCTGTCAAGAATGGGGAGAGCATCACCTTTGAAGGCAGAGAGGTGCGATGCTGTGGCTGTGCCACCCTCCCTCTCTAGCCTCCCAATCCCTTCCTGCAGAATGTTTCACCTACCAGCAGCTGCTGGGATGTGTTTGCTTGGGGCTTGCACACCATTCTTGGCTGCTGGTTTCCTGCCTGTTCCTTCTCATCCCTGGCCAGAGGCTGGCACAGGGTTTGCTGGTTTTGAGCTTTGAGTGGCTACTTTGGGTTCTTTCACCAGCCCCAAGCTGTTGCTGAGTGTGGCTCCAGCCCTGGAATTGTTTAAGGCCAGGCTGGATGAGGCCTTGAGCCTCACCCCTTGAGGTGTCCCTGCCCGTGGCAGGAGGCTTGGAACTTAGATGATCCTCAAGGTCCCTTCCAACCCAAAGCATTCCATGACTCCATGTCTGGGAGGGCTCCAGGGGTCTGATCAGGGATGAAGCTCCAGAATGAGCTCATTTGTGAGTGGGGCTGTGTGGCTGCTGTGTGTCAGAGCTTCTGCATCTCCTCTTTGAGACAGGCCTAGGAGTTAAGCCCTGCCTGGTTTAAGTCTGGGGTTTGGATGCCTGTGTAGCTCCCTCTTAGACCACAAGAAGTTGTGCAGGGCTCATCTGTCAGGCATTGCAGTGAGAGGCACAGCTCTGGCTGTGTCCAGGTGAGGAGCAGGTGAAGATCTTCACCTGGGAGCCAGCACTGCCAGCCCTTGGTGACACAGGAATGTCACAAAGCTTTGTTTTGTTGTTTCTTAAGCACATTGTGCTACCATCTGAACCTGCTGTGGGAACCTAGAAGCTGTTGAAGCTCCCTGGCATTAGGTTGTGGTTTGCTCTGAGACCAGGGCTGGGGTTGATTGTTGTAGAGTAGTGGAAATCTGAGTAATGGGAGCAGAGGGGGCCCATGGGTGGCACTGGGGAGCGTGGAGAGGACCTGCTGGGGGCTGGCTGGCAGAGCAGCTGCCACAGGAGGTGGCTGCAGTGATGTGAGAGGGGCTGTGTGAGTGGCTTGTCTGTGCTGTGATCTCTGTGTGTCTGCCTGCAGCTCTCTCCTGAGGAGCTGTGCACCCCTGCTGACCCTGGCCCAGTGTTCCTCGTGCTGGAGTGTCCTCACCAGGGCTTCCTGGATGCCATCTGTGAGAATGAGACCTTCCAAAGGTAGCAGGGGCCCGGGGGGTGGTCCTGGGCAGCCTGCCCTAGGTGGCCCTGCTTTGGCAGGGGGGTGGGCTAGGGGATCTGCAGAGGTGCCTTCCAGCCCCCACCACTCTGTGTGTGGCCCTGTGTTTGGGGGAAGATGTCTGTGCTGGGCTTTGCCAAAGGGAAGTTGTTCTGCTCCAGGTGGGTTCCTGTGGCCTATGTCTGAGCTGCTTGGCACTGTTGAGGAGCCAGAGAAGCACAATGTGATGGTTTTAAGACACCCAGATGGGCTGGCGGGGGGTTGGGAGGGCCCTAGGGAAAGGCCAACATGTGCAGGGTCTGTGGTCTCATGGGACCCCCAGAGTAGGAAGTGTGCACTGGTGTCTTGCTGGGGGACAGCACAGTGGCAGCCTGGGCTGTGTGCAGTGCAGGGCTCCACAGCAGGGTGCTGAGCTTCTGAAAGGCCCTGCAGATGTTGCTCTTGGAGCACAGGAGCTACCCTGGGCAGGGGGAGATGTCAGCAAAAGGTGGGCTTGAGCCTCCTGGGGACTTCTGCCTGTGGAGCCTGGAGCCCCTGAACTGTGCAGTGATGGTCTGTGCTCTGCCTGCCTGGGAGGGGAGGGTTACATCTGGCAGGATCAACAGGGGAGAGGGTAGGAGATGCCAAGGTGATGGAGGACTTACAGGAAGACCTTGCTGCTCCCTGCCACGCCCTGAAGCAAAGCTGGAGCCAGGTGGGGGTTGGTCTCTTCTTCCAAGTAACAAGTGATAGGATAAGAGGAAATGGCCTCACTGCAAGAAGGACATTGAGGGCTGGAGCAGGGCCAGAGAGGGGCAACAGAGCTGGGGAAGGGTCTGGAGAAGAGGGCTGGGGAGGAGCAGCTGAGAGAGCTGGGGGTGTTTGGTGTGGAGAAGAGGAGGCTGAGGGAGACCTCATTGCTCTCTGTGACTCCCTGAATGGAGGCTGCAGTCAGGTGGGGTTGGTCTCACCTTACAAGGATTAGGGGATAGGAGAAGAGGAAATGGCCTCAGGTTGCAACCAGGGGAGGTTGAGGTTGGATGTTAGAAGAAACTTCTTCATTGAAAGGGTCTCAGAGTCTGGCCCAGGCTGCCCAGGAGGTGGTTGAATGCCCATCCCTGCAGAGGTTTCAAAGCCCCAGAGACGTGGTGCTGAGGGACAGGGTTCAGCCCCAGCCCTAGCAGTTAGAGCAGGGTTGCTCCTGATCTTAAAGGCCTTTTGAACCCCAGCTGACTCAGACTGAAGCACAGGGATTCTGTTGTCCCCAGGTACCAGGAGGGGCATCCTGAGAAGCAGGTGGCCTTGGTTATCCACATGACCCCAGAGGCAGTGCTGAGAGACAGCCGATACCAGCAGTGGCTGCAGAGGTGAGTGAGGTGCTGGGGGGGTGTGAGGTGCAGGGGGGGTGTGAGCTGCTGCTGCCTTGGGGCTCGTGGGCAGCTGCCAGTCCTCGTGGTGCAGATGAGCGTGGGGGTGTGCAGCGGAGCGTGGGGGTGTGCAGCGGAGCGTGGGGGTGTGCAGAGGAGCGTAGGGGTGTGCAGCGGAGCGTGGGGGTGTGCAGAGGAGCGTGGGGGTGTGCAGCGGAGCGTGGGGGTGTGCAGAGGAGCGTGGGGGTGTGCTGATGAGCGTGGGGGTGTGCAGCGGAGCGTGGGGGTGTGCAGATGAGCGTGGGGGTGTGCTGATGAGCGTGGGGGTGTGCTGATGAGCGTGGGGGTGTGCAGCGGAGCGTGGGGGTGTGCAGCGGAGCGTGGGGGTGTGCTGATGAGCGTGGGGGTGTGCAGCGGAGCGTGGGGGTGTGCTGATGAGCGTGGGGGTGTGCAGAGGAGCGTGGGGGTGTGCTGATGAGCGTGGGGGTGTGCAGAGGAGCGTGGGGGTGTGCAGCGGAGCGTGGGGGTGTGCTGATGAGCGTGGGGGTGTGCAGCGGAGCGTGGGGGTGTGCAGCGGAGCGTGGGGGTGTGCTGATGAGCGTGGGGGTGTGCAGCGGAGCGTGGGGGTGTGCAGCGGAGCGTGGGGGTGTGCTGATGAGCGTGGGGGTGTGCTGATGAGCGTGGGGGTGTGCAGCGGAGCGTGGGGGTGTGCTGATGAGCGTGGGGGTGTGCAGAGGAGCGTGGGGGTGTGCTGATGAGCGTGGGGGTGTGCAGCGGAGCGTGGGGGTGTGCAGCGGAGCGTGGGGGTGTGCTGATGAGCGTGGGGGTGTGCAGAGGAGCGTGGAGGTGTGCAGCGGAGCGTGGGGGTGTGCAGCGGAGCGTGGGGGTGTGCTGATGAGCGTGGGGGTGTGCAGCGGAGCGTGGGGGTGTGCAGAGGAGCGTGGGGGTGTGCAGCGGAGCGTGGGGGTGTGCAGCGGAGCGTGGGGGTGTGCAGAGGAGCGTGGGGGTGTGCAGCGGAGCGTGGGGGTGTGCAGCGGAGCGTGGGGGTGTGCAGAGGAGCGTGGGGGTGTGCAGCGGAGCGTGGGGGTGTGCTGATGAGCGTGGGGGTGTGCAGCGGAGCGTGGGGGTGTGCAGCGGAGCGTGGGGGTGTGCAGCGGAGCGTGGGGGTGTGCTGATGAGCGTGGGGGTGTGCTGATGAGCGTGGGGGTGTGCAGCGGAGCGTGGGGGTGTGCAGCGGAGCGTGGGGGTGTGCTGATGAGCGTGGAGGTGTGCAGCGGAGCGTGGGGGTGTGCAGAGGAGCGTGGGGGTGTGCTGAGGAGCGTGGGGGTGTGCAGCGGAGCGTGGGGGTGTGCAGCGGAGCGTGGGGGTGTGCTGATGAGCGTGGGGGTGTGCAGCGGAGCGTGGGGGTGTGCAGCGGAGCGTGGGGGTGTGCTGATGAGCGTGGGGGTGTGCTGATGAGCGTGGGGGTGTGCAGCGGAGCGTGGGGGTGTGCAGCGGAGCGTGGGGGTGTGCAGCGGAGCGTGGGGGTGTGCAGCGGAGCGTGGGGGTGTGCAGATGAGCGTGGGGGTGTGCAGATGAGCGTGGGGGTGTGCAGCGGAGCGTGGGGGTGTGCAGCGGAGCGTGGGGGTGTGCTGATGAGCGTGGGGGTGTGCAGCGGAGCGTGGGGGTGTGCAGCGGAGCGTGGGGGTGTGCTGATGAGCGTGGGGGTGTGCTGAGAGCGTGGGGGTGTGCAGCGGAGCGTGGGGGTGTGCTGCGGAGCGTGGGGGTGTGCTGAGGAGCGTGGGGGTGTGCAGATGAGCGTGGGGGTGTGCTGAGGAGCGTGGGGGTGTGCAGCGGAGCGTGGGGGTGTGCTGAGGAGCGTGGGGGTGTGCAGCGGAGCGTGGGGGGTGTGCAGAGGAGCGTGGGGGTGTGCAGCGGAGCGTGGGGGTGTGCAGATGAGCGTGGGGGTGTGCTGATGAGCGTGGGGGTGTGCAGAGGAGCGTGGGGGTGTGCAGCGGAGCGTGGGGGTGTGCAGCGGAGCGTGGGGGTGTGCAGAGGAGCGTGGGGGTGTGCAGAGGAGCGTGGGGGTGTGCAGCGGAGCGTGGGGGTGTGCAGATGAGCGTGGGGGTGTGCAGAGGAGCGTGGGGGTGTGCAGCGGAGCGTGGGGGTGTGCTGCGGAGCGTGGGGGTGTGCTGCTGAGCGTGGGGGTGTGCTGCTGAGCGTGGGGGTGTGCTGATGAGCGTGGGGGTGTGCAGCGGAGCGTGGGGGTGTGCAGCGGAGCGTGGGGGTGTGCAGCGGAGCGTGGGGGTGTGCTGATGAGCGTGGGGGTGTGCTGAGGAGCGTGGGGGTGTGCAGCGGAGCGTGGGGGTGTGCTGATGAGCGTGGGGGTGTGCAGCGGAGCGTGGGGGTGTGCAGCGGAGCGTGGGGGTGTGCTGATGAGCGTGGGGGTGTGCTGATGAGCGTGGGGGTGTGCGGAGCGTGGGGTGTGCAGCGGAGCGTGGGGGTGTGCTGTTGAGCGTGGGGGTGTGCTGATGAGCGTGGGGGTGTGCTGTTGAGCGTGGGGGTGTGCAGATGAGCGTGGGGGTGTGCAGATGAGCGTGGGGGTGTGCTGTTGAGCGTGGGGGTGTGCTGTTGAGCGTGGGGGTGTGCAGATGAGCGTGGGGGTGTGCAGCGGAGCGTGGGGGTGTGCTGATGAGCGTGGGGGTGTGCAGAGGAGCGTGGGGGTGTGCAGCTGCCCTGTTCTCAGCTATGCTGAAGCTGTTTTGCTCTTGGCTCTCCTCTTGCAGGTTTGGGCCTGGCACCCAGCACTTGGTGCTCAATGAGAGCTCCTCTGCAGTGCACAACCCTCGCAGCTACAAGATCCAGACTCAGCTGAACCTCATCCACCCGGAGATCTTCCCTCTGCTCACCACCTACAAGAGCAAGGTAGGCCAGGCCCTGCTTGCCTGCCCACCTGGTGGCCCTGGGCAGTGGAAGGTGTGTCAAGTCCCTTGTCCCCACAGGAGGAGGAGGCAGTCTGCAGCGTGCCCCTCGTGCGAGGAGAGTGCCTCCTGAAGTACCACTTCAGGCCCCAGCAGGAGTGGCAGAGGTAGGTGTGGGGCTCTCTGCTTTACCAGTTTTTGGGTGTTGGCTCTCAGAAGCTTTTCAGTGTGAGGCTGTGCTGAGGGGGGAGGCTGTGCACAGTGAGGGGCTTCAAGGTCTTGTCCAACCTGTATGATCCTGTGGCTCAGTAGGTGTGTTGGGGTGGGGCTGGTGGTGGGGCCTGATGAGCTTTGAGGTCTTTCCCAACCTTTATCATTCTGTGATGAAGGGTAATGGCTTTGAGCTGGGAGAAGGGAGATTGAGACTGGAGATGAGGAAGAAATTGTTGGCAGTGAGGGTGGGGAGAGACTGGCACAGGTTGCCCAGGGAGGCTGTGGCTGTCCCCTGCCTGGAGGTGTTCAAGGCCAGGCTGGATGAGGCCTTGAGCAAGCTGTGCTGGTGGGAGGTGTCCCTGCCCATGGCAGGGGTTGGAGCTGGATGATCTTTGATGTCCCTTCCAACCCAACCCACTATGAATCTATGTTTCTTCCTGGTGGCTGTCAGCTGTGCCTTGAGGGCTGTGTGGCTCCCCAGAGCACTGAGAACATCACCTGAGCAATGCTCTGAAGTGGTGTTTTTGTCCCTCATTCTTGCAGCCTCCTGTGCTCCTTTGCCCTCATGTGCTGTGTAGCCAGCCCTGGCTGTGGCAGGGAGAGCCTTTCTGGGGAGCTCACAGAAAGTCTTACCAAGCTTTTTGTGGCTTCAGATTGTGTCAGAGCTGGAAGCCCCAAGTGGAAAAACAGTTGCAGAGTTCTCCGCTGGTGCTGGTGCTGTGGCAAGAGGGTGGAGCTGCTCAGTGAGGGTCTGAAGGGCAGGGAGCAGGGGAGAGCAGCTGCTGTGGCTCACATTTCTGTCTCTGCTGGGCAGGAGGACCCAGATGCCAAGAGGAGTTTCTGTTTCTCTGCAGGCCTGTGGTGCTGCACATGCCCTGAGGCAGGAGCAGGCCACAGGTCCCTTGTGCTTTGGAGTGGTGCCCCAGTCCTTGGGGCCACTCTTCCACAGTGCCAGTGCTGCCTTGCAGCGCCCTCTAGAGCAGGCAGCTCTGGGAGGGGACAGTGCCAGGATCTTCCTGCTGCTGCACTTGGGTGGGATGACTTTTGTGTGGTGTGGTTCAGCCCAGCCAGGCCTTTGTGGCACACACCACAGTCCTGGGTGTAACTTCCCCCACACCTCACCATGGAACATGGGAGAAGCATCTGAGGGGCTGGGCACAGGGAACTACTGGGGAGAGTCCAGTGGAGGCTACAAGGATGCTGAGGGGCCTGGGACATATGAGTGAGGAGGAGAGGCTGAGAGCCCTGGGGCTGGTGAGCCTGCAGAAGAGCAGCCCCAGAGGGGGTCTGAGCAATGTTTATAAATGTCTGAGGTCTGGATGTCAAGAAGGGGCCAGGTCCCTTCCAGTGGTGTCCTGTGATGTGCAAGAGACAGTGGACATGAACTGGAACCCAGGAGGTTCCCCCTCAGCGTGAGGACAAACTTGTTTGGTGTGAGGGTGCTGGAGCCCTGGAGCAGGCTGCCCAGAGAGGTTGTGGAGTCTCCTTCTCTGGAGACTTTCCAGCCCTGGCTGTGACCTGATCCTGCTTTGGCAGGAGGTTTGGAGTCAGTCTGCAGAGGTCCTTTCCAAACCCCCAACCTCTGGTTCCATGCCCCTTTGTTGTGAGGCTGTTTGACACAGTGGTGAGGCACTGTGCCCTGGAAGGTGCTGTCCTGCCAGTCCCTGCCCTGACCCAGGCCTGTCTTGCAGAGATGCTGTGACTGTCTGTGACCAGGAGGCCTTTGTTAGCGAGGCCTTGGACCTCCCTGACTTCCAGAGCCGTGTGAAGGAGTGCAGAGAGAGCCTGCCTGCTCTGCCAGGTAAGCACCAGCAGCTTCTCAAGGCTCAGTGTGACAGGAGGTAGGAGCTCTTGGTGACCCCTTGCTGTTGAGCCTACACACAGCTGGCAGCATGCAGTGTCCTTGCTGCTGCAGTCCTCCTGGGGCTGTGCAGAGGACAGGCTTGGTGCAACCTGAGTTAGCTTCTTTCAGTTGGACTCAGGCAGTTCTGTGCTTTGGGGATCAAGAGCACCCTCAGTGCATTTGTAGATGACACCAAGCTGGGCAGCAGTGTGGATCTGCTGGAGGGCCAGGGGGCTCTGCACTGGGACCTGCCCAGCTGAGACCAATGGGATGAGGCTCAACAAGGCCAGGAGCTGGGTCTTGCACTGAGGTCACAACAACCCCACAAGGCTCCAGCTTGGGGCTGGAAACTACCCAGCAAAGAAGGCCCTGGGGGTGCTGGGTGACAGCTGCTGGAGATGAGCCAGCAGTGCCCAGGTGGGCAAGAAGGGCAGCAGCAGCCTGGCCTGGAGCAGCAATGGTGTGGGCAGCAGGAGCAGGGCAGGGATTGTGTCCCTGGACTGGGCACTGGGGAGGCCTCACCTCGAATCCTGGGTTCAGTTTGGGGTTTCTCACTCCCAGGAGGACATTGAGGGCTGGAGCAGGTCCAGAGAAGGGCAGCAAAGCTGGGGAAGGGTCTGGAGAACAGGGCTGGGGAGGAATGAAGGCCAGAGTGAGGCTTCTCCCAAGGAACAAGTGACAGGACAGGAAGAAACAGCCTCAGGCTGCCCCAGGGGAGATTCAGATTGGACATGAGGAACAATTCCTTCCAAAGGGTAGTTATGCCTTGGCCCAGTCTGCACAGGACAGTGGTGAGTCCCCAGCCCTGGGGAGGTTGCAAAGCCAGGGTGATGTGGTGCTGAGGGCCAGGGTTTAGCAGTGGGTGTGGTAGTGTTGGGTTAGTTTTGGGACTGGATGACTTGAAGGTCTCTTCCAGTCTAAACCATTCTTTCATTCTGGTTTTCTAAAGCTGCTGGGTTTGGGAGTTGAGCCTGGTGGGGGCAGTTAGAGACAAAGCCCCAGCTGCTGTTTGTGAGCTAGGCAGAGCTCTGCTCTTGTTGAATGCTGTCCCAGCAGCCCCCCTGTGCATCCTGGTGCCTGGGAGAGGTCCAGCTCCAGCCCCAGCTCCCTGTGTCACTGCTGGATTTCAGCTGTGCTGCTGGCAGGGAGGTTTCAATGTGTTACCCAGCACAGCTCCCTGTCTGAGTCCTGATTTCAGGAAGGGTCTGGGCATTGTAGAACAGGATCCAGGTCTCTGCTGAAGTGGCAGATGTGTGGTGGGCAGTGAGCAGAGTCCCTCTTTGCCCCCTTGGGACGTGCAGCTGTGACCTCCTTGCTGCTGGTGCTCCTTCCAGCATCCCTGCAGCTGCAGGCAGGCAGAAATGCAGCTGCTGGGGATTCAGAGCCTGGAGTCCCTGCCTGTGGAGCCAAGTGGTGCCTGACTGGGCAGTGTGTGGGTAACAAAGCCTTGTGGTCTGTTTCCTCCAGGGAATGTGGAGACTTACCCTGAGATTGTCTTCTTGGGAACAGGCTCGGCAATTCCGATGAAGATCCGCAACGTCAGCGCCACGCTGGTGAACACCAGGTACCCCCTGTGCCACCATCAGTGGCCATGCCTTTTGCCATCTGCCCCCAGGGCCTGCTCAGCACCAACACCAGAGCACAATGAGCTGTGCAGACAGACTAATAGGACAGTTAGGGGTGCAGAGCACTGAGAGGTTGCTGCCTTACCCCAGGAATGCTCCAGGCCTGGAGCAGAGTGGCTGGAAACTGCCCAAGAGGCAGACCTGGGGGTGTTGATCAGCAGAGGCTGAGGATGAGCCAGCAGTGCCCAGATGGGCAAGAAGACCACCAGCAGCCTGGCCTGAATCAGCAATGGTGTGGGCAGCAGGAGCAGGGCAGGGATTGTCCCCTTGTACCAGGCACTGCTGAGGCCACACCTTGAGTATTTGGTTTAGGTTTAGGCACCTTACTCCCAGAAGGACACTGAGGGCTGGAATAGGTCCAGAGAAGGGCAACCAAGCTGGGGAAGGGTCTGGAGAACAGGGCTGGGGAGGAGCAGCTGAGGGAGCTGGGGGTGTTGAGCCTGGAGAAGAGGAGGCTGAGAGGAGACCTCATTGCTCTCTACAGCTCCCTGAGAGGAGGTTGCAGTGAGGTGGGGGTTGGGCTCTTCTCCCAACAAGAGAAGAGATAGAGAGGAAATTGCCTCAAGTTGCACCAGGGGAGGTTTAGGGTGGACATGAAAGGAAACTTCTTCCCAAAACGGTTCTCAGAGCCTGGCCCAGGCTGCCCAGGGGATGGTTGATTCCCCTTCTCTGGAGGGGTTTCAAAGCTGTGTAGATGTGATGCTGAGGGCCATGGGTTAGCATCAGTCAGGATTGTTAGAGAATGGTTGGATTTGGTGATCTCCAAGCTCTTTCCCAGCCCAGCTCCAAAGGCCTCCCTCCCTGATGGGCCCTGGTCAGAGCTGCTGCAGTGGTTCTAACTGTCTTTGTGCCTTGTCTTTGGCAGCCCTGCCCGCTCCCTGCTGCTGGACTGTGGAGAAGGAACCTTTGGGCAGCTGTGCCGGCACTATGGGCAGGGAGTGGACCGAGTGCTGTGCAACCTGGCAGCGGTGTTCGTGTCCCACATGCACACAGACCACCACTCGGTGGGTTGCAGGGGGGGCTGCTGGGTGGCACTCAGCTGGAGCTGCAGGGACAGATGTTGCCTGCCTGGCTCTTGGGCTTGAGCTTCCCCTCTGTGCTCCCCAGACACTGTTCCATCTGTGTTTCTCATCCCCTCTTTCTGGTAGGGGGACCCTGCAGACTTGCTGGGGTCATCTCCATTTTTCAGCTGTGTCCAGCCCAGCTTCCTCCAATAGAATCACAGAGCCAAAGAATTGTGCTGGTTGGAAGAGACCTCTAAGGTCCTTGAGACCAACTAGTCACAGAAGTTGCAGGTGGCCTGCTCTGGGTTGGGGCAGGCTCTTTGCTGCTCTGCTAGCTCATGTCTGCAGACTACACTGGGCCTGAGCTGTTGAGCAGGCTTTGTGCTCTGCACCTTCTGTTTGGGAGCAGACACAGCAGATCTAGGAGGGGTTGGGTGGCTGTGTGCTGCTGGCCAGAAGCCGTGGCAGTGCTGGGGCAGCTCAGCAGGCTGTGGCTGTGGGCAACAGAGCCACTAAGGACTTCTGACAGGGTTTCCCCAAAGTGCAGCTTGCTGAGCTGTGGCAGCACTGTTGCCACTTCCAGGCCAGAGGTGTCTGACTGCAGCTTGGTGTCTCCTGGCTTCTCTGCAGGGGCTGTTGAACATCCTGCTGGAGAGGAGGAGAGCCTTTGTAAGTAGTGCTGAGAGGGGAGCTGCTGAGTGGTGGAAAGCCCCCAGCCTTTCTCCAGGTGTTTCTGCTTTGGTGCACACCTCGTGCTGAGCCCTCCCCCTCACTGCTGTTCCAGGCAGCCCTTGGTCAGCCGTTCAGCCCTCTGTTTCTGGTGGCCCCTGAGCAGATCATGCCTTGGCTGCAAGAGTACCACAACCACTGTGAAGAGATCCTTGGAGACATCAAGTGAGTGTTGTGTGTAGAGAAAGGTCCTTCCTTGCTGGGTCCTTACTCAAGGCAAACTGCTGACATCCATTCCTCACAGCCCTTCACTGGAGGGGACTCTGACTCCTTCTCTGGCTGGAGAATTAGGCTGTGCAGGTTGCTAAGGGGAGGAGAGGCTTTGTTACTCACTTGTGCTACTTAGTAGAGGCTTAGGTTCAGCCTTTCCTTGGAAAAGAGAAGTTGAGTGAGGGACTGACCATTCTTTAGGGAGTCAAAGGATGAAAGGAATTAGCAGATGTCTTGAAACTCCCTAGAGGGAAATTTTGGGATTGTGTTATTTTAAAAGATGAAATAAGTATGAAGTTGCTAAAATAGCTCTGATAACCAAACAGGTGTAAATCAGTTTCTTCAGGCATGGTTTATTCTTGTGAGTATTCTGATTCAGTTCTGGCTGCTTTTTACTTCCATAGAGAAACAGGATTCTGCCCTTTAGGGTTAGCCAAATATTTTAGGAGGCCTTGAGCTCAAATGCTGAATTCCTGTTTGCAGCATGTTACAGATACTCTGCTTCAGGGTACAAGCTCACAAGAGTATTCAGTGTGTTAAGCTGTCTGTGTGGAAGGCTTGAGGTGAGGAGAAAGTTCTTCACAGAAAGAGTGCTCTGCCATTGGGATGTGCTGCCCAGGGAGGTGGTGGAGTCACTGTCCCTGGAGGTGTTCAAAAAAGGATTGGATGTGGCACTGCCAGGGTTTACTTTAGTCATGAGGTGCTGGGTGATAGGTTGGACTTGATGATCTCTGAGGTCTTTTCCAACCTTGTTGATTCTATGATTCTAATGACAGAGCATTTGACAGTGAGGAAGAGGAGGGTGGATGAGTTACTGTGCAGTTGGAGCAGTGAAAGCAAGGGGAGAAGCAGATGGTGCACAGAAAGTGTAGTCTGTAAGGTGCTGGACTGAGCAGGAGGAGCTGTGGGCTGCTGCAAGACCAGCTCAGGCTTTCCTTTGTACCTGTGCTTAGTTGTCTCCTCTCCCTCCTCACAGAATGATTGCTTCCCAGTCTCTGGTGAAGGGCTGTGAGAACACCAAACCCAAAGCCAAGTGGTTTGTCAGCTCTCTGCTGGAAGGCTACGACTTGGCTGAGGTAAGCTGGCAGGCTGCAGGCTCAGTGGCTGAGGGGTGAGAGGGGACCTGAGCTCTAACACCTCTGTCCTTGCTCAGTTTCAGACCTGTGAAGTCCAGCACTGTAAAAATGCTTTTGCATGCTCCATGGTGCACAAATCTGGCTGGAAAGTTGTCTACTCTGGTGACACAATGCCCTGCATGGCCTTGGTGCAAATGGGTAGGTGACAAAAACCCTCCTCTGCCTGAAGAGCCTCTGGGAAAAAGGTCTCAAGTTGTAGTATCTGAGGTGGGCACCTTCAGACCCTGGGTGCTCTGCCTGCAGCCCCAGGAGGGGCTAATGGGGGATGAGAGTTCCTGTGGGCAACTGTGCCCTGGCCAGTGCCCACCTGCAGATCACATCTGTGCCTCTGTACCCAGGGAAGGATGCGACACTGCTGATCCATGAGGCAACACTGGAGGATGGCATGGAAAAGGAGGCCATAGAGAAGACACACAGGTGGGCTGTGTCCTGCTGCCTGGCCCTGCTGGGAAGGCAAGGGTGCTGAGCTGGCTTTTGTCCTTGCAGCTGGTGGGGACCCAAGTCCTGTAGGTGGTTTTGGTGCTTGTAGAGCTCTTCAGCACTAAAAACAGAGCAGTAAACCTCACTGCTCTGGTCAGCATAGCATCAGAGGATGTTAGGGATTGGAAGGGACCTCTGGCGATCTTCCAGTCCTACCTCCCTGCCAGAGCAGGACCATAGAATCCAGGGCAGGAACACATCCAGATGGGTCTTGCCCAGAGGAGGAGACTCCACAACCTCTCTGCTCTCTCCACAACCTCAGCCTGCTCCACTGCTCTGTGACCCTTACAGTGAAGCAGTTCCTCTTCATGTTGAGGTGGAACCTTCTGTGCTGGAGTTTCCATCCATTGTCCCTTGTCCCAGTGGGGGCACAAGTGAGCAGAGGCTGTCCCTCTCCCTTCCTTCCTGACCCCCAGCCCCCAGATATTTATAAACATTTTTTAGATCCCCTCTCAGTCTCCTCTCCAAACAGCCCCAGAGCTCTCAGCTTTTCTCACCAGGCAGTGCTCCAGTCCCTTCAGCATACTTGTAGCCTTCCATGGGACTCTCTCAGGTAGATCCCTCTGCCTCTTGAACTGGGGAGCACAGAACTGGATGCAATATTCCCCAAGGAGAAGTGGGGGAAGCTTGTCATGAGATGCTGGGCACTTTCCAAGCAGGCCAGCCCAGAGGAGAGGCCTTCTGCTTGATGGCACTTTAGACTATGCTCAGGAGGTGGAAGAGTCATCCTGTCCCCACAGCTACCCACAATTCAAACTGAGCCCTGCAGCCCCGTGGTCCCGAGCCCTGCAGCCCCGTGGTCCCGAGCCCTGCAGCCCCGTGGTCCCGAGCCCTGCAGCCCCGTGGTCCCGAGCCCTGCAGCCCCGTGGTCCCGAGCCCTGCAGCCCCGTGGTCCCGAGCCCTGCAGCCCCGTGGTCCCGAGCCCTGCAGCCCCGTGGTCCCGAGCCCTGCAGCCCCGTGGTCCCGAGCCCTGCAGCCCCGTGGTCCCGAGCCCTGCAGCCCCGTGGTCCCGAGCCCTGCAGCCCCGTGGTCCCGAGCCCTGCAGCCCCGTGGTCCCCAGCCCTGCAGCCCCGTGGTCCCCAGCCCTGCAGCCCCGTGGTCCCCAGCCCTGCAGCCCCGTGGTCCCCAGCCCTGCAGCCCCGTGGTCCCCAGCCCTGCAGCCCCGTGGTCCTGAGCTGTGCCCCAGCAGAAGCAGGGAGCCCTGTGAGCAGCTTCTCCAAGCTGCCCATGAGTTGTAGTGCAGGAGGGCTGGACCTGCTGCTCTCCTGGGCCCAGGGTTTGGCTCAGCCCTGTCCCCAGTCTGTCCCCAGCCAGTCACAGCTTCTCTGCTGTGCTTGGAGCTGTCTGGGGGTCAGGGACTTGCCACCAGTGCAGGCTGCTGGAGTAGGAGCTGCCTGAGCAGGGCCACTTCATGCTCGGAGAGCGCTGGCAGGTGTCTGGTGCTGGTGTGGCCTCTCTGCAGGTGCAGAACAGGCCCTGCCCAGCCTGTGTGTGAGCAGCCTGTGGTTGCTGTTGCAGCACCACCTCGCAGGCCATCCAGAGTGGGCTGAAGATGAATGCAGAGTTCATTATGCTCAACCACTTCAGCCAGAGGTACGCCAAGATCCCACTCTTCAGCGAGGACTTCAGCGAGAAGGTTGGCATCGCCTTCGACCACATGAGGGTAAGCTGGGGGCTCCCAGCCAACCTGGTGGGCAGCCTTGGTCTCACTGGGGGATGGCTGCTCAGGGGTTCAGGGCTCCACAGGTACTGATGGACCATCTGCTTCTGATGAGCAGTGTCACAGCATCACAGAGTGGCAGGGGTTGGAAGGGACCCATGGGGATCATCGAGTCCAGCCCCCTGCCAGAGCAGGGTCACCCAGGGCAGGTCACACAGGAACACATCCAGGTGGGTTATGAATGTCTCTGAGATGGAGACTCCATCACCTCTCTGGGCAGGCTGCTCCAGGGCTCTGGCACCCTTAAATTTAAAAAAGTTCCTCCCCATGTTCAGATGAACTTCTGATGTTCCAGTTTGTGCCCTCTGTCCCTTGTCCTGTCACTGGGCACCACTGAACCAAGCCTGGTCCCATCCTGCTGACACCTACCCTTGAAGTATTGGTCAGCATTGCCCAGATCCCCCTCAGGCTGCTCTTCTCCAGGCTCTCAGCCCCAAGGCTCTCAGCCTCTGCTCCTCACAGAGCTGCTCCAATCCCCTCAGCACCTCTGTACCCCTTTGCTGTACCCTCTCCACCAAGTCCCTGTCCTTCCTGAACTGGGAAGCCCAAAACTGGACCCAGGACTCCAGATGTGCCCACCAGGCAGAGTAAAGGGGGATGAGAACCTCCCTGGTTCTCTTTTTTACTGGCCACACTCTTCTTGATGCACCCCAGGCCCTCATTGGCCTTCCTGGCCACAAGGGCACATTGCTGCCTCATGGGGAACTTGTTGTCCCCCAGCACTCCCAGGTCCTTCTCCAGCAGGTCCCCCCTCAGCTGTCCTGCTGCAGGAGGTTGTTCCTCCCCAGGGGCAGGACCTTACACTTACCTTTGGTGAACCTCATGAGGTTCCTCTGCCCAGCTCTCAGCCTGTTCAGGTCTCACTGGATGACAGCACAGCCTGAGGGGTGCCAGCCACTGCTCCCAGCTTGGATCATCAGCAAAGTGGCTGAGGGGACAGGGACAGGGACGCTCCACCCCTTTGCCCAGATCAGTGATGAAGGTAGGGATGGACCCAGTGCTGGGTTGTCTTCCACAAGGGCCACTTTTGCTGCTGGCAGTGGAAATCAGCAACATGAGGAGAGGGTTGCACAGAGTGAGACAGCTGCTGGTAGCTCTTGAGAACACTTCAGATGCTGAGTGCTTGCCTTGTGTCACCTCTGTGCTGTGCATGAGAACCTCATTTTGCCACAATTTCACTCCCTTCTCAACTGCTGTACTGCTTCAGTGGCCTCCTGCAGAAGACATCCAGCAGCCACCACTGGAGTGTGGTCATAGCAGTCAGAGTAACTCAATTACAGAACTTGTACAGTGTCCACATCCTTTCTTGTGAGGAAAATGTCAGCAGGTGGCTGAAGATGAGCCAGGGTGCCCAGGTGAAAGAAGAAAGCCACCTGCTGGCCTGGATCAGCAATGGTGTGGGCAGCAGGAGCAGAGTAGGGATTGTGCCCCTGGACTGGGCACTGGGGAGGCCACAGCTCAATTGCTGGGTTCAGTTTTGGGTCTCTCACTCCAAGAAGGACATTGAGGGCTGGAGCAGGTCCAGAGAAGGTCAACCAAGCTGAGGAAGGGTCTGGAGAACAGGGCTGGGGAGGAGCAGCTGAGGGAGCTGGGGGTGTTTGGTGTGGAGAAGAGGAAGCTGAGGGAGACCTCATTGCTCTCTACAGCTCCCTGGAAGTCAGGTGGGTGTTGGGCTCTTCTGCCAAGACATAAGTGACAGGACAAGAGGAAATGGCTTCAAGTTGCCCTAGGGGAGGTTTAGGTTGGACATGAGGAACAATTTCTTCCCCAAAGGGTTGCCAAGTCCTGGCCCAGGCTGCCTAGGGCAGTGGTGGAGTCCCCATCCCTGGAGGGGTTTGAAAGCCCTGGAGATGTGGTGCTGAGGGCCATGGTTTAGTGGTGCCTTGGCAGTGCTGGGTTAAGGCGTGGACTGGATGACCTGAAAGGTCTGTTCCAGCCAAGACAGTTCTGTGTTGTGTAGGTTGTGCTGTGGGAGCTGTGTGCTGAAGGCCTGGCTGGTGTGAGTGCAGCTGGCAGGGGCCGGTGGCACTGCGCTCCGAGCGGGCCAAGGGCAGGGAGGTGAGGCTGGTGCCTGGTGCCTTGCAGGTGCGGTTTGGGGACTTTGCCACCATCCCGAAGCTGATCCCCCCCCTGAAGGCCTTGTTTGCAGATGACATCGTGGAGATGGAGGAGCGGAAGGAGAAGCGGGAGCTGCGGCTGCTGAAGGAGACGGCGGTGCTCCTGGAGAGGCTGGCGGCTGGCAGCGACACCCAGCCCGCCTGCCACAAACGCAGGCAGCCCCAGGAGCAGCAGCCACTGCCCAGCAAGAAGCTGAAAACAGTCAACTGAGCGCTCTGCTGCCGCAGGAGCACTCAGGGCAGCGCAGCCGGAGGGGCTGCTGAGCGCCTGGCTCTGCTTGGTCATCCCTGCAGCTCCATGGGCTGAAGCTACCAAGCAGGAGCAGTGCAGGTCCTGGTGGTGCCAGCGGCTGTCCACACAGCTCCTGGCTCTGGCTCTCACCGGCCCGTGTGTTATTTTCCTCCTCCCCACAGTGGTTCTATCCTGTAAGCTGTTAGGAGGCAGCAGCAGCAGTGACCTTTGTGAGAGGTCAGGCTGGGGCAGCCCCTGTGGGGCCCAGAAGCAGCCCAAGCAAGCCGCAGGGTGGTGGACAACAGAACCAGGTAGCAGAACCCAGGGCCCAGGAGGAAATGCCACAGTAAACTGGGACCTGGTTGATTTGGAGGTTACAGTAGGGGTGTGAATACTGCTCTGTTCCCATTTTACTCTCTGCTGCTTCCTCTGGATCTCCAAAGGGTTCTGCAAACACTTTGGTTAGGATCTGAATAAACCACTCAGGTGGCTGTTTCTGCAGTGCAGCCTTGGTGGAAAAAGCTATCTCAGCCTGGTGCTGTGCCTCCTGCTTCTTCTGGCTGTGTTACCTGCCAGCAAAACCACATCTTGCCCCTGTCACCCTACAGAGAGGAGCTTCACTTCTCGCTTCAAGCTGGTAACAACGGGAGGTGGCTTTTGAGTAGCTCCAGAACAGGCAACTGAGAGGTTCCTGGAGCAGATTCCAGTTCTGGGTGCAGGACCAGGGAGAGCTGATGGATAGGGGGAGGGTGTTTTGGAGGTTTACTCAGGGACTGCTTTGCTTTTCCCCCTGCCAGTGATTTAACCACATGCGGTCAGGAAGGCTTGGCATGGTTCCAACCCAGGAGTTCATTTTCAGAAGTGACTCAAAGGCTCTGAGCCCCCAAGAGCCACTGAGCAAATGCCTCCAGCACAGCTTAAACATTGAAGACTTCATTTAAGAGTGATGGCAAATGCCACCAAGTGGCAGCCAAGAGTCTTTGGTTGATCAGATGTGGTTCAGGGTGCTAGTCTACAGCAGAACCTAGGTCACTGACCCAGCGGCATGCTGCAGAGAATATCTGCTGGGCTTTGGGAACTAATTCAGAGGCTAATTTAGCGTGCAGGGGTCAGTGGGAAGTGGGGTGCCCAGGGGAGGGCACAGGTGCTGCTGGGACAAGACAAGCAGCTCCTGCCCTGCTCAGCATCCCTGGGCTGCCTCTCTAGAAGTGAAGAGACTTCTGTTCAGGAAACAATGAACATCTCACGCAAAGGTGGGAGAAGGGACAGGTGCTGGAGCTCATCTCACAGAAGCTCCAGCTCCAGGTGGTTGATGCAAGCACCATGGTCTGGGTGATGGCAGGGACCTGCCGCTGGCCCCGGCCTGTGTTCGGGAACCTCCCGCCAAGCGAGCCAGGGAGGGGGCACAGCTGGATGCAGCTGGGGCTGCGGGGACGCGAAGCCCGGTCTGGCGAAGCCGCATCGCGCAGGGCGCCGGGGCCCGCCCTCGGCTTCCCGGCAGGACACCGGGGGCGGCTCCTCGGCATCCCCGGGCAACGGTGGCTCCTCCCCGTAAACAGTAGCCGGTGCCGGCGGGATGGAGGAGGAGGAAGAAGAGGTGGCGGTGGCGGCAGAGCCGGACCCCGATCCCGACCCCGGAGCCGAGCGGCTGTGGCGGGCGGCGGCGCGGAGCCTGGGGCTGGCGGCAGGACGCGGCGCGGCCGGGCAGGCGCTGAGAGGCTTCCTGCGCGGCGCGGCGGGGCCGGTGCTGCTGGCCTGCCGCGGCACGGACGGGGACCTGGCGCTGGGGCCGCCGCCGCCGCCCGCCCGCCGCAAGGCTCTCTTCTTCCTGCGGGGCCCGGGGCCCAGGGAGCCGCTCTGCGGGGACCTGCCCGCGGACCTCCTGCCGCACTTCGCCGCCCTCGTGGAGGAGGTGAGGAGCGGGCGGGGCTGGGCTGCCTCTGGAGCTGATGATCCAAACTGGGAGCAGTGGCTGACACCCCCCAGGCTGCGCTGTCTCCAGCCACACCTGACCAGGCTGAGAGCTGGGCAGAGGAACCTCATGAAGGTCAACCAGGGCAAGGGTAGGGTCCTGCCCCTGGGGAGGAACAACCTCCTGCAGCAGGACAGCTGAGGGGGGACCTGCTGGGAAGAGCTCTGTGGAGAAGGAGTTGGGAGTGCTGGGGGTCAACAAGTTGCCCATGAGGCAGCAATGTGCCCTCGTGGCCAGGAAGGCCAATGGGGTCCTGGGGTACACTAAGACGAATGTGGCCAGCAGGGCAAGGGAGGTCCTTGTCCCTCTCTACTCTGCCCTGGTGAGTTCACATCTGGAGTCCCAGGTCCAGCTCTGGGCTCCCCAGTTCAAGAAGGAAATGGATTTGCTGGAGCAGATGCTGCAAAGGGCTACAGAGCTGCTGAGGGGAATGGAACACCTCCGTTGTGAGGAAAGACACAGAGAACTGGGGGGGTAGCACAGAACAGACCAACCTGAGGTGGAAACTCACCAATGCTGATCCATACTTCAAGGGTGGGCACCAGGAGGATGGGACCAGGCTTTGTCCAGTGGTGCCCAGTGACAGGACAAGGGGCAATGGGCACGAACTGGAACATCAGAAGTTCCATCTAAAGATAAGGAGGAACTTCTTCCAGTGGAGGATGGTGGAGCACTGGAACAGGCTGCCCAGAGAGGTGGTGGAATTTCTCTATCTCTGCAGACATTCCAAACCCACCTGGATATGTTCCTATGTGACCCCCTCTAGGTGACCCTACCTTGGCAGGGTGGTTGGACTCCGTGATCTCCACAGGTCTCTTCCAATTCCTACCATTCTGTGCTATGGTGCTGACACTTGGCAGCCCTGGTGATGGTGACCCTGGCAGTCCTGTGGGCCCTAAGTGGCCCCACTGGTGGGGGATCTGGCACCCCAGAGGTGGTGGTCCTAGGTGACCCCAGGGAGGGTGGCCCTGGGCACCCCTGGAAGTGGTGGCTGCAGGTGGTCTCAGAAGTGGCGCCCCTGGGTAGCCCTGGAGGTGGTGTCCCCAGAAGTGGTAGCTCTGGACACTCAACTGGGAGCCCTGCCTCCAAGTGGTACCCCTGAAGCCTAGCCCTGGGGTCAGGCACTGGCTCTGGCACATGGTGACAGGGAAGATGTCCACCCCTGCAAAGGGGCTGCTTGGGTTCCCTTCTGTCTCTGCTGATGAGTTTGCAGCCACAGCTCTGCCTCTGACAGCACCTCCTGCCCATGATGGTCCTTGGAATTCATTGGAGCCTCCTAAATTCTGATCCATGTCTAGCTGTGGTGTCTGTGGGACCAATCCACGTTGTGGAATCAGAGTAGCAGATGCTGGAAGGGACATCCTGAGGTGACCTGGTCCATCCCCTGTTCAAGCAGGGCCACCCAGAACTGCTTGCCAGGACCTTTTTGCCTTTTGAGTGTCTCTAAACATGCAAACTCCCTGAACAACATCTGCCAGTGCTTGGTCACCCTCACAGTGAGAGAGGTTCCTGATGTTCAGAAGGAACCTCCTGCAGTTCAGGTCCCTGTAACTTCAGCTGTGCTGATGTTTTCCAAAGGGACCTTCTGTCCTCCCTGTGTCAGCATCCTGAACCAGACAGCAGCATCTTGATTGATTCCTGAGGGCTCTTGAGCTGGGCGAGTCCCAGCAGTGAGGCTGTGATGAGAAAGCAGAGGAGCTGCTCGACCTGAGGAGCTCTGGGAGTGGGTTGGTGTGTGAAGGTGGTGACTGCTGGATTGGATTCCTAGGAGCAGCTGCCAGGCTGCCTTGGTTTCATGGGATAATGCCTGGTGTGCAGAGGGGGCTGTTGTACACAGGTGTCTGATGAGCCCTGTGGGCCTGGCAGGTCTGCAGAGAGGAGTTTGTGTTACAGCTTCCTGAGCCAGGGCAGGCAGGGGCCAAGGGGCACTGTCCTCACCATCTGCTGCAGGGACAGCTCTGCTCAGACCCCACCTGCAGCACTGCCTCCAGCTCTGGGGCCCCCAGCACAAGAAGGACCTGGAGCTGCTGGAGAGGCTCCAGAGGAGGCCACCAAGATGAGCTGAGGGCTGGAGAAGCTCTGCTGTGGGGTCAGGCTGGGAGAGTTGGGGCTGTTCAGCCTGGAGAAGTTCCAGGGAGACCTCAGAGCAGCCTTCCAGTAGCTGAAGGGGCTCCAGGAGAGCTGGGGAGGGACTTTGGACAAGGGCTGGGAGTGCCAGGATGAGTGACAATGGCTTTGAGCTGGGAGAGGGGAGATGGAGAGTGGAGAGGAGGAAGAAATTGTTGAGAGTGAGGGTGGGGAGAGACTGGCACAGGTTGCCCAGGGAGGCTGTGGCTGTCCCCTGCCTGGAGGTGTTGAAGGCCAGGCTGGATGAGGCCTTGAGCAAGCTGTGCTGGTGGGAGGTGTCCCTGCCCATGGCAGGGGGTTGGAACTGGATGAGCTTTAAGATACCTTCCAACCCAAATTGTTTTTGATTCTACAGTTTGTGCTGGTTTAGGGTCAGACAGATCGTCTCTTGCCCCGAAAGGGACAAAAGAATGACACACGCAAACGGATTGGAGAGTGATGGAAAGTTTAAATGGAAAAGCAATTGGTGAAGCTACAGAGAACCACAAACTACAAAGCATAGTGGAAAAGAACATCCTAAAGCATACAGAACCCCTCACAGAATTCCCAAAAGCTTCCCAATCCTCCCTTCCTCCCACCTGAGGGTCTACCCAATCCCTCAGGGCTCTTCCTTCCCCCCACTCCCACTGCTAGGCAAGTCTCAGGCTGGCCAGGTCTGAGACTGCCCCCCCCTCCATTCTCCTCCTGGCATTAGGCCTAGTCAGGCCTAAGAGGCCTGAGATACTCCCCCGGCATGACCTGATAAGAGAGGACATCTCCCGTGGGAGCAGAGAGGGAAGAAAGAGGAAGAGAATGACTCTGCAGATGGCTTTATAGGGTGCAGGATTTATGGGTAGAAATACGCCGTTTCCTGTGTCCACCCCTATTGGGTGGGCACCCAGGACACCAGAGGTGTATCTCATGTGGCAGTGGCAGGGGGCACCCAGCCTAAACTGCCATGCAGTTCCAGTCATGGTTGTAGAGAATCTCCAGCACCCTGGGACTCGCTGTGCTGGTGGTGCTGGTGGTGCTGGGCTCCTTTACTCCTTTTCCATCTGGTGTCCATCTGTAGCTATTTGTGTCGGTGTGAGCTGAAATTCCCCCCCCCACCAACAATAACCAGGCTAGCCCAGTCTGGAAGCAAATGAAAAGCTGTATTTACAAGCAGAGTCTAAAATCTACAATGAAATGCAATGAATATGTACAAATATACAAAATTCACAACATTCACAAATATATACAATCAACAGAAAAAGCACAACCGATCTCCCTTTGCTTCCCCCCAAGGGGACCCTCCCAAAGGGGCCTCTCTCTCCCAGGAGCTTCCCCCCCAGACCCCCCTGGACAGAGAAGCAGAGTTAGTTAAGCAGACAGTTGTTAACTTAGCTGCCAAGGTCAGTACGTGTTATCTTCAGCCAGAAGAGAAGAAGAAACAGCAGCCAGACAGCCCAGCAACTGCCCCCACTGCCGAACGCAGAATGTGCAGAATGCCTACTTTGTTTTGGGTAATAGTTCTTAAACATTTCTATCTATCCAATGGAAGTGTTTAGAACAATCAGTATTTTGCTTTCTTACACCCAATAGTGACTTATTTACATTCTTTCACTTTCTCTGTTCTGAACTTTGCAAGGAAAAATTAAAAAGACAGTTTCAAACCACCACACTATTTTACACCTTCAGCCTCCCCCAGCCCAGCAGCACAAGAGCTGTTGTTTGTCACCAGGGACAACCTGGCTCTGTCAGGCTGTTGCCACAGGCTGCTCTAGGAGTTGCTACCACAGCTCAGGCAAGCCCAGAACAGCTCAAGCCTAGGCAAGCCCAGCCTAGCCCTTAGACCTCTGGTGGGTAGAGCTTTGGGCAACAGCCCAGGAAGCGTCTGTGCTGCTGACCTGCAGTAGTGCTGCTGTGGGGACCCTGAGTGACCCTCACCAACAGTAGGTCCAAGGAGGCAGCAGAAGGTCTCCCTTATAGCACACTAGGGCTTGCAAGCCCTGGGTTGGACCCTGCCTGCCTGCCCTGCCCACCAGCCCTGCAATGTGGAGCAAGCAGCAGGAGGTGTTGAGAGGGCAAGGGGCCCAGCCCATGGAGCTGTCTCTAGCTGCAGGTTGGAGAGGCTGGGAGAGCCTGAGGATGGAGCTGCTCACTTTGCTGCTTTCCATCCTTCCCGGCTGCTTGGACTTGGGGGAGAGGGGTCAGAATGGGCCTGTAGAGAGGCCCTTGCATCACCAGCTAGAGCTGAAGGGGGCTTACAGGCAGACTGGGGAGGGACTGTTCAGAAGGGGCTGTGGGATTAGGACCAGGGGCAGTGGTTTGGAACTGGAGCAGGGCAAAGTTAGGTTGGACATCAGGAGGGAGTTCTGCACAGTGAGGGTGGGGAGACACTGGAACAGGTTGCTCAGGGAGGTGCTTGAGGCTCTGTCCCTGGAGACATTCAAGATAAGACTTGACATGGCCCTGGGCAGCCTGCTCTGGTTGGAGGTGTCCCTGCTGCCTGCTGGGGGTTGGCCAAGATGCCCTTGGAGGGCCAAGATGCCCTTGGAGGGTCCCTTCCAGCCTAATGCACTCTGAATCTGCCCTTCCTTCACATTAGGCAGGGCCCTGCTTGGGCCATCCCTGGATGGGGGTCTCTGGGCTTGGCCAGAAGAGGAGCTGGGAGCCTGCTGGGCTGTGCCACCTGCTGCAGCACTGCCTGCTCCGTTTCTGTCCATGACTCCTGCTCTAGGTGATTGTGCCCATCCTGACCAACAAGCAGAACCATCAGGGCTGGCCAAAAGTGGTGTCAGAGGACCTGACCCGCCACGTCCACAAGCTCAGGAGCACTGTTCTCAAGGTTGTTGGCCAAGTCAAGGGCAAGACCCTGCTGCCTCTTCCAGCTGGCTCAGAGGGAATTGAGGACATTGATCTGGACAATGAGAACTGGTGAGGACCACCCCTGGCTCTCCACTGGGCTTCCTTTTCTCTTGCATGTGCTGTGTCTCTGGGGACCTTTCCTGTCACTCATGGGGAACTCTTCTTGCTCCTTCATCTGCTGCTCATCCACACTGCTGGGGAGGGGGAGTGGTGGGGGTGGGAGGGTAATTTTGTACCTACAGCTTCCTGCAGGCTCCTCTCAGACCTCCAAGGAGACATCTGGAAGCTGTTGTATCTGGCCCCTTGCACAAGTCCTGCATTGCCTGTGCTTCTCCTCAAGAAGTAAAGGCATGGCTTTGAGAACTTGGGTCCTCTCCATTCATAGTTAGACCTCTCCGGTAGCTGTCACCACTCTGAAGTTCACTTACAGTCTGTGAGGGACCATCCTCAGGAAAGTTCCCCTCAGAGCAGTTAGATTAGAACCAGAGAATCATTTTGGCTGGAATGGTTGCCCAGGGAGGCTGTGGCTGTCCACTGCCTGGAGGTGTTCAAGGCCAGGCTGGATGAGGCCTTGAGCAAGCTGGGCTGGTGGGAGGTGTCCCTGCCCATGGCAGGGGGTTGGAACTGGATGATCCTTTCCAACCCAAACCATCCTGGGAACTCCAGCTGCCTGTGGGGTCACTTGCAGTAGCTGCAGCTGCTGAGTGCACACCAAGCCATATGGTTTGTCCCTTGCAGCTTGCAGCTGATAGACAAATCTCTTGTTCATGCTGCTGAGTCAGCCATCATAGACTGGAACTGCCAGATCCAGGAAGCACTGAAGAAAGACTCTGCAGAGTCTCTGCTGCAAGGCAGAAACCCCAGCCCGAAGGTGGAGCTGGAGTTCTGGAAGAACAGGTACCCTGGGCAGCCTGCCTGGGGCATGGTGCTCACTGGGGCTGGTTCTGCATGGAGGGAGAGTGGTGGTGCCAGGCCTGCAAAGCTGCTGCTGCTGGGAGCTGAGAGCCTGCCTGAGTTTCATGTCGAGGTTGAGCTGAGGAGAATTGCTCCTGCATGTGAAATAATCCTGATCTGAGAAGCGTCTGGGAGGTTCCCTGGGCACTGCCTGTGTTTGGCCCAGCCCCAGCACAGGGCTGTCCGTGGAGGGGATGCTTTGGGGAACTCTTTCCATCACTGCTCCTGGGCTCCAGCCACAGCAGTATGAGCTGGGGACACCTGCAAAGGCTGCACCTCAGCTGCCTGCTGCTCACCTGCTGCCACAGGAGCTTCAGCTGCTCAGGAGCCAGGGAGTAGAATTTCCTCCTGCTCTTTGAAACCCTTGTGCCATGTTGGCTCAGGCTGACCCAGGGAAAGCATTTTCTGCTGGAGAGATGTCTCCAACAGCTGCAGAAACACCAATGACTTCCTTCAGCACAGTCCTGCCAGTAGCAGAGCTACTGTCCTGCTGGACACAGCACTGTTTGTCTGTCTGTCCTGTAGGGCTGCCCCTGTCTCCTGCAGGACCTTCCTCCTGTTTCGCTCTTGGCACTCAGCCCCTGTGCAGCTGGAGGAGTGAGGCCCTGGGGCAGGGGGGTGGTGTGGGGCCAGCTGCTGCTGCCCCAGCCTGGGGCTGTGCCCTGTTTTGGTTCTGCAGGTGTGAGGACCTGGAAAGCATTTACCATCAGCTGAGAACCAGGAGGGTCAGCAGCATGCTGGCGGTGCTGGAGAGAGTTGAGAGCAGCTACGTCCCAGCCTTCAAAGCCATGCTCATGGATGTTGAGGCAGGTGAGCTGCTGAGGCACCCTCACCACAGTGCTAGCCTATGGCCTTTGGCCACAACTGGTTTCAAGCCCAGTCTGGCACTGGTCATCTGGAGTCTGCTCTGACCCCTGCAGCCTTGTTTCTGGCCTGCACTGAAGCTGGGCTCTGTGTGCCTGGCCTGATGCTTTTGTTTCCAGGCTGGGACAAGGTCCTGGAGCTCAGGGTGGGTGGGTTTGGGACCTCACTCTGCTGCAGTAAAGCTTTTGCAGTGATGCAGCAGGACTCACCCCAACGTTCACCAGCTCCCCTGGGGTCAGTCTGCAGCAGCTGAGGTTCAGGGCAAGAGGACAGATCAGAAAGTCACAGCATGGTAGGGGTTGGAAGGGACCTCTGAATGTTGGGTCCAACCCCCTGCCAGAGCAGGGTCACCCAGGGCAGGTCACACAGGAACACATCCAGATGGGTTCTGAAAGTCTCCAGAGAAGGAGACTCCAAAACCTCTCTGGGCAGCCGGCTCCAGGTCTCCAGCACCCTCACACCAGAGAAGTTTCTGCTGATGCTGAGGTGGAACCTCCTGTGCCTGATTTCTTGCCACAGCTCTGAGCGAAGCTCAGGACATTCACCTGCACCTGGCACCTCTCAGGAGACACCTGGAGGGCATAGAGACTGTGGAATTCAGCAAGGTGAGGCCTCTCCTGGTGCCTCTGCTCCATGTGGTGTGTCTGATCTGGGTCACCTCCAAGAACTACAACGTGCCCATGAGGATAGCTGTGCTGCTCCAGGAGATCTGCAACCTCCTCATTCAGCAGGTGTGTAGCTGTGGTGCCTGCTTGTGCCAGGGCAGGTTCTGGTATGGAGGTCCCCTCCCTCCTCCTTCCCCTCTCCTTCCCTGGGATGCTGATTTTTAGCTTGAGAGGTTACACAATGGCAGAAGGGACCTTTGGAGATTGAGTCCAACCCCCCTGCCAGAGCAGGAGGACCCAGGGCAGGGCACACAGGAATGTGTCCAGGAGGCTCTTGAACGTCTCCAGAGATGGGGACTGCACCACCTCTCTGGGCAGCCTGCTCCAGGGCTCTGCCACCCTTACAGTAAAGAAGTTCCTTCTCCTATTCTCATGGAACTTCTGTGGTCATCTTGTGCCCAGTACCTCTTGTGCTGTCCCTTGAACCTGCTTGGTTCCAACATGGTCATTCTCTGTGCTGAAGTGACCTCTCAGGTGTGATTTTGCTCTTCCAGGCCCGAGTGTACCTGGCTCCAGAAGACCTTCTGAAAGGGGAGATGGAAGAGAGCCTGGGCAAGGTGCAGATGGTGCTCAGCATCCTGAATGAGTTCAAAGGGGCCTTTGAGGAGAGGAGGGAACAGCTGCACACCTACTATGCACCAGGCCAAGCAGTGAGGCTGTGGGACTTCCATGGCACCATGGTGTTTGCCAGGCTGGACAGCTTCCTGAGGAGGCTGCAAATGGTGGAGGTGAGACTCTGGCCTTGAACCATCCTGCACTCCTTCAGGAGACCTCTGGAGCTGTGGTCTCCCTTGCTGGCATCTTCCCTGCCTGCAGCTCTGCCTCATGCCAGGGGATGGTGCTGCTCTCTGGGCTGTTAGGTCTCCTGACAGCGCCTGGCTAGGACCTTCTTTTACCACACCCTGCCTGGTGCATGTGTGAGATACACAACTGTGTCCTTCTGGCCAAGCTGGTAGGTGTCCTGTGGGGCTCCTTGCTCCTACTGGGACAAGGAAATGGAGGTTACTGGGAGCTGTGGTTTTCATGGCTCTAAATTAAGCAATACCTCTCCTAGACTTCTTTTCCCACCAGAGGCACCCTAGAGCTGGGTCCAGCCTGGCTTGGAGATGCCACAGGCTCCCCTTGAGGCTGGCCACTGCTTGGCTGTGCCACATGGACTGGAGGAGGAACAGGGACACCTTCCTCACCAGGTCATCCCTTCACATCCTAATGGTCTGTCCAGCTGGGGTGCTGTGCTGGGTGTGTTTGCCAAGTGTCACTGTGAGAGGCTCATCTGAGGCAGGGACAATCTGGTGTCATGAGTCCCAGTGTCCCTCAGCTCCCAGCATGGCCAAGGGCTCCTTCAGCTGCAGGAAATTCATAGACCCACAGAATGGGTTGGGTTGGAAGGATCCTCAAAGCTCATCCAGTTCCAACCCTCTGCCATGGGCAGGGACACCTCCCACCAGCCCAGGCTGCTCAAGGCCTCATCCAGCCTGGCCTTGAACACCTCCAGGCAGGGGACAGCCACAGCCTCCCTGGGCAACCTGTGCCAGTGTCTCACCACCCTCACTGCCAAGAATTTCTTTGTTGTTTTCTTTCCTCTCTTGCCCTCCCCATGGGCCAGAGGCTTTGCTGCTTTAGCCCTGCTGTGGGACTGGATGTGTTCTTCCCTGAGCTGTGCTGAGGACCACCAGGGCTGAAGTCTGCTTGGAGCATTGGTTTCTAAACGGGTTCAGTGTGCAATCAGATCCTTCTGGCTGGTACAGGGGAACATGAGCAGGGAGAGGTGTAACTGCAGCTCATCCAGGGCAGGGTGTGGGTGACAGGAGCTGTGCTCTGCTACCCTGCAGAGGCTCTGGCTGCTGGCTGCTCACTCTGTGAGTGTTGGGGATGTGGGCTACAGAACAAGACCACAGGGGGTTGGGCTTCTGCTGCACTGCCCTGGTGGCAGAGCACTGCTGTGTCCTATGAGCAGTGCCCATGTCCCACACCTCCCAGGATGGTCAGAGGCTGCAGGATGTGCAGTCAGAAGGAAGGGCTGTGGGGTGAGCTGGTGAGCATGGTGCAGGGCAATCTGTTAAGGAGTTGTGCTGGGTTGAAAGTTCCCCCAGCATCACATTGCCAGCCCTGCCCAGCTGGAAGCAAATGAAGCAAAACTACAATCTAAAATGGAATACAATGAAGATGTACCAAATAGACAATAATTACAATAGTTACAATTTATAAACAGCACAAGAACCCCCTGACCCCAAACCAGGGGAGCCAATGGCATCCTGGCCTGGATCAGCAATAGTGTGGCCAGCAGGACAAGGGAGGTTATTCTGCCCTGTACTCAGCTCTGCTCAGGCCACACCTTGAGTCCTGTGTCCAGTTCTGGGCTCCTCAGTTCAAGAGAGATGTTGAGGGACTGGAAGGTGTCCAGAGAAGGGCAATGAGGCTGGGGAGGGGTCTGGAGCACAGCCCTGTGAGGAGAGGCTGAGGGAGCTGGGGGTGTTCAGCCTGGAGAAGAGGAGGCTCAGGGCAGACCTCATTGCTGTCTACAAGTACCTGAAGGGAGGTTGTAGCCAGGTGGGGGTTGGGCTCTTCTCCCAGGCACCCAGCAGCAGAAGGAGGGGACACAGTCTCAACTGTGCCAGGGGAGGTCTAGGCTGGGTGTTAGGAGGAAGTTCCTCACAGAGAGAGATTTGCCATTGGGATGTGCTGCCCAGGGAGGTGCTGGAGTCACTACCCCTGGAGATGTTCAAGAGAAGCCTGGATGAGGCACTTAGTGCCATGGTCTGGTTGATTGGACAGGGCTGGGTGATAGGTTGGACTGGAGGATCCTGGAGGTCTCTTACAACCTGGGTGATTCTATGATTCTGATTCTATGATTCTATGATTCTAATAGCTTTCCTTTCCCTGCTCCCCTCCTTCCCCCACCCCCAGACACCAAAGGACAAGAGACAAGAGCAGAGAATTGTTTTTTTAGTACTTAGCCAAAACAAAGAACACAGCCAAGGTCAGCAAAAGGAAGTCAGTGTCTCCCAGAGTGAGGAAGCTGGAAGAGAGAGAAAGCTAGTACAGACCACCCAACACTATTGGTAGTGTGTCCAATGGATTGTTTAGAACTGTCAGGATTTTCCCTTTTACACCCACTGCTCATTTATTTACATCCCACCACTTTCTGTTCAAGATCTGTGGGAAATTTTAAAGGTACAGCCTGTAACTACCACATGAGAAAATCTACTTCTCTCCAGCTCTATTCCCCAGCAACCCTTTTCTTTGCAAGCAACCTCATGAGCCAAAGCAAGGAGCTCCTGGCTTAGTTTTGCTTTGAAAGGTATCTGTGCAGTGAACCTCAGAGTGCCAGCAGGGTGGGGCTGGAAGGGAGCTCTGGGAATCATCCAGTCCAAGCCCTGCTCCAGCAGGGCACCCACAGCAGCTTGCCCAGGAGCACAATACCCAGGGGGGGTTGGAAGCTTTCCACACAAGGAGACTCCACAACCTCTCTGGGCAGCCTGCTCCAGGCCTCCAGCACCCTCACAACAAAGAAGTTTTTCCTCCTGTTCAGATGCAACCTCCTGGGTTCCACTTTGTGCCCCTTGCCCCTTGTGCTGTCCATGGGCACCACTGAGCAGGGTCTGGCCCCAGCCTCTTGCTCCCCACAGCTCCTTTAGCTCTTGCTGAGCATTGCTGAGATGCCCTCTGGGGCTGCTCTTCTGCAGGCTCTCAGCCCCAGGGCTCTCAGCCTTTGCTCCTCACAGAGCTGCTCCAGGCCCCTCAGCAGCTTTGCAGCCTCCCCTGGACTCTCTCCAGCAGTTTCCTGTCCCTCTGGAACTGGGGAGCTGAGAACTGAACCCACCAGCTCCAGATGTGGCCTCTCTAGCACAGAGCAGAGGGAGAACCTCTCCTGACCTGCTGCCCACACTCTTTTTTCATGCCCTCTAGGCCTCCATTGGCCTTCCTGGCCACCATGCCACATTTCTGGCTCATGGGTATCTTGTTGTCCCCCAGCACTCCCAGGTCCTTCTCCAGAGAGCTCTTTCCAGCAGGTCCCCCCTCAGCTGTCCTGCTGCAGGAGGTTGTTCCTCTGCAGGTCCACTTGTCCTTGTTCCATAGAAAGCTCTGAGCCAGGGCCTGTGTCCTGGCTGTGACCCACTTGACAGCCCCTGTCTGACTGGCACTGGCTCAGTGCCAGCTGTTCAGGGTGAAGCTCCATACCCACACAGCTCTCCTTGCAGGATTGTCCTCTGAGTTCAGTGTGAGCAGGATGGGCACCAGCAGCCTCCTTTGCTTGAGATCAGCACAGCTCTGCTCCTCTGAGACAAAGGGCAAGCAGCCCCTGCTTAGCCCTGCCAGATGGGGTGGGGTGGTGGCAGGACTGCCCAGTGCTGCTGCCACAGCTGGAGGAGTGCAGCATTGTGGCACCACAGGGTAAGGCCCTGCCAGGCTGCAGAAGATGGGAAGGGAAGGAAGGAGCCTCAGAACCACAGAACTGTTTGGGTTGGCAAAGTCCTCTGAGAGCATCCACTCCAACACGAAACCAACCCCACCATGGCCACCAAACCATGGGCCCAGGTGCCATGGCCACACCTTGCCGGAACACCTCCAGGGATGAGGACTCCACCACCGCCCTGCAAAGCACCATGTCCCCATCTTAGCAGCTAAGGTCAGCTGGGCATGGTCAGCAGCACCCTCCTGGGCATGAGGAGTTTTGAGCAGGAGCTTTGGGCACTTCAGGTTCCTGTAAATGCCAGAGGTCTCAGTTAACAACTCTAAAGCTGTGCTGGATGACATTTCAGGGTCTCCTTTCTCTTCTAAATACCCTTCACAGCAATTTTGCAGTTGGTACAGAGGCAGCAGCAGGTCCTGCTGGGGAGGGACATGTTTGAGCAGCTGTTGGTGCCCAGCATCTGCCCCTTGCATTTGTGCCACTCATTCTGGGTACCAGTGGTGTGCCTGGGGAGCTCCTTTGGCCTGGCATCCTGGCAGGGTGTTGTGACAGCTGCTGTCACCTTGGCTCAGCATCTTAACCTCTGTGCCTCCATTGACTTTGAAGGGTCTCCTGACCACTGCCTTGGAGCTGATGAAGCTGGAGAAGCTGGAGTTCAGTGGGATTAAAGGGAAGGCCCTGGGACAGCAGGTGCTGGACATGTATGAGGAGTTCCAGGAGGCCTACAAGGTGTTTGCAGAGCGAACCTACGACTGCCTGGACCTGACCAACATGGTAGGTGGCACCAGCTGGTGAGGATGCCAACAGGATCTGCATGTGCAGAGCAGCTTCCTCACCTGCAGCCCTCTGACCTCTTCCCAGCTCCTCACAGTCAGAAAGTGCATCAGGTTGGAAGGGACCCTCCAAGGGCATCTTGTCCAACCCCCCTGCAGGCAGCAGGGACACCTCCAGCTGGAGCAGGCTGCACAGGGACACATCCAGTCTGACCTTGAATGTCTCCAGGGATGGAGTCTCAACCACCTCCCTGAGCAACCTGTTTCAGTGTCTCCCAACCCTCACTGTGCAAAACTTCCTCCTGATGTCCAAATCTGCCCTGCTCCAGTTCCAAACCATTGTCCCTCATTCTGGCACTCCCAGCCCTAGGCAAAAGTCCCTCCCCAGCTCTCCTGGAGTCCCTTCAGGTACTGGAAGGCCTCCCTGGAGCCTTCTTTTCTCCAGGCTGAACAGCCCCAACTCTCCCAGCCTGGCCCCACAGCAGAGCTTCTCCAGCCCTCTGATCACAGAATCAGTCAGGGTTGGAATGGACCACAAGGATCATCCAGTTCCAACCCCCCTGCCATGGGCAGGGACACCTCACACTGGATCAAGCTGGCCAGAACCTCATCCAGCCTGGCCTTAAACCCCAGCGATGGGGCCTCAACCACCTCCCTGGACAACCCATTCCAGGCTCTCACCACTCTCATGGGGAAGAACTTCTTCCTCATGTCCAGCCTGAATCTCCCCACTTCCAGCTTTATTCCATTCCCCCCAGTCCTGTCACTCCCTGATAGCCTAAAAAGTCCCTCCCCAGCTTTCTTGGAGCCCCCTTCAGACACTGGAAGGCCACAAGAAGGTCACCTCAGAGCCTTCTCTTCTCCAGACTGCACAACCCCAACTCTTTCAGTCTGTTCTCACAGCAGAGCAGCTCCAGCCCTCTGCTCATCCTCATGGCCCTTCTCTGGACACCTTCCAGCATGTCCAGATCCCTCTTGTAACAGAGGCTCCAGAACTGGATGCAGTACTCCAGGTGGGGTCTCACCAGAGCTGAGCAGAGGGGCAGAATCACCTCCCTTGACCTGCTGGCCACACTTCTCTTGCTGCAGCCCAGGCTCTGCTTGGCTCTCTGGGCTGCAAGTGCTCACTGACAGCTCCTGTTGAGCTTCTCATCCCCCAGCACCCTGAAGTCCCTCTCCTCAGGGCTGCTCTCCAGCCAGTCCCTGCCCAGCCTGGATTTGTGCTTGGGATTGCAAGGTCACTTGGTCCAGTGGGGCACTAAAGCTAACATGCAGCCACGCAATGGAAAGCCTTCTGCCAGGCTATGACCGTAACAGGCAGAGGCCAGGACCTCGTATCTGTGGAGCTTTCCTGCTCTGACCCCAGCTGGCATCTTGTTTACCAGACAGGCAAGGGCCTGGCCCCTTTGTTCCTTTTCCCGCCTTGCTCTGGTGCTGTGGCAGGAAGGAGGGGAGGGAAAGGACCTCTCTGGACATCTTGAGGCCTGTCTGGGTTTGTACTGGCCGTGTGTCATGGCCTTACCACCACAGAGACTTAACCCTGGAGTGGCCATGGGGAAGCTCCATGCTGAGGAGCTCCAGCTGGGCACTGCAGGGGGGGCACCTGCTCATGGCAGACCTAAGGGGGAGGTCCCCCTGGGGTAAGCTCCTGCCCCAGCAGGCTCCTGCTCTGCTCCCTCCAGAAGGGGCTGTGCTGGGGTGAGGGGTGGGCAGGCTGGCAGTGGGACACCAGGCTGGGCAGTGGGACACAGGACTGGCAGAAGGACACAGAGCTGGCAGTAGGACACAGGACTGGCAGTGGGATACAAGGCTGGCATTTAGCACACAACTGGCAGAGGGTCACAGAGCTGCTGTGCCTTGCCTCCCCTTGCTGAGCCCTGCCTGCTGTGGTGCTGTGTCCTGCCCGCTGTGGTGCTGAGTCCTGCCCGCTGTGGCGCTGAGCCCTGCCTGCTGTGGTGCTGAGTTCTGCCCGCTGTGGTGCTGAGCCCTGCCCGCTGTGGTGCTGTGTCCTGCCCGCTGTGGTGCTGAGCCCTGCCTGCTGGGGTGCTGTGTCCTGTGTCCTGCCCGCTGTGGTGCTGAGCCCTGCCCGCTGTGGTGCTGACTCCTGCCCGCTGTGGTGCTGAGCCCTGCCCGCTGTGGTGCTGAGCCCTGCCCGCTGTGGTGCTGAGTCCTGCCCGCTGTGGTGCTGAGCCCTGCCCGCTGTGGTGCTGACTCCTGCCCGCTGTGGTGCTGAGTCCTGCCCGCTGTGGCGCTGAGCCCTGCCCGCTGTGGTGCTGAGCCCTGCCCGCTGTGGTGCTGACTCCTGCCCGCTGTGGTGCTGGCTCTGTTTTTTCTCCTGCAGTTCCAGAGGCTGTCTGCAGGGGGCGGCAGGTGCCAGCGCTGCCGGGAGGATCCGGAGCGCTGCTTGCTCCAGGTCCCTGCTCCCGGAGGCAGGGCACAGAGGGCGGTGGCAGTGTCCCTGCCAGGAGCTGCCTTGGTGTCAGTGACCCCATGGCCTTGTGTGGGGTCTGAGTCGTGAGGCTTCTCTCAGTGCTTGAGTTCTGCACTCTCTGCTCCCTTCCAGAGCTGTTCCTTTAGCTCAGGCAGCAGCTGGAGCTCAGCAGTACCAATGGCAGCAGCTGGTGCCCTGTGCTTTGTCCTTTGGCAGAAGGGACACAGGGCCCTGCTTGCAGTGGCTGCCACCAAGGCTGGACAGAAGGACTGAAGCCTCCCAGGGTGTCAAGTTCAGGCTTTGAGCTGCAGGAAAACAAACCAGGATTTTACACTTGAGCTTCAAGGGATCTGCTCCAGCTGGAGCAGGAAAAGCAGTGCCAGAAACCACTGGAAATGACAGACATACAACTGGTGGGGTTGGAAAAGACCTCTGGAGGTCACCTGGAACTCCTCCCTGCCTAAACCAGGCTCAGCTAGGGCAGGGCTGTGATCAGTCAGGTTAAGTAGCTCCAAAGCTTGATGTGCCCAAGGGTGGAGGCTTCATAGATTCATGGAGTGGTCTGGGCTGGAAGGAACTTCAAAGCTCATCCAGTTCCAAACCTCCACCATGGGCAGGGACACCTCCCACCAGCACAGCTTGCTCAAGGCCTCATCCAGCCTGGCCTTCAACACCTCCAGGCAGGGGACAGCCACAGCCTCCCTGGGCAACCTGTGCCAGTCTCTCCCCACCCTCACTCTCAACAATTTCTTCCTCCTCTCCACTCTCAATCTCCCCTCTCCCAGCTCAAAGCCGTTGTCCCTCATCCTGGCACTCCCAGTCCTTGTCAAAAGTCTGCTCTCCTGGAGCCCCTTCAGGTACTGCAACCTCCTCCACAACCTCTCAGGACAACCTGTGGCAGTGTTCCCAAACTGCCTTTGTTTTTGCCTCACTTCCCCCCAGCTCATTCCCAGCCCCCCAGGCTTGTTTTGACTTGGGACTAGCCTGCAGCTGGAGTCAGCAAGGGCACCTGTGGGGTTTCTGGATGATGCTGTAGTGCTCAGGCCACAGCAGGACACAGGAGGACAGTGTTTGGGAATAGTCCATCTTGCCTCTAGGCTGAAGTTAGTGCTTGGTAGAAAGCCCTCAGGACCAAGAGATCCATCCTGGAGGGCCAGGATCTTGGCTGTGGGATACTGCAGCAATGTCCTCAGGCTCTGTGAGGCTTTGCACTACTGCAGCAGCTGAAGGTTGTCCTCTCCTCTGACCAACCTTCCTGGTGACTGAGAGAGGTGACCTCTGGATCAGGAGGCTGCAGGTCCCTTCTCTGAGCCTCACAGCTCCCTGCTTTGCCTTCCCCCAGGACTTTGAGCAGGACACCTTTGCCTTCCAGCAGAAGGTAGCAGACATCGACGGGCGCCTGGGCACTGTCTTCATCCAGGCTTTCAATGATGCCTCAGACCTGGAGCACACCTTCAAGGTTTGGCTGTTGTGTCCTTGCAATTTTGTAGGAGGGAAATGGAGGCACCTGTGGTTTGCCTTGGTCAGAATTGCACCAGTAGGGAAAGCTGGGGAGGGATTCTTCTCCAGGCTCCCAGCCCCAGGGCTCTCAGCCTGTGCTCCTCACAGAGCTGCTTCAGGCTCCTCAGCATCTCTGGAGCCTCCCCTGGCCTCTCTCCAGCTGTTCCCTGTCCCTCTTGCACTGGGGAGCCCAGATTTGGGCCTCACTAATACAGAGTAGAGAGGCAAAAGAGCCTTCTGTGAGCTTCTGGCCACACTCTTTTTGATGCACCTACAAATTTGGGTTATGTTTTTTTTCCCTTTTCTTTCCCTGCCTCTTCCCCCCACCCCTCCCCCAGTTGCTGGAGATGTTTGGAAGCCTTTTGGAGCGCCCAGTGATTGCTGCAGATGCTGCTGACAAATACTCTGTCCTGCTCCACATGGTCAGCAGTGCCCTGGACCACGCTCGGCTGCTCTACTCCAGGCACACGAAGGCAGAGCTGGAGCTGGGTGAGCAGCCTGTGCCCAGGGAACTCACTGGGCAGGAAACTCTCTGCAGTAATCTGGGGCAAACAATTTGCCTTTTTCTAAGGGAACCAAAACTTCCCAAACTCTGAATGTTTTTAGCCTCTACAGCTCCTGGTGATGATGGAAACACCTTGGAAAAGTCTGCTCTGAGTAGAATCATAGAGCTGTTTGGGTTGGCAAAGTCCCCTGAGAGCATCCAGTCCAACCCCAACCCAACCCCACCATGGCCACACCTTTCTGGAACACCTCCAGCCATGGGGACTCCACCACCTCCTTGGGCAGCCTCTGCCAATCCCTGACCACTCTGGAAGCAAAGAAATTTTTCCTCCCCTGGCAGGGGGAGGTCGTTTCCTCTCCTTCTGACCTGAGACTAGGGAGCAGAGCCCAACCCCCACCTGACTGCAGCCTCCTCTCAGGAGCTGTAGAGAGCAATGAGGTCTCCCCTCAGCCTCCTCTTCTCCAGGCTGAACAGCCCCAGCTCCCTCAGCTGCTCCTCCCCAGCCCTGTTCTCCAGACCCTTCCCCAGCTTTGTTGCCCTAAGGAAAGGCAAAATTCCTTTAGGGAAGTGCTCCTTTTCCACTGTGTGTCCCTGGTGTGTGCCTGGCAGTGGAGCTTTCCCCCAGCAGGGCTGGGACCAGAGGCATCTTTGCACACTTGGTGCTGCCTCAAGCACCCCATGGGACTTGCAGCCTGGCTCCTGTGCTCCCCAGTGTGGAGTTGTTGGGGCTCCCTTGTGATGCTGCACAGCAAAGCAGGAGAGTGGGGCTTGGCAGCCAGGCTCTGAGCAGCCCTGTCCAGGTTTGTTATTTCCCATGGATGCTGGCACAGGAGGGGCTGTGTGGACTTCTGCCAGACTGTGAGGATTAGGGACTGCTTTGTGCACAGCAACCTCTTTACCTGCCTCAGGAAGTCTGTGCTGGAAGCAGGCAAGTGCAGGAGAGGCTGGAAGCAGGCAGGGTGACAAAGGGAATGGAGAGGGTCCTGGAGAAGAGGCCAACACCTGCTGAGAACCTGGTAGGTATAGCTGTGTGGGTGTTAGGGGGGATGGGCAGAAGGAGCTCCTGGTCAGCAATGCCTCCATCAGGGTGTGTGGGGAGCAGGGGGTGCAGCCCTCTGCACCTGCTCAGTTCCCAATGTGTGCCAGGCTCCCCCTGTGAGCTCAGCTCCTTACTCAAGGTTCAGAGGCACTAAATAACTTGCCCTGGCCACAGACCTGTGTCAGATGTTTGAGTTAATGAAGGAAGACCAGGAGAAGAGAAGACTCCAGGGAGACCTCAGAGCAGCCTTCCAGTATCTGAAGGGGCTCCAGGAGAGCTGGGGAGGGACTTTGGACAAGGGCTGGGAGTGCCAGGATGAGGGACAATGGCTTTGAGCTGGGAGAGGGGAGACTGAGAGTGGAGATGAGGAAGAAATTCTTGGCAGTGAGGGTGGGGGACCCCATGCTGGCAGCACAGAACATGAGGAGGGCAGATTGAGACTGGAGGTGAGGAGGAAATTCTTTGCAGTGAGGGTGGGGAGAGACTGGCACAGGTTGCCCAGGGAGGCTGTGGCTGTCCCCTGCCTGGAGGTGTTCAAGGCCAGGCTGGATGAGGCCTTGAGCAAGCTGTGCTGGTGGGAGGTGTCCCTGCCCATGGCAAGGGGTTGGAGCTGGATGCTCCTGAAGGTCCCTTCCAACCCAACTGTTCTGTGACTCTATGATCAAGGCAGGAAATCAGAGCAGTTCTGTGCTGGTGAGTCTCTGTGGGGGTACCTGTGGGGTTCCCAGTGCATTTCTCACTCAGGTGCTGTCTCCGTGCCTCCCCAGGACATCCCCCTGTGCACAGGAACATGCCCCCAGTGGCTGGAGCCCTGTGCTGGGCTGAAGAGCTGCGAGCAAGGATCCAGCTGCCTCTGGGCCGCCTGAGCAGCCTCCCGCAGCGGTGCGTGGCCTGCGGCTGGCTGCCTCGGTGGCCTCTCTCTGCTCTCATCACTCTGCTTTGCTTGCTGGGTTGAGCATCAGCCATGGTTACAGCTGAAATAATGCCCAGAGAGGTGTGCAGTGCCCAGATGGAGATGGGTGATGAGTGGTGTCCCTCAGGGCTCTGTGATGGGACCAGTGCTGCTCAGCACTGCAGCAATATCACAGGAGGTTGGGGCAGCCTCAGCAAGGTGCAGCTGGCACCAAGCTGAGTGGTGTGGTTGGTAAGGCTGAGAGATGGGATGGGAGCCATCCAGAGGGGTCTGGGCAGGCTGCAGAGGTGGCTGAGGAGAACCTCATGAGGTTCAGTAAGGCCAAGGGCAAGGTCCTGCACCTGGGTCAGGGCAACTCTCAGTACCTATCCAGGCTGGGGGTGATGAGATTGAGAGCAGCCCTGCAGAGAAGGCCTTGGGGGTGCTGGTGGGGGAGGAGCTGGGCAGGAGCCAGCAATGGGCACTGGCAGCACAGAAGGCCAAGGGCAGCCTGGACTGCACCCAAAGCAGTGTGGCCAGAGCTGGAGAGAGAGGATCCTGCCCCTCTGCTCTGCTCTGGGGAGACCTCACCTGCAGGGCTGTGTCTAGATATGGGACAACCAACGCAAGAGGGACATGGACCTGCTGGAGAGAGTCCAGAGGAGACTACAAAGATGTTCATAGTGCTGGAGCATCTTGGAGCACCTGGGGATGGGCTAGGAGAGTTGGGGCTGTTCAGGCTGGAGAAGAGAAGGCTCCAGGGAGACCTCAGAGCTGCATTTCAATATCTGCAGGGGACCTCCAGGCAGGCTGGGGAGGGACTGTTCAGAAGGGCTGTGGGGATAGGCCGAGGGGCAATGGTTTGAAACTGCAGCAGGGCAGTTGGACATCAGGAGGAAGTTCTGCACAGTGAGGCTGGGGAGACACTAGAACAGGTTGCTCAGGGAGGTGGTGGAGGCTCTGTCCCTGGAGACATTCAAGACCAGGCTGGATGAGGCCTCGAACAACCTGTCACAAGTGGCTGTTTCTCCAGGAGCCAAGTGCTGGTGCAAGTCCTTCTGAGCCTCTGTGCTCTGAGGCAGTGCTGGCTGCTGAGCTGAGGTTGCCAGGCTCTGTGTGTTAAACTGGGACCATTCAGTGTACTGGGGGGACCAGTACCCCCCAGCAGCACTGAGCCTTTGCTCCACCCCAGGACCTGGTTGCTGTTTGCAGGTTGCCATGCAGACATCTGAGAAGGGGCACACTACGGAGCTTGGGTCCCAGCTTGGGTAGCCTTTGTACAGCAACATGATCTGGGGTGATGGGAGGGGGTGGGATCCAAGGTCCCCAGTCAGGGCCCTCCCACAGTGCTGGATGTTCCTGGAAGGTTGAATGCAGCCTCTGAGAGCTGAGCAGAATGCTGACCTTGTCTGTTGTGCCACCAGCTGCCTGGACCCTGCTGAAGCAAGAAGGGTGGTAGAGAAGTATGAAGGAATGGTCCAGCTGCTCGACAGGTAGGTGGTGGCTCAGGCAAGGCTGGAAGTGTCCTCCTCAAAGCTCTCTGCCAGCACCTTTGCCAGCTCAGGGCCTGCAATGTCTCCTTTCAAGCCAGAGGGCATTTCCTGGTGAGAGAGGAGGAAGCCTGGTGCCTTATGCCATGGGCTTTCTGGGATGCCTTGAAATGGGAGGAACCAGGGCTGTGCACCCTGGCAGAGGTGCTGGGCCAAACCCTGTTTATGGGTGGAGAAGCTGCACTGGTAGAAAGCCAGGGCTTGTGACAGCCTCCCACAGCATCCTCCTGCAAAAGCTGGCAGCCCATGCCTTGGACAGGGGCACCCTTGGCTGGGTTAAGAACTGGCCAGATGCCTGGGCACAGAGAGTGGCTGTGAGTGGTGCCTGGTGACCAGTGGTGTGCCCCAGGGCTCAGGTCTGGGCCCAGTTCTGTTCAACATCTTTATGGATGACCTGGATGAAGGCATTGGGTCTGCCATTGGTAAATTGCAGATGACACCAAGTTGGGAGGCAGTGTGGATCTGCTGGAGGATAGGAGGATGCTGCAGAGGGACCTGGCCAGGCTGGGCCCATGGGCTGAGGCCAGGGGGATGAGGTTCAACAAGGCCAAGGGCAGGGACCTGCACTTTGGCCACAACAACCCCATGCAGGCTACAGACTGGGGGCTGGAGAGCAGCCTGGCAGAGAGGGACCTGGCAGTGCTGGGGGACAACAGCTGGACAGGAACCAGCAGTGTGCCCAGGGGGCACAGAAGGCCAATGGCATCAGGAATAGTGTGGCCAGCAGGAGCAGAGATGGAATTCTGCCCCTGGACATGGCATTGGTGAGGCCTCACCTGGAGCACTGTGTGCAGCTCTGGGCCCCTCACCTCAGGAAGGATCTTGAGGTGCTGGAGCAGGGCCAGAGGAGAGCAACCAGACTGGGGAGGGGGCTGGAGGGAAAGGCTGATGAGGAAGGGCTGAGGGAGCTGGGGGTGTGCAGCCTGGAGAAGAGGAGACTCAGGGGGGACCTTATCACTCTCTACAACTACCTAAAAGGCAGTTGCAGTCAGGTGAGGGTCAGGCTCTGCTCCCAGGCAACTTGTGCCAGGACAAGAGGGCATGGCCTGAAGCTGTGCCAGGGAGGCTTAGGTTGGATATTAGGAAGCAATTCCTCACAGGAAGGCTGATTGGGCACTGGGATGGACTTCCCAGGGAGGTGGAGTTGCCATCCCTGGAGGTGTTCAAAAAAAAGCTTGGCTGTGGCACTTGGTGGCAGGGTTTAGCTGATGTGGTGGTGTTAGGTCATAGGCTGGGCTTGGTGATCTCAGAGGTCTTTTCCAGCCTCAGTAACTCTGTCATTCTGAGCAGAAGCCTCACTTCCCTTGTGCCCATCCCCAGAAGATTTCCAGGGGCTGTCCTGTCTCTGTGGCACAGTTTGGAGTGGGATTCATTGCCCCTGTGAAATCTGAGCTGCTTGCTCTGGGCTTTCTCTTGGGAAGAGCCACCTCTGAGATGGCTCTTCAGGGCCTGCTCTCCACCAGCAGAGATTGGAGCTGAGCTGGCTGCTGTGTGCTGCAGGGCTCTGGAGGGAGCCCTCTTCCTGATGACTAAAATCATGGAGCAGCCTTTCAGAAGGGACCCAACCCACAGAGGTGCTGAAGGGCTGCAGCATCATGTCAGTGCTGGGGGACTTCAGCAGGGGTGGTGTTTTCTGGGTGACATGTCCCAGAGTGCTCAGGGGACACCAGGATGCAGAGGCTTTGTTGCTTGGGTGGTTGGGACTGTCCATGGTGTGTGAGGTTCATAGAGGCACAGACTGGGTTGGGTTGGAAGAGACCTCAAAGATCATCCAGTTCCAACCCCCTGACATGGGCAGGGACACCTCCCACCAGCACAGCTTGCTCAAGGCCTCATCCAGCCTGGCCTTGAACACCTCCAGGCAGGGGACAGCCACAGCCTCTCTGAGCAACCTGTTCCAGACATACCAGAGCCCTCTTCAGCCCTCTGTGTTTCCATCCCCAGTGGTGTCACTGAGCTCTTCAAGAGCTGCATATCCCTGGAGCTGTTGTGTTCCCTGCAGTCACTCTGTAAGAGGTGAGGGCAACTGCATCCATCCCTGGTGTCTGCTCTGGCTGAGGCACCTGTTCTGCTTAGACACTTTGGAAATCATAGAATCATAGAATGAACAAGGTTGGAAAAGACCTCAGAGATCATCAAAGTCCAACCTGTCACCAGCACCTCATGATCACTAAACCATGGCACCAAGTGCCATGTCCAATCCCCTCTTGAACACCTCCAGGGGTGGTGACTCCACCACCTCCCTGGGCAGCACATTCCAATGGCCAATTAGTCTTTCTGTGAAGAACTTTCTCCTCACAGCTTGAGACTGTGTCCTCTTGTTCTGCTGCTGGATGCCTGGGAGAAGAGCCCAACCCCCACCTGGCTACAACCTCCCTTCAGGTAGTTGTAGAGAGCAATGAGGTCTCCCCTGAGCCTCCTCTTCTCCAGGCTGAACACCCCCAGCTCCCTCAGCCTCTCCTCACAGGGCTGTGCTCCAGACCTCTCCCCAGCCTCATTGCCCTTCTCTGGACACCTTCAAGTCTCTCAATGTCCTTCCTAAATTGAGGAGCCCAGAACTGGACACAGCACTCAAGGTGTGGTCTAACCAGAGCTCAGCACAGGGCAGGATGACTTCCCTGCTCCTGCTGGCCACACTATTCCTGATGCAGGCCAGGATGCCATTGGCTCTCTTGGCCACCTGGGCACACTGCTGGCTCATGTTCAGCTGCTGTCAAGCAGTACCCCCAGGTCCCTTTCCACCTGGCTGCTCTCCAGCCACTCTGACCCCAGCCTGTAGCACTGCATGGGGTTGTTGTGGCCGAAGTGCAGCACCCAGCACTTGGACTTGTTGAATGCCATCCTGTTGGACTCTGCCCATCTGTCCAGCCTGGCAAGGTCCCTCTGCAGAGCCCTTCTACCTTCTAACAGATCAACACCTGCTCCCAGCTTGGTGTTGTCTGCAAACTTACTAATGGTGGACTCAATTCCCTCATCCAGATCATCAATGAAGATATTGAACAGGAGAAATGCCCAGTGACTGCTCATCCACTCCTTTAGGCTGGATGCTTGTGACAGGCTGGTTCCAAAGCTGAAGCCTCTGCTAGAAATACTGCTTCAGAGAGATTTGCCCTCCTGGCTTGGTGCTACCACTGGTTTTTGAGTGGCTGAATTATTTTGAGTGGCCTTGCTGTGTGTGGAGTTGTTCTCCATGGCTGCTCACATTCCCCAGTCCTCAGTGAAGCCTTGGCTTTCGCTTGGCTCCAGGCCTTGGGCCTTGGTAGCCCCATTCCTGTCTTATTTCTGGCAGGTACCAGGAAAAGCTCTTCATGAACTGGTCCCAGGCAGTCTGTGAGAAATCCCAGTACAACCTCACTCAGCCTCTCCTCCGGAGAGATCCAGACACCAAACTGCTGGCAGTGAATTTTGACCCACAGGTAAGAGCCCTGCCAGCCTCCCTGCCTGCAGGCAGGGCTCTGATCTGTGCCCAGTGCACAGAGCTCTGCTGGGACTGCTGCTGGATCTTTGCTGGCTCCATGGAACCCCTTCTGTGATAGGCAATGGCAGCTTGCCTTCCCCTCTCTGGTAAAGCACCAGGAGTGCAGCTCCAGCAGAGCCAATTCTTGTCCAAGCCAGTGGCAGACAGTGCCTCAGGAGCCAGGTGTGGAACTGGTGTCAGAGCAGGTTTGGTACTGGTGTGGGGAGTGTCGGGGCATCATCTAAAGGGACAGGCTGGGGGAGCTGGGGCTGTTCAGCCTGGAGAAGAGAAGGCTCCAGGGAGACCCCAGAGCAGCCTTCCAGTAGCTGAAGGGCTCCAGGAGAGCTGGGGAGGGACTTTGGACAAGGGCTGGCAGTGCCAGGATGAGGGACAATGGCTTTGAGCTGGGAGAAGGGAGAGTGAGAGTGGAGAGGAGGAAGAAATTGTTGAGAGTGAGGATGGGGAGAGACTGGCACAGGTTGCCCAGGGAGGCTGTGGCTGTCCCTTGCCTGGAGGTGTTCAAGGCCAGGCTGGATGAGGCCTTGAGCAAGCTGTGCTGGTGGGAGGTGTCCCTGCCCATGGCAGGGGGTTGGAGGTCCCTTCCAACCCAACCCATTCTGTGATTCTAGGATCTACAGAGGTGGTTTTACGTACCTGAAGTTTGAGCTTCCTGAAAGGGTATAGAAGGCCCAGGAGAGGTCTGGTTTATTCCTGCAACATTGTGGCTTTGAATTTCCCTTCTTGTGGGAAGGCTTACAGCAGATTTGAGATCTTTTCTCTGTCCCCTCAAGCCTGTCCCCAGCACTGTCCTTCCCCATCCTGAATCAATAACCCCACTCAGGCCAGCCCCAGCACCACTCAGCCATGCACTGAGTGCTTTTGGTTGGGCTGGGAGAAGGCTCCAGCAGAAGGTGGCCACAGGAGGATTTGAGTCCCTGGGTTTGGGGCTGTGGTTGGTTTTATTTTCCATGCCCAGCACAGCAGCAGGCGTGGAGCCATCTTAGCTTCCAGCTAGGGAAGTGCTGGGCTCTGCTGCAGACACCTCCTTGCTGAAAGACTCTTCTGAGCACAGCTGACAGGAGCAGAGGTCATCATCAATGCTCTTAGGGCCTGCTCAGTTTGCTGGCTGGGGAGTTAACAGAGCTGTCTTGGCTTTGCTTGGGAAGAAAACCAGAGGCAAAGATGCCTGGGGGATGGGTGCTGTGGTCCAGGAGGTGTCCAGGCCCTTTTCAGAGCATGCAGCTTTGTGACCGAGGCTGCAGGGAGCCCTGAGCAGCTTGGAGCTGCCCGGAGAGGCTCTGCCAGGTGAGTGGAGAGGTTGTCCTGTGCTGAGCTCTCTGCCTTGTCCCCCCAGCTGGTGTCAGTGCTGAGGGAGGTGAGATACCTGTCTGGGAGCCAGGTGGGAGCCATCCCACCCACCGCAGCAGAAATCTACTCCTGCAAGGAGTCCTACCGGCAGCTGGTGGCCAGGCTGGAGCTGATGGTGAGCAGCTACAACAAGGTCCTGAAGACAGTGCTGGAGGTTGAATACCCTCTCATACAGGAACAGCTGCAGGACATTGACTTGAAGCTGAAAGAAGCAGAAGAAAGCCTGAACTGGAAGATGGAGGGTGAGTAGCTCTGTGCTGGGGCAAGGGGCATACACACCTGGTGCTCAGCACCTTCCCCATGTGCCCGACCTCCAGCAGCTGCTGCCCAGCTGCAGCTGCCAGCAGAGCCAGCACTGGGGAGATGAAGGGCAGTGGATGTAAACTGCAGCACAGGAGGTTCCACCTCAACATGAGGAAGAACTTCTTCACTGTGAGGGTCACAAAGTCCTGGAGCAGGCTCCCCAGAGAGGTTCTGGAGTCTCCTCTGGAGACTTTCCAGCCCTGTCTGGATGTATTCCTGTGTGACCTGTGCTGGATTCTATGGTCCTGCTCTGGCAGGGGGTTGGACTGGAAGATCTCCAGAGGCCCCTTCCAACCCCTGACATTCTCTGATCCTGTGAAGGGCAGCCCCTAGCCTGCCTGCCCCTTTCCATGTTCCACTGATCTGCTGGGGTTGTCACAGGGTCCTGCTCCCCCCAGGATTTGGGGAGCAGAGGCTGCCCTGTGCACAGTGTCACCTAGCAGATGGCCAGAGGGGGGTCTGCAGGAGCTGACAAGGTGGGCTGGAAACATCTCCTCCCTGTGCCAGCCCAAGTGACCTGCTGTGTGCCTGTGTCTCTGAGGCACTGCTTGCTCACCCAGCTGTGCAAGGACTGGCAGTCCTTCGCCTAACTATCATCACTGGGCTGGACTGGGAGAGGGTTGTTTAGCCTGGAGAAAAGAAGGTCGAGAGGAGACCTTCTGGCTCTCTACAACTCCCTGAGAGGAGGTTGGAGTAAGGTGGAAGTCAGACCCTTCTCCCAAGGAACAAGTGACAGGATAAGAGAAAACAGCCTCACGTTGCCCCAGGGGAGGTTTAGGTTGGATATGAGGAACAATTTCTTCCCCAAAAGGGCTGTCAAGGCCTGGCCCAGGCTGCCCAGGGCAGTGGTGTAGTTTCCATCCCTGGAGGGGTTTCAAAGCCCTGGAGATGTGGTGCTGAGGGCCATGCTCTGGTGGTGGTACCCTGGCAGTGCTGCGTTCAGGGTTGGGCTGGATGGCCTGGAAGGTCTCTTCCAAGCTAACTCATTCTATCAGTCTGTGACTTGTCCCAGTCAGAGCCAGGGCCTCCTCAGCAGCTTGTCCAGCAGGAGGAAATGCTGCAGCTGGAGGTGGGTTCTGTGCACCATGACTCCAGGCTGCCTGAAGCAGTGACTTTGCTTGGTCAGTTTTAACTGCAGAGCAGAGCCAGGGAAGACAATTTGTGTCCTCCTGTTGAGGACAGGCTGCTCCCAGGTGGGATGTCCATAATTCTGTCATCAGGCTTGTGGTGTGAACAGCAGCTGGTGTCCTCTCCTGGGAACACACACAGCAGAAATCCTCACACTAAAAACCTCTTTCTCCATCACACAGTCAAGGGATTTTCCTGCAGGGGAAGCCCAAGGTCATCTAAATGCAGAACCTGGGGCTGGTGCAGAACCTGGGGCTGGCACAGCCGTGCTGGGGGGCAGTGCTGATGGTGGCAGGTATACTCAGCCTGCCCTATGCATCCTCCCCAGGCTGCCTTTCTCCAGTAGCAGTCAGTGAGAGATCAAACTTGGGCAGAGGGAGGTGGGAGGTCAGACACCCCCAGGGTGGTGGCACCCCTGGCAGAAGGCAGAAGGCCATTAGGCTGGGCAGGAGGGAGCTGGAAGTGGCTCTGTTGTTGAGGTGGTGTCTGTGATGGGTGAGAGTACATGAGGCCACTGGGTCTCAAGGAGGGGGTGCAGGACCTTGGCCCAGCAGCTCTGAAAATGAGGACTCCATTGTTTCATTTCCCACCAGGTGTCTGGGATCACATCTCCAAGGTGATGGATGCTATCCAGGACCTTGAGCAGAGGACAGAGAGAGTCAGAAACAATGTGGAGGAGATCCAGACCATGGTGCAGTCGTGGGTGGCACCCATCTTTGAGAGGAAAGATTCTAAAAAGGAGGCCCTGCTGAGCCTTGAGGACTGCCAGGGCCAGCTGGAGAGACACTACAGCCTGGTCAGAGAGTCAGGGCAGAGGATTCACTCACTGCTGAGGGTGAGGGGGGACCTTCCACAGGGCTCTGCTGGCTTTTCATAGGCTCTGTGTACCCCTCTGCTCTGGTCACAGTGTCCAGAACTGCTTCAGAGCTGCCCCTCTGCCCTGTGCTGGTGAGGTCTCACATTGAGCCTTGTGTCTAGTTCTGGGCTCCCTAGCTCAAGAAGGACAAAGAGACTGGAGAGAGTCCAGTGCAGAGCCACTGAGATGCTGAGGGCACTGGAACAGCTCTCATGTGAGGAGAGGCTGAGAGCTGGGGCTGGGGAGCCTGGAGAAGAGGAGGCTGAGGAGGGATCTCATCAATGACTACAAATATCTAAGGGGTGGCTGTCAGGAGGATGGGGCCAGGCTCTGCTCAGTGGTGCCCAGGGGCAGGACAAGAGCTACTGAGCATAAACTTGACCATAGGAAGTTCCATCCAAACATGAGGAAGAACTCCTTTACTTTGAGGGTGCCAGAGCCTGGAGCAGGCTGCCCAGAGAAGCTGTGGAGTCTCCTTCTCTGAAGACTTTCCAAACCCCCCTGGATCTGTTCCTGTGTGACCTGCCCTGGGTGACTCTGCTCTGGCAAGGGGTTGGACTGGGTGATCTCCAGAGGTCCCTTACAGCCCCTACCACTCTGTGATCCTGTGATTCACCTGACAGTTATCCCCTTGCCTCCTTTGAAAGTCACACCTGGTCTTTAGGGGGAACTGGTGAGGCTGTGTGGCGCTGGGTTGCTGCCTGGGCACCGCTGGGCACCCAGGAACAGGAGCAGCTGCAGCCTGGAACGGAGCCTGGCTCCCAGGCCTGCCTGCTGTGGAGCCACTAGAGGGGACTCGTGCATAAGCTTTGGGATCCCGCTGGGAAAATCCCTCTGAAATGCTTCACTGGAAACAGAGCTGAGGCTGCCTGGGGCTGGCCTGGCTGCTGCAGCTTCTTGTCCCTCTGTTGAGCAGGAGGTGATGCTGATAGCGCAGGGAGAAGCTGAGTGTCAGGAATAAAGCTGCTGGCCAGAGGCTCTGTGCTTTCCAGTGGCTTGCAGAGCTGAGAATCCTCTTTGCAGGCCAGGAGAAAGCCCAAAGCTCTGCTCCTCACCTGCATGGAGCAAGGAGTTCTGCATGTCAGATGTTGTGCACCTTGTCCTGGAGGGAGATTTTAGATCCAGTGCTCCTCTGAGGGCTTCCAAGATATCCCCAGAGCCTTGATTTCTCCAGGCTGAACAACCCCAACTCTCCCAGCCTGTCCTCAGGTGCTCCAGCACTATGAATACCTTTGTGGCCTCCTCTGGACCCTCTCCAGCAGGTCCAGGTCCTTCTTGTGTTGCTTGTTCCATGTCTGGACACAGCCCTGCAGGTGAGGTCTCCCCAGAGCAGAGCAGAGGGGCAGGATCCTCTCTCTCCAGCTCTGGCCACATTGCTTTGGATGCAGTCCAGGCTGCCCTTGGCCTTCTGTTCTGCCAGTGCCCATTGCTGGCTCCCGTCCAGCTTCTCCCCCCACCCCCAACCCCCTGAGCAGTATCTGTCTAGTTTCCTGCTCCAGGAGGCTGCTGCCTGTGTACTCAGTGCCATCAGTCCTTAGCTGTGGGCAGCTCTCTTGGAGGAGAGGCTCAGCCTTGCTGTATTTGAAGGAATCTTCTTTTTCTTCCAGGAAAACCAGAGCCTCTTCCTGGCAGACCCAGCATCTGACATCTGGAAGGCCTATGTGGATTACTTGGATGAGATAGTCCTGGATGGATTCTTCAGTGCCATTGAGTGCTCACTCAAGTACCTCCTGGATAACACAGGTGCCTGCTGCTTCCTCTTCCCTGCCTGCCTCACCAGCTTCTGGTTTCTGCTTCCCCTCACTCTGGAGAGCTGCTCTCTTCCTGGCTTTCTGCTCTGCCTTCCACAGCAAGTGCTAAGGAAACCTCCAGGCAGGGTAGGAGACTCCATCCCCCCATCTGGAGCAAAGCTCTGCTCAGGAGGAGGGACAGAGACAACCATGCCCTTTAGCAGGGGTTAAGGGACAGACCACAGTGAGGCAGCAGTGGCCGGGCATCAGCCATCTCCTTCCTCCCATGCACAAAGCATCAAGGTGAGCCAATCTGGCTGTTGTGGAGAGTCTCAAGAGCTGCTTCTGCTGATGAAAGGCATGAAAGAAAAAACTGAGACATAGGATCAGAGAATGGTGGAGGTTGGAAGGGACCTCTGCAGGTCAGTAAGTCAAACACCGTGCCAGGGCAGGGTCACCCAGGGCAGGTCACGCAGAACACATCCAGGTGGAGCTTGGAAAATCTCCAGAGGAGACTCCACAACCTCTCTGGGCAGCCTGCTCCAGGGCTCCAGCAGCCTCACACCAAAGAAGTTTCCAAGATGAGGTGGAGCTTCCTGGGTTCCAGCTTGTGCCCCTTGTTCCTTGTCCTGTTGCCTGGTACCAATGAAAAGAGCCTGGCCCCTTCCTCCTGATATGTGTAACCACTGATCAGGTCTCTTGAGCGAAGGGAAGAGGTGGCTCCAGGATCAGACCTCCTGCTAACGCCCCCGTGGAGGTGGACTGCTGACGGCAGCTTGTGTGCAGCTGAAGCCTGGCTGCAGGGAGGCAGCCAGAGCTGGAGAGCTGCATCCAGTCCCTCCCCATCCAGCACCACACACACACAGGATGCCATGGCTGTGGCTGCCTGCAGTTTCCAACTGCTGAGTGTTTCCAGTGAAAGTCTTTTGGTCCCTGGTGTTGTTGTGTTCTGCCTGTGCTGCCGGGCTGGACTTGCTGAGCTCTCAGGCTGCCCTGTGGTCAGCTGCAGGACCTGCCCTCCCTGAGACTCCCCTCCAGCACTTGTGTCTTATCTCTTCTCCTGTGGGTGCCAGGAGCTGTTCTCCCAGCACCTGCTCCATGCAGGCACAGTGCCTCAGCGAGGGGATGTCTGTGGTCATAGCTGCCTGGTGCCCCTGCCTGCATCTCAGGGTGGGACGTCTGCAGTGGCTCCGGATCGCTTTGCTCCCCTTTGCTCCTGGCATCCCTGCTCTGCCCTTCCAGATCCCGAGGCAGGGCGTCCTCCCCTGTTTGAGGTGCAGCTGGACTTGGTGGTGCCGGAGTTGGTTTTCCATCCCTCCTTGGAGCTCGGCTCAAGCGATGGTTTCTATGAGACGGTGGAAAGCCTTCTCGCCGACATCTACAGGACCTCCTCGCTGGTGCCGCGGCTGGCCGCGCACGGCGGCTGCCTGCACTACCAGGTGCGTGGCTGCGGAGCTCCCTCCTGCCGGGCGGCCCTGGAGAGGCGTCCCGCGGGTCCCAGCCGTGTGCTCCCCTCCCTCCCCAGGCTGACGTGGAGGCCATGGCCGAGCTGGCAGCCATGCGCAGGGAGCTGCTGGGCCGGGTGCAGGTCGCGCTGGCCGCCTGCGGCCACTACCGCAGCAGCCTGGAGCGCTTCGCCAGCCTCTGCGGGGACGACAGGAGGGAGTCCTGCAGACAGCTCCTGCTCCACGGCCGCCGCCTCGGCGCCGCAGGAGGGGAGGCCCAGGCGGAGGAGGGTGTCCCTGAGGCGCCGCCCAGCCTGCAGCAGTTCAAGGAGCAGATCGACTCCTACGAGAGGATCGCCGAGGAGGTGAACTGCATCCAGCCCCTCAGCGTCTTCCAGGGCTGGTTGAGGGTGGACGCTCGGCCGCTCAAGGTGTCCCTGCTGAACGTGGTCAGGAGGTGCAGCTTGGTGTTCAAGCAGCACCTGGTGGACCATGTCACACACAGGTGAGAGCTGCTCCTGCCTCCTGGCCCTGGCACCTGTGCTGACCAAAGGGCGATTTGCTTCCCTTGGCCTTGTCCTTTCACACCAAAACCAACAGGCTGGCACAGGAGATCAGAAGGGAACACACTGCATCTGTGCTTGGGATTGCAACTGTCCTGCTCCTGGGTCAGGGCAATCCCAAGCACAGATCCAGGCTGAGTGAGCAGTGGCTGAGAGCAGCCTGCAGGAGAAGGCCTTGGTGGTGTCAGTTGGTGACAAAGTCCCCAGGAGCCAGCAAGGGTCCCTGGCAGCCCAGAGCCAGCTGTGTGCTGAACTGCATCCAGAGCAGGGAGAGCAGCAGCACAGGGAGGGGATTCTGCCCTCTGCTCTGCTCTGCTCACACCCCACCTGCAGCACTGCCTCCAGCTCTGGGGCCCCCAGCACAAGAAGGACCTGGAGCTGCTGGGGAGGCTCCAGAGGAGGCCACCAAGATGAGCAGAGGGCTGGAGAAGCTCTGCTGTGGGGACAGGCTGGGAGAGTTGGGGCTGTTCAGGCTGGAGAAGAGAAGGCTCCAGGGAGAGCTCAGAGCAGCCTTCCAGTAGCTGAAGGGCTCCAGGAGAGCTGGGGAGGGACTTTGGACAAGGGCTGGGAGTGCCAGGATGAGGGACAATGGCTTTGAGCTGGGAGAGGGGAGATTGAGAGTGGAGACGAGGAAGAAATTGTTGGCAGTGAGAATGGGGAGAGACTGGCACAGGTTGCCCAGGGAGGCTGTGGATGCCTCCTCCCTGGAGGTGTTCAAGGCCAGGCTGGATGAGGCCTTGAGCAAGCTGTGCTGGTGGGAGGTGTCCCTGCCCATGGCAGAGGTTGGAACTGGATGCTCTTGAAAGGCCCTTCCAAGTCAACTCATTCTAGGACTCCATGAAGTACTTCATGCCATCACATCTCCTGTATCTTCCATCCCCTGGTCTCTGCTGGGATCTGCTCTGACTGAGTGTCTTTTACAAGCAGCTCTAAGCTCTTGCTGCCTCTGCCATCCCATGAGCTGATGCTGCTGGGCCCTGCTACTGCTGTTGTACAGAACATCTGCTTGTCCTTTCATCCTGCTCCAGCTGATCTCACCTCTGCCAGGGCTCTGAGCTCCCTCTGTGGAATGTGACATCAGCCCCCAGTAAGGCTGTGTCCAGGCCAGGAGACACTCACTCTGATTCTGAGAGCTCCTTTGAGTGCCCTCTGTGTCAAAAACAGAGACTGAGGTTGCCTGGTGTGAGCTGTCATGGGGAGGTGATTTCAAGGTGACAAAAAGGAGGAGGTTTGGGTGCAGGTTTGCAATTCAGGTGTTCCCAGCTCTGAAAAGTTGCTCTGTGCCAGGTCTGTGCAGGATAATGCCTTGGGTGATTTATTGGAGCAGGTGCACTGCAGAATGTTGTAGTGCTGGGATGCTTGCAAAATCCCCAAATCCCAGCAGGGTGGGGCTGGAAGGGACCTCTGGAGCTCATCCAGTCCAACCCCACAGCTCCAGCATGGCACCCACAGCAGCTTGCCCAGGAGCACAATGCCCAGGGGGGGTTGGAAGCTCTCCACACAAGGAGACTCCACAACCTCTCTGGGCAGCCTGCTCCAGGCCACCAGAACCCTCACAACAAACTCCTCCTCTCCAAGTGGCACCTCCTGGGTACCAGTTTGTGCCCCTTGTGCTGTCCCTGGGCACCACTGAGCAGAGTCTGACCCCAGCCTCTTTTCCCCCACAGCTCCTTTAGCTCTTGCTGAGCATTGCTGAGATGCCCTCTGGGGCTGCTCTTCTGCAGGCTCTCAGCCCCAGGGCTCTCAGCCTTTGCTCCTCACAGAGCTGCTCCAGGCCCCTCAGCAGCTTCAGAGTTTCCATTGAAGAGATCACAAATAAATCAAACACTTCCAGAGAAGTGTTGACAGCTCCCAGCAGTGAGGGCTGCTGAGTGGGGTGGTGGATGGGATCCTTCGTGTCTTTCTCAGCACCATTATTCCATTAGGGAATTTCTGCACAGGGAGGTTTTTGTGTGGTTAGACCATTTAGGGTTCTTAGGAGGAGTCCCTAGCTCAGCAGCTTAGTTTTCATTAGGTGAAGTATTTCAGGAAGCACTTTGGCCCAGCAGCATCCACAGCATTTAAGTGGCCACTTAGAGTTCTGAGCAGAAGAGAATGGCTGGAAAGGAGCAGAGCTGCAGGAGCTCATTTGGGCCTCTGCTGGCAGTGCCCAGGAGCTGGGGAGATTAATAGCAGGGTAGGCAGTAGGGAAGCATCCCCCAGATGCTCTTCTTGTCTCTAGTGATGTAGAGCTCAGGCACCCTGAGAGACAGCCTCATGCCTGTGCATTTCAAGTCCCTGGGTGTTTTGTTTTCTCCTCGTTGATTTTCTGAGCTGCTGTGAAGTTTTGTCTCCCACATCCTCCTGCAGCAGGGAGTTTCCCTGGGAAAGGAGGCAGAGTGTGAAGAGCATGTCCTGTTTGCTGCAGCTTTGCAGCCTCCCAGATTGGTTTTGGGATCTTGTTGTGTGGGAGGGTACAAGGTGAAAGCTGTCCTTTAAGCTCTGCCCTCCTCAGCTCACAGCTCTCTGCTGTCCTCCTGCTCAGACACCTTTTCTCCAACATGACAAATTCCAACTTATTGTCAAGGGCCAGGGCTGGGCTGGCCACCAGAGCAGTGCCAGAGGCTCTCCAGGAAGCCCTCTGCTTCCCAAGGGGAAGAGAAAGGGAAGAAGAGAGAGACTGATGGGGTGGGAAAGAAACTGCCCCAGCTGGGATGGAGAGAAGAACAATGCCATGGGATAGGGACACAGAGACACAAGCCTTCACACAGACCTTGGAAGTCTCCTTCTCTGGAGGCCCATCTGGATGTGTTCCTGTGTGACCTATGCTGGATTCTATGGTCCTGCTCTGGCAGGGGGTGGGACTTGATGATCTTCAAAGGTCCCTTCCAACCTCTAACATCTGTGATCCTATGAAACCAGTGTGGAACCCAACCCCTGATGGCACTGATGGCACCACTGGCACCACTGCTGCTGGGGGCAGGCACTGGGCAAGTCCCAGCCTGGGCTCAGCCACAGATGGGAACCAGATTCAGGAGCTGGGTTCTGGAATTGGATCCAGGATCACAGGGATGGGGATGGAAGGTCCTGCTGGGAGAGGGAGAGGTCCTGCTGGGGAAGGGAGAGAGTCCTGCTGGGACAGCAGCCAGGGAAGAAGAGGCTTGGCCCTGGGAATCCCTCAGCTTGCTCCTGAAGATGCCCTCCATGGGCTGCAATCCCTTGGTGGGCAGCAGAGGGTCCCCTGTGCTGTCTGCTCCCCCCAACAGGAACCACCTCTGCCTTCCTGCCCCCCAAGGTGTGGCACAAGCTGTGGCAGTGCCCTTGGTGTAGCTAGGAGCAAGTCTGCAGCCCAGCCCTTGGAAAGAACAGTCCCCATCAGGTTCTCTATGCTAGCAGCAGCCCCTGGCTGTGCCAAGCTGCCCTGAAGTGCAGAAAGTGCCTCAGTGAGCAGAGGCTGAGCTGGGCAGGAGGGCTCTGCTCCAGCTCACAGCAGGACATGGATGTATCTGTTCCTTGGGGGAGCTATACCACATCTATGGTTTCCTTTGAGCATGAGTTGAGGTTCTGATGCCCCACATGTTGCCAAGCACTGGGCAGGGCTGGTTAGGCCTTTCCCCAATCCCTTGCCATCAGCTACCTGGCCTAAGGCTGATGTTTCTTTCAGCTGGGGCTGCTCTCATTCTGTGCTTTCCACCTCTGTGTTCTACAGCTTGGCTGAGCTGGATGAGTTCATCAAAACTGCTGACAAAGGTTTGAGCAAGAAGGTAGAAAAAGGTGATTCTGATGGATTGGTGGAGATCATGGGACACCTCCTGGCTGTTAAAGAAAGGCAGAGTGTCACTGATGCCATGTTTGAGCCCCTGAAGCAAACCATTGAGCTGCTGAAGTCCTACGAGCAACCACTGCCAGAGGAGGTCTACAGGCAACTGGAGGTGAATGGAAACTTGTGGTGAACACCAATTTGTGAGTAGCAGATTCCTAGGTTCATAGATTCACAGAATGGATTGGGCTGGAAGAGACCTTCCAACCACACCTCCCACCAGCACAGCTTGCTCAAGGCCTCATCCAGCCTGGCCTTGAACACCTCCAGGCAGGGGACAGCCACAGCCTCCCTGGGCAACCTGTGCCAGTCTCTCCCCACCCTCACTGCAAAGAATTTCTTCCTCCTCTCCAGTCTCAATCTCCCTTCTCCCAGCTCCAAGCCTCGTCCTAGCACTCCCAGCCCTTGTCCAAAGTCCCTCCCCAGCTCTCCTGGAGCCCCTTCAGGTACTGGAAGGCTGCTCTGAGGTCTCCAGAGCCTTCTCTTCTGCAGGCTGAACAGCCCCAACTCTCTCAGCCTGACCCCACAGGGGAGGTTCTCCACCCCTCTGATCATCTCTGTAGCCTCCTGTGGATTCCATTAGGTCCAGGTCCTTCTTCTGTTGGTTGTCCCAAATTAGGACACAGCCCTGCAGGGGAGGTCTCCCCAGAGCAGAGCAGAGGGGCAGGATCCTCTCTCTCCAGCTCTGGCCACACTGCTTTGGATGCAGCCCAGGCTGCCCTTGGCCTTCTGTGCTGCCAGTGCCCATAGTCAGGTCCAACACAGCCAATATCTGACAGCAAATGCTGCCAACCAGCAAGGAAATTTTGCTTGCAGGAGCTGCCAGAGAAGTGGAGCAGCCTGAAGAAGCTGTCCCTGGCTGTGAAGCAGCAGGTGGCTCCCCTGCAGGCCAGCGAGATGGCAGCTGTGCGCCGCAGCTGTGCTGCCTTCGAGGCTCAGCAGCAGAGCTTCCGGGAGAGCTTCCGCAGGGAAGCACCATTCAGGTAGGGCACAGAGTGGTGCTGCAGGGCACAGCTGCATGGCAGCTTCGTGGGGCTGAGCAGAGGGCTGGGGACTGTCCCCCTGCACTGAGCCCTGGTGAGGCCACACCTCAAATTCTGGGTTCAGTTTTGGGTCTCTCACTCCAGGAAGAACATTGAGGGCTGGAGCAGGTCCAGAGAAGGGCAACAGAGCTGGGAAGGGTCTGGAGAACAGGGCTGAGGAGGAGCAGCTGAGGGAGCTGGGGGTGTTCAGTGTGGAGAAGAGGAGGCTGAGGGAGACCTCATTGCTCTCTGTAGCTCCCAGAAAGGAGGCTGGAGCCAGGTGGGGGTTGAGCTCTGCTCCCTAGTCTCAGGTGATAGAAGGAGAGGAAATGACCTGAAATTGTGCCAGGGGAGGGTTAGGTTGGTGAGGAGGAAAAATTTCTTTGGTGCAAGAGTGGTCAGGGATTGGCAGAGGCTGCCCAGGGATGTGGTGGAGTCTCCATCCCTGGAGATGTTCCAGAAAGGTGTGGCCATGGCACTTGGGGCCATGGTTTAGTGGCCATGGTTGAATTCAATGATCTCAGAGAGCATTTCCAACCCAATCAATTCTCTGACTCTCAGGTGGTTCTGGCAGTGCCATGTGGCTGTGCCATCAGTGTGCACTGCAGAGCTTTCATCTCTGCTGTGTCTCACCAAGACACTCTTTGGTTTCTGTTTGCTTTAGAAGCTGTTTCTGATGTCACTGATCAAGAACAAACATTTTTGTTTAGGTTTGACACCCAGAAACCTTATCAGCTGCTGGATGCAAAGCATGTGGAGATTAAAGCAATGGAGGCAGCCATGGCCTCCATCCAGGAAGCAGCTGGGCTCTTTGAAGTCATGGTGCCAGACTACAAACAGCTGAGGCAGTGCAGGAAGGAGCTGTGTCTGCTCAAAGAGCTCTGGGACATGATCTCGCTTGTCAACACAAGCCTTGACGCCTGGCAGAGCACCAAGTGGGTGGCAATAAACGTGGAGAACATGGATCTGGAGTGTAGAAGGTTTGCAAGAGAGATTAGGAATCTGGATAAGGAGGTGAGGGCCTGGGATGCCTTCAGCGGGCTGGACAGCAAGGTGAGGAACATGCTGAGGGCCCTGCGAGCCGTGGCAGAGCTGCAGAGCCCTGCCATCAGGAAAAGGCACTGGAGCCAGCTGATGCAGCTGACAGGGGTGAGCTTTGTCATGGACTCCAACACCACCCTGGCTGACCTGCTGAAGCTCAACCTGCACGACTTCGAGGATGAGGTGCGCGGCATCGTGGCCAAAGCCGCGAGGGAGATGAGCATGGAGAAGGTGCTGAAGGAGCTGCAGCTGACTTGGAGCTCCATGCAGTTCCAGTACGAGCCTCACCCCAGGACCAGCGTCCCACTGCTGAAGTCAGATGTGGAGCTCATTGAAACCTTGGAGGACAACCAGGTGCAGCTGCAGACCCTGCTGACCTCCAAGTCCATTGCTTTCTTCCTGGAGGAGGTGTCTGCCTGGCAGCAGAAGCTGGCTGCTGCCGACTCGGCCATTGGCCTCTGGTTCCAAGTGCAGCGCACCTGGGCCCACCTGGAGAGCATATTCATGGGCTCAGAAGATATACAGACACAGCTGCCCCAGGTAGGAGCCCCAGGGATTCTTCCTCCTCGTTGGGAAATGTTGAGGAAGAGCCTCCACGGAGCAGAATCAGGTCATGGGCAATGCCAGGTCACAAAATGCCTCGGGGTTAGAAAGGACCCTCCAAGGGCATCTTGGCCAACCCCCTGCAGTCAGCAGGGACACCTCCAGCTAGAGCAGGCTGCATAGGGACACAGCAAGTCTGATCTTGAATGTCTCCAGGGCTGGGGCCTCAACCACCTCCCTGGGCAGTCTCTTCCAGTGTCTCCCCTCACTCACTGTGCAGAACTTAGGAGCAGGAGTTGATCTGTTGGAGGGCAGTAGGGCCCTGCAGAGGGACCTTGCCAGGCTGGCTGGGTGGGCAGAGGCCAATGGGATGAGATTGAACAAGGCTAAGGGCAGGGTTCTACACTTTGGCCGCAACAACCCCAAGCAGCGCTACAGGCTGGGGACAGAGTGGCTGAAGAGAAGCCAGACAGAAAGGGACCTGGGGGTGCTGGTTGATAGTAGGCTGAACATGAGCCAGCAGTGTGCCCAGGTGGCCAGGGGAGCCAATGGCATCCTGGCCTGGATCAGGAATAGTGTGGCCAGCAGGACAAGGGAGGTTCTTCTTTCCCTGTGCTCAGCACTGGTCAGGCCACACCTTGAGTCCTGTGTCCAGTTCTGGGCTCCTCAATTCAAGAGAGATGTTGAGGTAGTGGAACGTGTCCAGAGGCAACAAAGCTGGTGAGGGGTCCGGAGCACAGGCCTGTGAGGAGAGGCTGAGGGAGCTGGGGATGTTTAGCCTGGAGAAGAGGAGGCTCAGGGGAGACCTCATTGCTGTCTACAGCTACCTGAGGGGAGGTTGTAGCCAGGTGGGGGTTGGTCTCTTCTTCCAGGCAACCAGCAGCAGAACGAGGGGACAGTCTCAAACTGTGCCAGGGGAGGTCTGGGCTGGATATTAGGAGGAAGTTCTTCACAGAGAGAGTGATTGCCCATTGGAATGTGCTGCCCAGCAAGGTGGTGGAGTCATCATCCTGGAGATGTTCAAGAGAAGCCTGAATGAGGCACTTAGTGCCATGGTCTGGTTGATTGGATAGGGCTGGGTGATAGGTGGGACTGGAGGATCCTGGAGGTCTCTTACAACCTGGGTGATTCTATGATTCTGATTCTAACTTCCTCCTGATGTCCAACCTAACTCTGTCCTGCTCCAGTTTCAAACCATTGCCTCTCATCCTATCCCCACAGCCCTTCTGAACAGTCCCTCCCCAGCCTGCATGTAGGTCTTGAAGCGCAGGTCTAAGGTCTCCCTGGAGCCTCCTCTTCTCCAGGTGTGTGTTGGGTTGAAAATTTCCCCAACATTCAATTGCCAGACCAGCTCAGCTGGAAGCAAATGAAGTTGTATTTACAAGCAAAACTCCCATCTCCAATGAAATGCAGTGGATATGTACAACTACACAGTAGTTACAATATTTACAGGTATTTACAATTTATAAACAGCACAAGAATCCCCCTGGACAAACCAGGAGGCTAATAATAGCTTCCCCACACCCTGCCCCCTTCCCTCTGCTCCCCTGTACACAAGGGACAAGAGCAGAGAGTTGGAGTTATTTATTAGATACTCAGCCACAGCAAAGAACACAGCCAGGGGCACAGAGCCAAGAGAAGCCAGAGCAGGTACCTGCTAGAGTCAGGCAGCCCAAAAGAGAGTAAGTTGCCTGCAGCCCCAGGCTGGGTTTGTGCTGTAGCCAATGGGAGTATTTAGAACTGCTCATTCCTTTCCTGCTTACACCCAGTGCTGATTTATTGACATTCTACTGCTTTCTGTTCAGGATCTGTGGAAAATTTCAAGGCACAGCCTAAAACTACCACAAGGCTGCACTACCCCAGCTCTCCCAGCCTGAAAGTCCTCCAAAGCAGGACTTCTCCTTCTGCCTTCCTGGGTTGGAGGCTCCCTCAGAGCTGTGGTGGTTTCCCTGGTGCTGCCCCAGGAGGTTGTTGTGCTGTGGGTGGTGGCTGAGCCAAGCTGAGATCCTGATTCCTCCCCTCCACTGCTGTGTCGCAGACCCAGAGCTCCTGGAGCATGAGCTGCTGGTTCCTCCAGTGCTGCAGGCATGTCCCTGCTCTCCTCACAGGGAAGGGGACTGGGATGGTCACTCAGACATTGCAAACTGGCACACCAGAGCTGGCACCAGGCAACTTTGCAGCATCCCCTTCTCTGCCCAGGGGGGCAGGGGGAGAGCAGCTGTTCTCCACCTCCTGCTTTGGAGAGTGGAACAGTGTTATGGGTGACCTTCCTGGGCTGCCCTGGAACCAGCTTCCGCTCTAGTTCCAGATTGCCTTCATTACAAAGGCACTCACATCCACATGGGCAATGCTAGAATCCCAGCAGGGTGGGGTTGGGAGGGACCTCTGGAACTCACCCAGTCCAAGCTTGCCCAGGAGCACAATGCCCAGGGGGGGTTGGAAGCTCTCCACTCTGAGCAGCCTGCTCCAGGCCTCCAGCACCCTCACAACAAACAACTTTCTCCTCCTGCTCAGATGCAACCTCCTGGGTTCCACTTTGTGCCCCTTGCCCCTTGTGCTGTCCCTGGGCACCACTGAGCAGAGTCTGACCCCAGCCTCTTGCCCCCCACAGCTCCTTTAGCTCTTGCTGAGCATTGCTGAGATGCCCTCTGGGGCTGCTCTTCTGCAGGCTCTCAGCCCCAGGGCTCTCAGCCTTTGCTCCTCACAGAGCTGCTCCAGGCCCCTCAGCAGCTTTGCAGCCTCCCCTGGACTCTCTCCAGCAGTTCCCTGTCCCTCTGGAACTGGGGAGCCCAGAACTGGTCCCAGGATTCCAGATGTAGCCTCACCAGGGCAGATTAGGGAGGGGAGAAGAACCTCCCTTGCCCTGCTGGCCACACTCTTCTTCATGCACCCCAGGAGGCCATTTGCCTTTTTGGCCACCAGGGCACATTTCTGGCTCATGGGGAATTTGTTGTCCCCCAGCACTCCCAGGTCCTTCTCCACAGAGCTCTTCCCAGCAGGTCCCCCCTCAGCTGTCCTGCTGCAGGAGGTTGTTCCTCCATGGGTGCAGACCCTCCTCTTGCTCTTGCAGGCCCTGCCCTTCAGTCAGGAGTGGTCTGCAGTTTTTGTGTCACTGCTGTCCCCACCCAGGTTCAGGGTCACTGACAGCAGTGCCAGGGGACTGACACCCAGGAGGGGATGTGCTCAGCCCAGTGTCACCTGGACCAGCCACCACCCTGCCTCCATCCCTTCACCCTGGCCTGCTTGGACTGTGCCTGCTGAGCTGTGGGGAGCTGCAGGCACACCTGGCTCCCTGGGCAGGCTGAGGTGCCCATAAGCAGTGCTCCAGAGGCTGCCCTGTTTGCCAGGGAGCTGTGGGCATCCAGCAGCTCCCTAAAGGCAGGTGTAAAGTCACATCATGGATTCAATCTGCATCCTGCTGGGCAGCTGTCTGCATCTCAGTGCCCATCTGGCAGCTGGCACGAGTCAGCCTCTTTCCTTCCTGAGAAAATAAAGCTGAAAGCCTCTAGAGGCTGAAGCTCCTCAGGATTCATCCAGGGCTGGGGCAGGATGTGGGGGCAGGGTGGGAGGCCACATCTCCATGGCTTGTGTGCAGGGAGGGCTCAGGCCCCCAGCCTAAACACAGCTTAACATGGAAGTGTTAGCAGGAAAGCTTGGAGAGCTTCTGTTCAGTGTCCTGCCTCACCCAGGAGGGGCAGAAGGGAGGAGCAGAGACCTTGTGGCCACAGCTTGGTTTGTTCCTCCTTGTCACTCCCAGGAATTCAGGGTCCTGGTTAGGTGCAGAGCACAACTGTCAGCATAGAATCACAGAATGGGTTGGGCTGGAAGGGACCCCAAAGCTCATCCAGCTCCAGACCCCTGCCATGGGCAGGGACACCTCCCACCAGCACAGCTTGCTCAAGGCCTCATCCAGCCTGGCCTGAAACACCTCCAGGCAGGGGACAGCCACAGCCTCCCTGGGCAACCTGTGCCAGTCTCTCCCCATTCTCACTGCAAAGAATTTCTTCCTCCTCTCCAGTCTCAATCTCCCCTCCTCCTGTTCTGTGCTGCCATCATGGGGTTCCCAAGGCCTTGCTGAAGGCAGGGGAGGGCTCTCCTCTGCAAGTGTCATCATTCCCGTGCCAGGGATGGGCACTGGGAGCCCTGCACCATAGCCAGAGGGCAAGAATGAACTCACATGAGGTCAGCAGCCTTTGCCCCATGGGAGCATCTCCTGCTGCTGTGGCCAGTGAGGGTTGATACTGCTTCTGGCCCCTGGGCAGGAAGAGCTGTGAGGAGCACTTCAGAGAGGAGTTCGGTCCCCTGAGAATGGTTGGTGCTAGGCATTGGCTCCTGCATGGCTTGATCCATGACCTGTTTGGGATGCAGTGAGAAGGGGGCAGGTGCCTCATGGGGAATGTGTTGTGGGCATGTGGCTAGAAGAGCCCTGCTGAGATGCTGGGGAGGTCCCTCTGTGCTGGACAGAAGGCCAGGGCAGGGACTCTTTGCCCTCAGCCCAAGGGCAGTGCCTGCAGGGTGGGGTCTCAGCACACAATCCATGTTTCACCCTCACTGTGCTCCTTGTGCTGCTCTGCAGGACTCCAAACGCTTTGAGGGCATCGATGTGGACTTCAGAGAGCTGGCCCACGAGGCCCAGAGAACCCCAAACGTGCTGGAGGCCACCAGCAAACCAGGTCTGTCCCAGCAGCTGGAGGACATTCAGAGCAGGTAAGCAGAGCTTCAGAAATCCCAGGATTTTGGCAGAGACTCTAATGAGTTTAAACTGTGCTCCAGGAATTCCATTCCTCTCCTCTGCCTTTCCCCTGCCTCTGCCTCTCCTCTCCCTCTCCCCTCCCTCTCCTCGCCTCTCCCTCTTCCCTCCCTCTCCCTCTCCCTCTCATTCTCCCTCTCCCTCTCCCCCTCCCTCTCCCTCTCCCCCTCCCTCTCCCCTCCCTCTCCTCTCCCCTCCCTCTCCCTCTCCCTCTCCCCTCCCTCTCCCCTCCCTCTCCCTCTCCCTCTCCCTCTCCCTCTCCCTCTCCCTCTCCCTCTCCCTCTCCCTCTTCCTCTCCCTCTCCCTCTCCCTCTTCCTCTCCCTCTCCCTCTCCTCCTCTTCCAGGATGTTAGGGGTTGGAAGGGACCCAAGGAGATCATCGAGTCCAACCTCCCTGCCAGAGCAGCACCATACAGTCTAGGTCAGGTCACACAGGACCACATCCAGACAGGCCTTGAAAGTCTCCAGAGAAGCAGACTCCACAACCTCTCTGGGGAGCCTGTTCCAGTGGTCTGTGACCCTTACAGTAAAGAACGTCCCCCTTGTGCTGAGGTGGAACCTCCTGTGGTGCAGCTTACATTCATTGCTCCTTGTCCTGTTGCAGGGAGCAAGTAAGCAGAGCCTGTCCCTGTCCCCTCCCTCTGACCCCCAGCCCTCAGATATTTATAAATATTTATTAAATCCCCTCTAAGTCTTCTCTTTTCCAGACTAAACAGCCCCAGGTCCCTCAGCCTTTCCTCATAAGGTACATGCTCCACACCCCTAATCATTCTCATAGCTCTCTGCTGGACCTTCTCCAGCAGGTCCCTGTCCCTCCTAAACTGGGGAGTCCAAAACTGAACACAGTACTCAAGATGAGGTCTCAGCAGGGCAGAGTAGAGGGGGAGAAGAACCTCCCTGGATCTGCTAGACACACTCTTCTTAATACAGCCCAGGATCCCATTGGCCTTCTTGGCCATGAGGGCACATTGCTGTCCCATGGATAACTTGTTATCCACCAGGACTTCCAGGTCCCTCTCCACAGGGCTGCTCTCCAGCAGATCACCTCCCAACCTGTACTGCTGCAGGTTATTCTTCCTCCCCAGGTGCAGGACTCTGCACTTGTCCTTGTTGAACCTCATTAGATTCCTCTCTGCCCAGCTCACAGCCTGTCCAAATCATGCTGGATGGCTGCACAGCCTTCAACTGTATCAGCCAAGCCTCCCAGCTTGGTGTCATCAGCAAACTTGCTGAGCAGACACTCTGTCCCCTCATCAATGTCATTGATGAAGATGTTGAACAGCACTGGAGCCAGCACTGACCCCTGGGGGACCCCAGTAGTTACAGCTCTCCAGCTGGACCTGGCACCATTGACCACCACTGTTTGAACTCTATCTTGTAACCAGTTCCTAATCCACCTCACTGTCTCTGAGCCTCTCCTCACCGAGCCTCTCCTCCCCCACCCCCGACCTCCACTGGGCTCTGGCAGGTTCCTGTCCCACCCTGGGCAATGCTCTCCACAGGCAGCAGCAGGGCATTCTCTGGTGCCAGCAGCAGGGCATTGTCTGGTGCCAGCAGTAGGGCATTCTCAGCAGCAGGACATTCTCTGGTGCCAGTAGCAGGGCATTGTCTGGTGCCAGCAGTAGGGCATTGTCTGGTGCCAGCAGCAGGGCATTGTCTGGTGCCAGCCGCAGGGCATTCTCAGCAGCAGGACATTCTCTGGTGCCAGTAGCAGGGCATTGTCTGGTGCCAGTAGCAGGGCATTGTCTGGTGCCAGCAGCAGGGCATTCTCTGGTGCCAGCAGCAGGGCATTGTCTGGTGCCAGCCGCAGGGCATTGTCTGGTGCCAGCAGCAGGGCATTCTCTGGTGCCAGCAGCAGGGCATTCTCAGCAGCAGGGCATTGTCTGGTGCCAGCAGCAGGGCATTGTCTGGTGCCAGCAGTAGGGCATTCTCAGCAGCAGGACATTCTCTGGTGCCAGTAGCATGGCATTCTCTGGTGCCAGCAGCAGGGCATTGTCTGGTGCCAGCAGCCTGTGGCCCTGCTGCACCCCACATCAGAGTCTGCAGTAGCTGTTGGCAGCCCAGGCAGGGACCCCTGCAGGAGAGCTGAGCCCCTGCAGGTCCACCCTCCAGAGGTGCTGTAAGGAGGCTGTCTGGGAAAGGCCTTGGTGCCCCAAGGGGGCCACGCTCCTCACAGGAGCTCCTCCACATGGAACACATTTCAGAGTGAACCTGAGAGCTGTGTCAGTCACAACCCATTTCAGCAGAGCTTTCTTCTGGTTGTGGTCAGCTGAGGCCCGTGTTCCTCACAGTGTTGGTGTTTCTCACTGTGTTGTTGGTATCAGAGCACCAGGAGCTTGATTGCAGATCAGAGCAAACAAGTCCCCTTCCAGGCTTCACCAGCACAAAAAGCTGAGCAGATCTGAATCAGACTTCAAAATGTGGCTTGCTGGGACAGTAGCAGTGATGGAAGCTTCCATCCCAGCATGAAGCCAGCTGTGGCAGTTCTGAGCTGGCCTAAGACAGGAGCTTAGGCTGCAAGCCCTTCCTGGCCTCTTGTTCCAGCCCTGTTCCTGGTTTTTGTCAGGCTTCCTGACTCTGGGGCTGTTTGGCCCTGACAGCAGAGCAAGGACAGAGTCACAGAACAGGCTGGGTTGGAAGGGACCTCCAGAGGTCATCCAGCTCAGGTTGCTGGGTTGCTGTGGCTGTGTTGGTGGTGTGGGAGATGCAGGACCCTGTACCTCTAACCTGGCACTGAGGAGTTACACAAAGCCTAAATGGTAGCTTTTAGCTGGCTACCAATTGCCAGGCCTTGTATCTTAAGTGCAGCATTTTGGGACTAACATGAGCCTGAGTGAGACCTTTGCCATGCAGCAGCATTCAAAAGCTCACAAAGAACAGAGGGTTTGTGACTTGGCCCCAGTGGGGCAAAGCTGACAGGTCTGCTTTGGAATAAAACAGAAATAATAAAAGCATGGACAGAGAAAGGCTCCTGGAGTTGCCTCCAGTTTATTGGAGTCATCCCAGCCAGATAAGCATCTGAGAGCACACAAACTACCCCCAGGAGCCAGCAATGGTCACTGGCAGCCCAGAGCCAGCTGTGTGCTGAGCTGCATCCAGAGCAGGGAGAGCAGCAGCACAGGGAGGGGATTCTGCCCCTCTGCTCTGCTCTGCTCACACCCCACCTGCAGCACTGCCTCCAGCTCTGGGGCCCCCAGCACAAGAAGGACCTGGAGCTGCTGGAGAGGCTCCAGAGGAGGCCATGAGGATGATCAGAGGGCTGGAGAAGCTCTGCTGTGGGGACAGGCTGAGAGAGTTGGGACTGTTCAGGCTGGAGAAGAGAAGGCTCCAGGGAGACCTCAGAGCAGCCTTCCAGTAGCTGAAGGGGCTCCAGGAGAGCTGGGGAGGACTTTGGACAAGGGCTGGGAGTGCCAGGATGAGGGACAATGGCTTTGAGCTGGGAGAGGGGAGATTGAGAGTGGAGAGGATGAAGAAATTGTTGAGAATGAGGGTGGGGAGAGACTGGCACAGGTTGCCCAGGGACAGCTGAGGCTGTCTCCTGCCTGGAGGTGTTCCAGGCCAGGCTGGATGAGGCCTTGAGCAAGCTGTGCTGGTGGGAGGTGTCCCTGCCCATGGCAGGGGTTTGGAACTGGAGGAGCTTTCAGGTCCCTCCCAACCCATTCTGTGGTTTTATGAAATTGGTAAATGAATTGGACAGAGATCCTCTTCCTGATATCCTACAAATCTTTAAAGCCTCTACCTGTGTTAGACTGGAAGAAAACCATTCCTGGAGATACAGTGATGGTAATGGTCTGAAACTAGAGAAGCAGAGATTTAGGTTGGACATCAGGAAGAAATTCTTTACTGTGGGGGTGGTGGAGCACTGGAACAGGTTGCTCAGGGAGGCCATGGAGGCCCCATCCCACGAGGCCCCATTCACAGTCAGCTCGAGCTGGAGATGTCCCTGCTGACTGAAGGGGTTGGACTGGATGACCTCTAAAGGTCCCTTCCACCCCAGTGCCCTCTATGACTCTAGGTGCTCTAGAGGACCAGTCCCTGTGCCCAGCTCATGCCTGGCAGTTCCCCACACTGGGGCAGTTTGCTCTACAAGCCAAACTGCAGCATGAGATGGGAGAGGACATTTTCCCTCCTGTCCCAGGCTCTGCTCACCTGCTTTGTCTCCCCAGGTTGTTGCTGTGTGAGAAGGCTTTGGCTGAATATTTGGACATGAAGAGGTTGGCCTTCCCCAGGTTCTACTTCATTTCTTCTGCAGATTTATTGGATATCCTTTCCAATGGCACCAACCCCCAGCTGGTGAGCCTCCTCTGCATCCCCTTTGTCACTGATGTCATGTGGAAGATGCTGTCTTGGGCCTCTTCTATAGCTTGGCTTTCCTTCAGTGCTTTGTCTCCCACCTTCCCTTGGCTTGGTGACAGCTCTCACAGCTGGCCCTCATCTGTCATCTCCGAAGGGCAGCACCTGCGCTGTGTGCTGCCTGATCTCACCCTGGTGTTGTTTGCAGATGGCTCTGAAAGCACTGCCCAGAGCAGAGAGAGCTTTTGGATGCCATGAAGACAGTGGCTTTGTTCCTGCTGGGCTACAGGGAGGTGGGAGGAATCCATCTCTCTGGAGAGTCAGCCCAAACTTGTTGCTGACCTTGGGTCCCCAACCTGAGATGCCACCAAACAGCTGATCTGCAGAGATCTCTTATCTAGCCAGAGGAGTCATTTCCTAGGCAGCTGCTTCTTCCTTCCCCCATGGAGAAGCCTTTGGGATGATTGCAGAGGTGAGAAGAGGTCAGCCTGCAAGAGGCAGGGCAGCTGGTGGTCAGGCAGTGGCTCTGGGTCTCCTGCACTGGACTTCTGCACCATGTGCCTGAGAGGCTCCTCCTCTCCAGGCTGGTTTCTGGGGATGGTACTAAGTGCCATGTGTGGGGACATCACTCCACATGGACCTTCCCTCCTGGGGACTGCACTGGATGGCTGCAGCATAGAACCATGGAGTGGCCATGGGCAGAGACAACCTCCACCAGTCCAGGTTGCTCAGGGCCTCATCCAGCCTGGCCATGAACACATCCAGAGGAGGACATCCACAGCTTCTCTGCGTGACCTGTTCCAGGCTCTCTCCACCCTTAGTGTCAAACATTTCTCCCTTGTCTCCACTCTGAATCTCCCTCTTTGAGTCCAAACCATCCCCTCTTGTCCTGTCACCACAGGCTCTGCTCAAAACTCTGTCCCCAGCTTTCTGATCAGCTTTGAAGCACTGCAAGGCCACCAGAAGGTCTCCCTGGAGCCTTCTCTTCTCTACACTGACGAGGTTCAACTCACTCAGCCTGGCCTCACAGCAGAGGGATTCTGTCCCTCAATTAATTTTCGTGGCCCCCTCTAGCCCCACTCCAACAAGTCCACATCTTTCATGTCCACTGGTCCGTGGAGGAACTTGCAGTGACCCTTCCTGGCTTGGGGGATGGCTTCACTGTGCTCTTCCCCCATTCCCCACAGCAGCACAGTCACCTCCTGTCCCCACTGGGCAGAGGTCCTGCAGCATTAGGGTTGATTATTAGTGGTCCAGGAGACCTCAGCAACTTTGCCTGGCAATGCCCTGCTCTGGCTGGTGGTTGGGACTCAGCACTAATCCTGACCATGATATGGAAAGCCAATCCAGATGTCCACAGCAAGTGGAGAGTGTTGGATAAAGAATTAATTCTGTAGCAAATTCCATCTTCCAGAAGTGAGTAAGCTCTGAGAGGAGCAGCCCCAGAGGGCATCTCAGCAATGCTCAGCAAGAGCTAAAGGAGCTGTGGGGGGCAAGAGGCTGGAGCCAGACTGCTCAGTGGTGCCCAGGGACAGCACAAGGGGTAAGGGGCACAAAGTGGAACCCAGGAGGTTGCATCTGAGCAGGAGGAGAAAGTTGTTTGTTGTGAGGGTGCTGGAGGCCTGGAGCAGGCTGCCCAGAGAGGTTGTGGAGTCTCCTTGTGTGGAGAGCTTCCAACCCCCCCTGGGCATTCTGCTCCTGGGCAAGCTGCTGTGGGTGCTCTGCTGGATCAGGGGCTTGGACTGGATGATGCCCAGAGGTCCCTTCCCACCCCACCATGCTGGGACTCAACTACATCCCCTGGTAGCCTGATCCAGTCTCTCACCACTCTCAAGAGTTTCTTCCTCCTCTCCACTCTCAATCTCCCCTCTCCCAGCTCAAAGCCATTGTCCCTCATCCTGGCACTCCCAGCCCTTGTCCAAAGTCCCTCCCCAGCTCTCCTGGAAGGATGCTCTGAGGTCTCCCTGGAGCCTTCTCTTCTCCAGGCTGAACAGCCCCAACTCTCCCAGCCTGTCCACACAGGGGAGGTTCTCCAGCCATCTTTGGTGGCCTCTGCACCCTCTCCAGCAGCTCCAGGACCTTCCTGTGTTGAGGGCCCCAGAGCCGGACACAGCACTCCAAGATGTGTTAGGAGAGACAGCAGAAGAGGCTTTCACTGGCAGTGCCCTGGCCATGCATGAGAGGTGTTGCTGCCAGGCTGTGCAGGGCCATGCTCTGTGCCAGTGGCTGAGCTGTGCCATGCAGGGTGACCTCCATCCTGCTGGGCCTCTCTCACTCACTCTGTTTCTCCAATTTCCTTTGCAGGTACAACGCCATCTGTCCAAACTCTTTGACAACTTGGCCAAGATGGAATTCCAGCTGGATTCTGAGCAGAAGCCAACCAAGGTTGGCCTGGGAATGTACAGTGGTGAGGAGGAGTATGTCAGCTTCAGCCAGCCCTGCGACTGCAGTGGGCAGGTGGGAGCAGAGACCTTGTCTGCCATGGGATGGGTTGGGTGGGAAGGGACCTTCAAAGCTCCTCCAGTCCAACCCCTGCAGCCAGCAGGGACATCCCCAACCAGAGCAGGTTGCTCACAGCCCCTCCTCCTTTCCCAAGATGAGATCAGGTGTGAAATGTAGAATCACAGAATGGTAGGGGTTGGAAGGGACCTCTGGAGATCACCCAGTCCAAGCCCCTGCCCCAGCAGAGCACCCACAGCAGCTTGCATCTTGCCCAGCAGCACAATGGCCAGGCCAGGTTGGAAGCTCTCCACAACCTCTCTGGGCAGCCTGCTCCAGGCCTCCAGCACCCTCACAACAAAGAATTTTCTCTTCCTACTCAGATGCAACCTCCTGGGTTTCACTTTGTGCCCCTTGCCCCTTGTGCTGTCCCTGGGCACCACTGAGCAGAGTCTGGCCCCAGCCTCCTGCCCCCCACAGCTCCTTTAGCTCTTGCTGAGCATTGCTCAGATGCCCTCTGGGGCTGCTCTTCTGCAGGCTCTCAGCCCCAGGGCTCTCAGCCTTTGCTCCTCACAGAGCTGCTCCAGGCCCCTCAGCAGCTTTGCAGCCTCCCCTGGACTCTCTCCAGCAGTTCCCTGTCCCTCTGGAACTGGGGAGCCCAGAACTGGACCCAGGACTCCAGAGGTGGCCTCCCTGAGACAGGGTAAAGGGGAAAAAGAACCTCTCTGCTGGCCACACTCTGCTCAGTGCACCTCAGGATGCTGTTTGCCTTCTTGCCCACAAGGGCCCATGGCTATCCCATGGCTCACGGCTGCTCACCTCTCCTGTTCCCCTGCTTGCACTTTTCTCCATGGGCTACTGTAGGAAACTGAAGTACAAGATGCCAGCTCCTGAGCTCCCCAGTGATGGAGCTTAGCTTTTAAAGGATCTTCAGAGGGAGATCTGAGCCTGTGACATACCCAACAGAGCAGGAATTGGCTTCCCAAGTTTGGCAGCAGCTCCCTCCTGCTGCTGGCACATTGTGCCCAACTGCCACCAGTGATTCTGCCATGGCCTGGAGGTGGAACACTGTAAATTTAAATACTCATCACTGGAGTTCATTTTAGTTTGTCCTACAGTTGGAGTTCAAAACCAATCTGTCTTCTCCTCCTGGTGTCTGGAAACAGATCCAGTCCTGCAGAGCTGGCTAATGCCTCCCTGTCTGAAGGAGGCTATGAGGCTTGTGGGACTCCAGGTGCTTATCCCCTTGCCTGCACTCACTGTGGGGACAGGCTGGAGAGTTGGGGCTGTTCAGCCTGGAGAAGATTCCAGGGAGACCTTAGAGCAGCCTTTCAGTACCTGAAGAGGACCTACAGGCAGGCTGGGGAGAGACTGTTCAGAAGGGCTGTGGGGATAGGACCAGGGGCAATGGTTTGGGACTGGAGCAGGGCAGAGTTAGGTTGGAGATCAGGAGGAAGTTCTGCACAGTGAGGCTGGGGAGACACTGGAACAGGTTGCCCAGGGAGGTGGTGGAGGCTCCATCCCTGGAGACATTCAAGGTCAGACTTGATGTGGTCCTGAGCAACCTGCTGTAGCTGGAGGTGTCCCTGCTGCCTGCAGAGGAGGTGGAGATGATGACCTTGGAGGGTCCCTTCCAAGCCAGTGCAGTCTGTGACTCTGATTACCAAAGGTGCTTAGGAAAAGCCAATGTGTTGCTCTGCTTTCATCTGCTCTCCAGGTTGAGGTCTGGCTGAACCATGTGCTGGACAGCATGAGGGCCACAGTGCGAGCCCAGATGGCAGAAGCTGTCATGGCTTATGAAGAGAAGCCAAGGGAGCAGTGGCTCTTTGACTACCCTGCCCAGGTATCTGCCACACAGCTGCCAGTGGGGAAGGCAGCTCTGGGCTTCCCCTCCAGTTCTGACCCTCCCTTCTCCCAGTGATGGCCTCCTGCTGTGGATGGGGATGCTTCTGGCCTCCACTGTGCCATCCAGGAGAGAGGCAGGATGAGTTGCTCTTTACCCTGGCAGTCTCCTGATGGAGTTTCCAGGCTGAGCTCCATGCTCAGGGATCCCAGGGGGTCCTGGGATGATATGCACTTGGTTGGCTTACAGAGCCTGGGGGCTTGGGCAGTGCCTGCTGCACCCATGGCTCATGGGAGCTCTCTGCACCCCGAGAAGTGAGAGATGCAGCAGGAAAACAAAGTGGTGGGGCCTGGTGAGGTCAAAGAGCCCCTCAGATACACCTCTGGCAACCTTGTGGTCTCCTGCTTCACCTCTGCTGCTGTGCTGAGCAGGTGAAAGCTGCTGGTGTACTGAGCTGAGGATCTAACTGAACCTCACAGGGCAGATCCCTCATGTCCTGACTGCTGTGTGACAAAACACTTCAAGGCATGGACACTTCACCCTTCAGCTGCTAGCCCTCAGAGAGCTCTGCTGCTCTCCATTTCTCTAGGTGGCTCTCACCTCCAGCCAGATCTGGTGGACGACCGAGGTTGGGATTGCCTTCAGCAGGGTGGAGGAGGGCTATGAGAATGCAATGAAGGAGTACCACAAGAAGCAGGTGGCCCAGCTGAACACCCTGGTCACCATGCTGCTGGGGCAGCTCTCCAAGGGGGACAGGCAGAAGATCATGACCCTCTGCACCATTGACGTGCATGCCAGGGACGTGGTGGCCAGGATGATAGCGCAGAAGGTGAGTGAGCTGTGCTGGCCTGGCTGTTGGCCTCACAGGGCAGCCAGGAGGCTGGCCCAGCAGCAGACACAGCACTGAATTTACTTCCACAGTGCTTGTGGTGAGGAGGCAGAAGACCTCCATAAGCCTAAAGTGCTGTTCTGTGCCATGATCCTGCAGCAGCAACGGGCTGCTTGTGCCTGCCACAGACTGGCACTGGGAGCAAGGGTGACCCTGTGCTGGTGGAGGAGGAGGTTGTGCTGGGAGGCTGCTGGATGCAGTCTCAGTTATGGCTTTACTGAGAACCCCTGCAGGGTGGGGTTGGAGAGGACCTCTGGAGCTCACCCAGTCCAAGCCCTGCTCCAGCAGGGCACCCACAGCAGCTTGCCCAGGAGCACAATGCCCAGGGGGGGTTGGAAGCTCTCCACACAAGGAGACTCCACAACCTCTCTGGGCAGCCTGCTCCAGGCCTCCAGCACCCTCACAACAAACAACTTTCTCCTCCTGCTCAGATGGAACCTCCTGGGTTCTGGTTTGTGTCCCTTGCCCCTTGTGCTGTCCCTGGGCACCACTGAGCAGAGTCTGGCCCCAGCCTCTTGCCCCCCACAGCTCCTTTAGCTCTTGCTGAGCATTGCTGAGATGCCCTCTGGGGCTGCTCTTCTGCAAGCTCTCAGCCCCAGGGCTCTCAGCCTTTGCTCCTCACAGAGCTGCTCCAGGCCCCTCAGCAGCTTTGCAGCCTCCCCTGGACTCTCTCCAGCAGTTCCCTGTCCATCTTGGACTGAGGAGCCCAGAACTGAACTCAGGACTCCAGATGTGGCCTCACTAGTGCAGAGTAGAGGGGGAGGAGAACATCCCTTGCCCTGCTGGCCACACTCTTTATAAAGTCAGGAGAAGCATTGAGGCTCCAGGGGTCACCCTTGATCTGGTGTGGGACCTTTAGGCCTCTTGTCCTGCACAGATCTCTAGTGCTACTCCTCTGTCCCTGAAGCTGCAAAGTGTCCAGCCCTGCAGGTGGGTGGGAAGGTGCCCTGCATGTGCTGGTTGTGACTCTGCTCCTCTGTGTCCTTCTGGAGCACATCAGGCTGCTTGCAGGCTTTCTGCCTGCATGGCTCAGCTGGCATTGGTGGTGCTTTGGTTGTGGTGACACAGACCATCTCCTGGGGCTGCCTGCTGGCTGTGAGAGAGTGCTTCCCATGGCTGTCCTTGTCACCCAGTCCCCAGCCCTGCCTAGGCAGCCTAGGGAAGAGGCAAGAGCCTCCTCATGGCCTTCTGTCTTCTCATGAAGAGTCTGTTTGTGCTGCTCTCCTGGGCATGGACCTTTCCTCTCTCACCAGTACCATGACGTCTGACTAGACAGGGAGATGACCTTTCCCCCCACCTGGCAGGGAGGTTTCATTCCTCACCACAGCTGCTTCTGCAGTGCAGAGCAGCCCACCCTTGGTGACCACCTCCCAGCAGCTGTGCTCCCCCAGGGGTATGTGCTGAGGTCCCCAGCTGTGCCCTGCTGGTGCTGTGTCTGTTGCAGGTGGACAGTGCCCAGGCGTTCATCTGGCAGTCCCAGCTGCGGCACAGGTGGGCCGAGGAGGAGGGGCACTGCTTTGCCAACATCTGTGATGCCCAATTCCTGTACTCCTACGAGTACCTTGGCAACACCCCTCGGCTGGTGATCACCCCCCTGACTGACAGGTGAGTCTGGGGGCCCAGATGGGCTCTGCCAGCAGGGAGACAATCCTGGAGTCACAGAATGGGTTGGGTTGGAAGGGACCTCAAAGATCCTCCAGCTCCAATCCCCTGCCATGGGCAGGGACACCTCCCACCAGCCCAGCTTGCTCAAGGCCTCATCCAGCCTGGCCTTGAACACATATCCACAGCCTCCCTGGCAACTTGTTCCAGTCTCTCCCCACCCTCACTGGAAAGAATTTCTTCCTCATCTCCAGTTTGAATCTCCCCTCTCCCAGCTCAAAGCCAGCCTGCACTCAGCAGGGACACCCACATCAAGCCTGACCTTGAAGGTCTCCAGGGACAGAGCCTCAAGCACCTCCCTGAGCAACCTGTTCCAGTGTCTCCCCAGCCTCACTGTGCAGAACTTCCTCCTGATCTCCAACCTAACTCTGCCCTGCTCCAGTTTCAAATTATTGCCCCTGGTCCTGTCTCCACAGCCCTTCTGAACAGTCCCTCCCCAGCTTGCCTGTAGGTCCTCTTCAGATACTGAAATGCAGCTCTAAGGTCTCCCTGCAGCCTTCTCCTCTCCAGCCTGAACAGCCCCAACTCTCCCAGCCTGTCTTTGTAGGAGAGTTTTTCCAGCCCTCTGATCATCCTCGTGGTCTCCTCTGGACCTGCCCCAGCAGTTCCATGTCCTTCTGAAAGCTCTGTGGTTTGGACAGGGATTACAGACCCCCACGTGGAGGCACCTCCCTGGTGTCCATCATCAGTGTGATGGAGAAGCTCTGGGGCTTGCTGCAGTGTTGAGTGGCTCTCTGCCATCCATCTGACTGTCTCCTGTAGTTCCCTGTCTCTCTTAAACTGGGAAGGCCAGGACTGGACACAGTACTCCAGATGTGGCCTCAGTATTGCAGAGCAGAGGGGAATTAGAACCTCTCTCGAGCTGCTGGCATCCAGGCTCTGTCACTGCCTGCCATCTGAGCAGGCTTCTGTCAGCATGGGGAGTGGGATCCCTTGGGAAGCAAAAGGAAGGTCTTCCATCAGACCTGCCCATCTCCCATCCTGTCTGGGATGTGCTCAGTGTCAACAATTGGTATGAGAAGCCAAAGCCCCAAGCCAAGGAGACTGGGGTGACCATGGTGGAGGGAAGATACTTTTTGGAGCAAAGAGGGCTGGGCAGAGCTGCTGCTGAATGTCCAAAGGGACTCTAATGGCTGAATGCCCAAGGGGACCCTAATGGCTGAATGTCCAAGGGACCCTAACGGCTGAATGTCCAAGGGGACCCTAATGCCTGAATGTCCAAGGGACCCTAATGGCTGAATGTCCAAGGGGACCCTAACGGCTGAATGTCCAAGGGACTCTAATGGCTGAATGCCCAAGAGGACCCTAATGGCTGAATGTCCAAGGGGACCCTAACGGCTGAATGTCCAAGGGGACCCTAATGCCTGAATGCCCAAGGGGACCCTAACGGCTGAATGTCCAAGGGACCCTAACGGCTGAATGTCCAAGGGACTCTAATGGCTGAATGCCCAAGGGGACCCTAATGGCTGAATGTCCAAGGGACCCTAATGCCTGAATGCCCAAGGGGACCCTAATGGCTGAATGTCCAAGGGACTCTAATGGCTGAATGCCCAAGAGGACCCTAACGGCTGAATGTCCAAGGGACCCTAACGGCTGAATGCCCAAGGGACCCTAATGCCTGAATGCCCAAGAGGACCCTAATGGCTGAATGTCCAAGGGACCCTAACGGCTGAATGTCCAAGGGACTCTAATGGCTGAATGTCCAAGGGGACCCTAATGGCTGAATGCCCAAGAGGACCCTAATGGCTGAATGTCCAAGGGACCCTAACGGCTGAATGTCCAAGGGGACCCTAATGGCTGAATGCCCAAGGGACCCTCATGGCTGAATGTCCAAGGGGACCCTAATGGCTGAATGCCCAAGGGACCCTCATGGCTGAATGCCCAAGAGGACCCTAATGCCTGAATGCCCAAGAGGACCCTCATGGCTGAATGTCCAAGGGGACCCTAATGGCTGAATGCCCAAGAGGACCCTAATGGCTGAATGTCCAAGGGGACCCTAACAGCTGAATGTCCAAGGGACTCTAATGGCTGAATGCCCAAAGGGGCCTTCAGCTTTGGCATGAACCCTGGGGGGCTCCTGGGCCTTTCTCTGCAGCCCAGCAGTGACCTGTTGGGCCAAGTCTCAGCCTCTTTGCTTTTTCCCCCCATGTCTGGCTGTGGCAGGTGCTACATCACCCTGACCCAGTCACTGCACCTCACCATGAGTGGAGCACCTGCAGGGCCTGCAGGCACTGGCAAGACAGAGACCACGAAAGACTTGGGGCGAGCCCTGGGCATCATGGTCTACGTCTTCAACTGCTCTGAGCAGATGGACTACAAGGTACTGCTGCACCTCAGCCTGCCTGGCCTGATGGAACCTGAAGGATGATCCAGCTGAGATCAGCCTGATCCTTCACCTCTCCTCAAAGTCCTGCTACTCTTCTTTTTACTCAGCTCCTTTATCTCCTTCTCTTTCTACTCAACTCATTTTCCTTCTACTCAACTCCTTTTCCTCCTCCTCCTTATTCTTCTCTGAGACCTGCACAAGGTGTTTCAGTAGGCAGAGACTCAAACTGTCCTCTCTGCCTCATTAAGCTCTCCCCTTCCCTTCTGGGGTTACGTTCCACATGAAAAGCTCCCAACACTTTGGTCTGTTCTGTTGGGACCAAGGTTCTGCTGATATTAAAGCCCTGTTCTTGGCATAGACCCCTGGGGAGGGAGCTGTCCCGCTTTCCTCAGATGCTCTCCCAGAATAAGAATCCCAGAACACATCAGGTTGGAAGGGACCCTCCAAAGGCCAACCCCTCTGCAGGCAGCAGGGACACGTCCAGCTAGATCAGACTGCCCAGAGCCACATCAAGTCTGATCTTGAATGTGTCCAGAGATGGGACCTCAATCACAACAGGGCAACCTGTTCCAGTGTCTCCCCAGCCTCACTGTGCAGACCTTCCTCCTGATGTCCAACCTAACTCTGCCCAGCTCCAGTTCCAAACCCTTGCCTCTTGTCCTACCCCCTTAGGCCCTTCCACCCAGGGTGTGCGGAACCTTCAGCCACTGCAGAATACTGAAGGCTCACTGTGAGGTCGTGGGTGGGAAAGGGCCTCTGGAGATCATCTAATCCAAGTCCCCTGCTAAAGCAGAGTCATAGATTCACAGAATGGGTTGGGCTGGAAGGGACCTCAAAGCTCATCCAGTTCCAACCCCTGCCATGGGCAGGGACACCTCCCACCAGCACAGCTTGCTCAAGGCCTCATCCAGCCTGGCCTTGAACACCTCCAGGCAGGGGACAGCCACAGCGTCCCTGGGCAACCTGTGCCAGTCTCTCCCCACCCTCAGTCTCAACAATTTCTTCCTCATCTCCCCTCTCAATCTCCCCTCTCCCAGCTCAAGTCCATTGTCCCTCATCCTGGCACTCCCAGCCCTTGTCCAAAGTCCTTCCCCAGCTCTCCTGGGACCCCCTCCATGGTCACCCAGAGCAGGTTGCCCAGGCTCACAATGTCCAGGCAGGTTTGGAATCACTGCTGGGCTGAGTCTTCTCTCTGCCAGGCTGGCACAGTGCTGTGATTTTGGTGACCTCAGCTTGTGGGCTCTGCCAGGAGTGGGGCCAGCAGGACCTCCCAGGTGACCCTTCAGTGGAAGCAGTGCTCAGATGGATCACAGCAACCAGCAACCCAAGTGGCAAAAGGTGCAGGCCTTTCACTGCTGTCCCTGAGCTGTGCCTGCTACCCCTCTCTGCTTCTCTGCATCCCACCACAGGCTCCCAAGTGCTGTCAGTAGCCAGGCTGGGCAGTGCAGTCTATTTCTGGGCTGCAGTTGATTCCATTGCTGATTTACCTCTTTAATTGTAATTTTTCCTTTCTTTTTCAGTCCTGTGGGAATATTTACAAAGGCCTTGCCCAGACAGGAGCCTGGGGCTGCTTTGATGAATTTAACAGGATCTCAGTTGAGGTCCTGTCTGTGGTGGCTGTGCAGGTGAGTGCAGAAATGCTGGCAGATAGCTACAGCCAGGGCAGAGCTGGGTAGATGTGGTGTCAAGAAAGCTATCAGCATCCTGGCCTAGAGCAGCAATAATGTGACCAACAGGACCAGAGCAGTGATTGTGCTCTTGCACTGGGCACTGCTGAGGGCACAGCTTGAGTACTGAGTTCAGTTTTGGGTCTCTCACTCCAAGAAGGACATTGAGGGCTGGAGCAGGTCCAGAGAAGGGCAACAAAGCTGGGGAAGGGTCTGGAGAAGAGGGCTGGGGAGGAGCAGCTGAGGGAGCTGGGGGTGTTTGGTGTGGAGAAGAGGAGGCTGAGGGAGACCTCATTGCTCTCTACAGCTCCTGAGAGGAGGCTGGAGCCAGGTGGGGGTTGGGCTCTGCTCCCTAGTCTCAGGTGAGAGAAGGAGAGGAAATGACCTGAAATTGTGCCAGGGGAGGGTTAGGTTGGAGATGAGGAAAAATTTCTTTACTGCAAGAGTGGTCAGGGATTGGCAGAGGTTGCCCAGGGAGACTGTGGATGCCACCTTCCTGGAGGTGTTCAAGGCCAGGCTGGATGAGGCCTTGAGCCACCTGGGCTAGTGGGAGGTGTCAGGGGGTTGGAACTGGATGAGCTTTAAAGTCCCTTCCAACCCAACCCATTCTTTGAGTCTCCAGTGAGAGCTCTGTGCAGTGGCTTTGGAGGCTCTTCCAGGCCAAGGGACATCATTCCTATGGGCACAGTCTGGTGTTCCTGAGAGCTGCTGACAGATGGGTGGCACCTGGTGCCAGAACCCACAGCAGGTCTGCAGCCCTCACTTGTGTGCTTGCTCACAGTACCCTGAGAGTGTGGAGCAAAGCCAGGAGCAAGCTCTCTGAGCTGTGCCTGGCTCCACAGGGACATTTCCCCATGGAAATAATTTCCTGGCTCCTCAGCTGATTCCTTCAGTGCATTGTAGTGGAGAATGCTGTGTGACACCCAGCAGAGTCTTCCAGAGGTGCTGGGGTTGCCCTGCTCATTACTTGTAGAGCCCCAGCCCTGTCTGCTGCTGCAGAATGAGAGGATCAGAGAAGTGTTTCAGCTGGAAAAGGCCTCTGAGGTCATCGAGTCCAACCCTCAGCACAGCAGGTTGGACTCAGCCACACTCGGGGCTTTGGGAGCAGGATGGCACCAAGGGCTGGAGCCCATCTGAAGCCCTGCAGAGGGGTCAGGGTGTGGCCATGGGCAGTGAGGACATCTCCCTGTACACGACCATGGCTGTAAACTCCTCATCCAGATGTCTTTTAATCACCTCCAGGGATGGGGACTCCACCACTGCCCTGTGCCAGTGCCCAGTGAGCCTTTTTCCTCCTCTCCAACCTAACCTTCCCTGCTGCAATTTCAGGCCATTTCCTCTCCTTCTGTCACCTGATGCTAGGGAGCAGAGCCCAACCCCCACCTGGCTGCAGCCTCCTCTCAGGGAGCTGTAGAGAGCAATGAGGTCTCCCTCAGCCTCCTCCGGGCTGAACACCCCCAGCTCCCTCAGCTGCTCCTCCTCAGCCCTGTTCTCCAGACACTTCCCCAGCTCTGTTGCCCTTCTCTGGACCTGCTCCAGCCCTCAATGTCCTCCTTGGAGTGAGGAGCCCAAACTGACCCCAGGATTCAAGGTTGCAGCCTCACCAGTGCCCAGTCCATGGGTGACTACTTTAGGTGCTGGCTGTGCTGAGGGTGCCTGGGCAGCTCTGTTCCCCATCTCGTGCGCCTGACCTCCTGGAGCACTGGGAAGCCTTTGGTGGTGGTTTTACTGTGAGGTGTGCTGAGATGTGTCCCAGAGGGGATGTCAAAAGCCAAGCTAAGATGCAGGCAACTTTGGGGGCATATCCTGCTCCTGAGCTGCTTTTTCTGGCCCATGCAGCTCAGTGACTTATGGAGAGAAGGTGCAAGTCCTTGCAGCTCCCTTGCAGTTTGCCTGCCCAGCCTCTTCAGCTCTTCTTGCTGTTCCCTCAGGCTTTGATTGTGATGGGAGGTTGCTGTGGGCACCCAGAGTTACTCCAAACAATGTTTAAAGCTTTGTATAGTCAGTGAAACCCCAAAGCAAAGCATTGCTTAGCCCATTCCTCATGGCTTGGGGGTAAGGCCCTGCTGCCTGCTGTGTCCTTCATGAGCCAGCCCTGAGCCCTGTAACTGTCCTGGTTCCTAGGTGAAGAGTGTGCAGGATGCAATCCGGGAGAAGAAGAAATCCTTCAATTTCCTTGGAGAAGACATCAGGCTGGTACCCTCAGTAGGCATCTTCATCACCATGAACCCTGGCTATGCAGGGAGAACAGAGCTACCTGAGAACCTTAAAGCTCTCTTCAGGTGAGTCCAGGTCAAGGTTTCTGACCTGTGTAAGACTGGCATAGGTTGTCTGTGGGAACCTGCAGGCTTGCCTTCATCTCCCTGGGAATTCATCTGTACTGGATTCCTGTACCTGGGTCAGGGCAATCCCAAGCACAAATCCAGACTGGACAGAAAATGGACAGAGAGCAGTGCTGAGGAGAAGGACTTGGGAGTGCTGGGTGAGGAGAAGCTCAATGTAAGGCAGTACTGAGTGCTGCCAGCCCAGCCCCAGCCTGGCCTGGGCTGATCCCCAGCACTGTGGGCAGCAGGGGCAGGGAGGGGATTCTACCTCTTTGTTGTGCTCTGCTCAGACCCCCCCTGCAGTGCTGGGGCAGCTCTGGAGTGCTCAGCACAGACAGGGACCTGGTGGAGCAGGGCCAGAGGAGGCCACAGCAATGCTGGCAGGGCTGGAAGCCCTCTGCTGGGAGCCAGGCTGAGAGAGTTGGGCTTAGGCAGCCTGCAGAGGAGAAGGCTCCAGGGAGACCTTAGAGCAGCCTTCCAGGATTTGAAGGGGGCTCCAGGAGAGCTGTGGAAGGACTTTTGACAAGGGCCTGGAGTGACAGGATGAGGGACAGGCTGGAAGAAGCTCGGTTTGGATTTGACATTAGAAAGAAACTGAAGTGCTCAAGGCCAGGTTGGATGGCGTCTTGAACAATCTGAGGTTTCCCTGCCCATGGCAGAGGAGTTGGAACTAGATGATCTCCCTTCCAAGCCAACCCAGCCCATGGGTCTGTGATTCACAGATAGGTTCAGCCCTGCCCAGCACACCTGGCTCCGGGAAGGACAGGATGGGCAAAGGAGCTGTGACCCTTGCCATGGGAAAGGCAGAGTGGGACCTAGCTCAGAGGAGAGGACCTGGAGGATAAAGCTGCAGGTCCACTGCCCCCAAGGCCTGTAGTCAAGAAATAGTTGTTCTGCAGTCTCCTCTTGCCTCTCTCCCCAGGCCATGTGCCATGGTGATGCCAGACTTTGAGCTGATCTGTGAGATTATGTTGGTGGCTGAGGGCTTCCTCGAGGCGCGGGCGCTGGCCAGGAAGTTCATCACTCTGTACCAGCTCTGCAAGGAGCTGCTGTCCAAGCAGGTGAGCCTGCCTCTGGGGCGGATGCTGCTGATCTCCTGGGGTCTGATCTACTGGGGTGATGCCTGCTAATTTCCTGAAGCAGCAAGACACGTGGAGCTCTGCTGCTCAGCTCCATTGCTGAGGCTTCCCAGCTTTTCTTTAGTGACTGTGTTTGCACTGTGTTTGGTTTGTGATCATCTGAGCAGTGGCTTTGTGGAAGTGCTTTCCTGCAGGACAAGGGCACCTGGGCAGCTGCCTTACCAGGCACCAGGACAGACCAGGGCTTGTCCTGCTGGAAAGCAGCTCTGTGGAGGAAGACCTTGGAGTCCTAGTAAACAGCAAGTTCTGCATGGGACAGCAATGAGCCCTTGTGGCTAAGAGGGCCAATGGAGACTGAGAGCCCTGGGGCTGTTTGGAACAAAGAAGAGAAGGGATCTGATCAATGTTTAAGAACATCTGAGGGGTGGGTGGCAAGTAGAAGGGCCAGGCTCTTGTCAGTGGTGCTCAGTGACAGGACAAGGAGCAATGGACACAAACTGGAACCCAGGAGGTTCCACCTCAACCTGAGGAGAAACCTCTTTAGTGTGAGGTTGCTGGAGCCCTGGAGCAGGCTGCCCAGAGAGGTTGTGGAGTCTCCCTCTCTGGAGACTTTCAAGACCTGCCTGGTGTGACCTACCCTAGGTGATCCTGCTCTGTCAGGGGGGTGGTCTGGATGATCTCCAGAGGTCCCTTCCAACCCCTACCATTCTGTGATTCTCTGATTACTAGCAGGGATTTTTTCAATGGACCCAAATGCCACCAAGTCTGGGGCAGTGTTCAGTGACCCTTTGCTTTCCAGTCTCTTAGTCCCCATTGATGCTCCTGCCTGCAAGAGTTTTTTGATGTCTGTCCGTCCCTGAGTTCAGTTCCCTGTGCTGTAAGGTGTTGACCAAGTGGGGTCCCTTCCAGAATAATACTCTAACTACTCCTGGTTTTCTGTGGCACAATTTGCATACAGCAAACCTGTGTGCAGGGGAGAGCTGACTCAGGACTCCAGATGGAAAACGTGATCTTGGTGGCTTTAGGTCTCTAGAGTGCAAATCTTGCTGCTGTCATACTGCCAGCCCACAGATGGTGTGGCACAGATCAGGTCACACAGTGCTGGTCACACACACAGTGCTGGTCACACACAGTGCTGGTCACACACACAGTGCTGGTCACAAACACACAGTGCTGGTCACACACAGTGCTGGTCATACACACACAGTGCTGGTCACACACACAGTGCTGGTCACACACACAGTGCTGGTCACAAACACACAGTGCTGGTCACACACAGTGCTGGTCATACACACACAGTGCTGGTCACACACACAGTGCTGGTCATACACACAGTGCTGGTCACACACAGTGCTGGTCACACACAGTGCTGGTCATACACACACAGTGCTGGTCACACACACAGTGCTGGTCACAAACACACAGTGCTGGTCACACACAGTGCTGGTCGCAAACACAGTGCTGGTCATACACACACAGTGCTGGTCATACACACACAGTGCTGGTCACACAGTGCTGGTCACAAACACACAGTGTTGGTCACACACAGTGCTGGTCACACACACACAGTGCTGGTCACACACACAGTGCTGGTCATACACACACAGTGCTGGTCACACACACACAGTGCTGGTCACACACAGTGCTTGTCACACACAGTGCTGGTCACACACACACAGTGCTGGTCACACACACAGAGTGCTGGTCACACACACACAGTGCTGTCACACACACAGTGCTGGTCATACACACACAGTGCTGGTCACACACACACAGTGCTGGTCACACACAGTGCTTCTCACACACAGTGCTGGTCACACACACACAGTGCTGGTCACACACACAGAGTGCTGGTCACACACACACAGTGCTGTCACACACACAGTGCTGGTCATACACACACAGTGCTGGTCACACACACAGTGCTGTCACACACAGTGCTGGTCATACACACACAGTGCTGGTCACACACACAGTGCTGGTCACACACACAGTGCTGTCACACACAGTGCTGGTCATACACACACAGTGCTGGTCACACACACAGTGCTGGTCACACACACACAGTGCTGGTCACACACAATACTGGTCACACACACACAGTGCTGGTCACACACACACAGTGCTGGTCACACACACAGTGCAGGTCACAAACACAGTGCTGGTCACACACACACAATGCTGGTCACACACAGTGCTGGTCACACATACAGAGTGCTGGTCACACACACACAGTGCTGGTCACACACAGTGCTGGTCACACATACAGAGTGCTGGTCACACACACACAATGCTGGTCACACACAGTGCTGGTTACACACACACAGTGCTGGTCACACTCACAGTGCTGGTCACACACACAGTGCAGGTCACAAACACAGTGCTGGTCACACACACAGTGCTGGTCACACATACAGAGTGCTGGTCACACACACACAATGCTGGTCACACACAATGCTGGTCACACACACACAGTGCTGGTCACACACACAGTGCTGATCACACACACAGTGCTGGTCACACATACAGAGTGCTGGTCACACACACACAATGCTGGTCACACACAATGCTGGTGACACACACACAGTGCTGGTCACACACACAGTGCTGGTCACACACACAGTGCAGGTCACAAACACAGTGCTGGTCACACAGTGCTGGTCACACACACACAGTGCTGGTCACACACACAGTGCTGGTCACACACAGTGCTGGTCACACACACACAATGCTGGTCACACACACACAGTGCTGGTCACACACACAGTGCTGGTCACACACACACAGTGCTGTCACACACAATGATGGTCACATACAGTGCTGGTGACACACACACAGTGCTGGTCACACACACACAGTGCTGGTCACACACACACAGTGCTGGTCACACACACACAGTACTGTCACACACAGTGCTGGTCACACACAGTGCTGGTCACACACACACAGTGCTGGTCACACACACACAGTGCTGGTCACACACACACAGTGCTGGTCACACACACACAGTGCTGGTCACACACACACAGTGCTGGTCACACACACAGTGCTGGTCACACACAGTGCTGGTCACACACACACAGTGCTGGTCACACACACACAGTGCTGGTCACACACACAGTGCTGGTCACACACAGTGCTGGTCACACACACACAGTGCTGGTCACACACAGTGCTGGTCACACACACACAGTGCTGGTCACACACACACAGTGCTGGTCACACACAGTGCTGGTCACACACAGTGCTGGTCACACACACACAGTGCTGGTCACACACATGCTGGTCACACAGTGCTGGTTACACACACACAGTGCTGGTCACACACACAGTGCTGGTCACACACACAGTGCTGGTCACACACACACAGTGCTGGTCACACACACAGTGCTGGTCACACACCCACAGTGCTGGTCACACACAGTGCTGGTCACACAGTGCTGGTCACACACACACAGTGCTGGTCACACACACACAGTGCTGGTCACACACACAGTGCTGGTCACACACACACAGTGCTGGTCACACACACAGTGCTGGTCACACACACACAGTGCTGGTCACACACACAGTGCTGGTCACACACACACAGTGCTGGTCACACACAGTGCTGGTCACACAACAGTGCTGGTCACACACACACTGCTGGTCACACACACACAGTGCTGGTCACACACAGTGCTGGTCACACACACATGCTGGTCACACACACAGTGCTGGTCACACACACAGTGCTGGTCACACACACAGTGCTGGTCACACACACACAGTGCTGGTCACACACACAGTGCTGGTCACACACAGTGCTGGTCACACACACAGTGCTGGTCACACACACACAGTGCTGGTCACACACACAGTGCTGGTCACACACACAGTGCTGGTACACACACAGTGCTGGTCACACACAGTGCTGGTCCACACACAGTGCTGGTCACACACACAGTGCTGGTCACACACACACAGTGCTGGTCACACACACAGTGCTGGTCACAAACACACAATGCTGGTCACACACACATAGTGCTGGTCACACACACAGTGCTGGTCACACACACAGTGCTGGTCACACACACACAGTGCTGGTCACACACACAGTGCTGGTCACACACACACAGTGCTGGTCACACACACAGTGCTGGTCACACACAGTGCTGGTCACACACACACAGTGCTGGTCACACACACACAGTGCTGCTCACACACACACAGTGCTGGTCACACACACAGTGCTGGTCACACACACAGTGCTGGTCACACACAGTGCTGGTCACACACAGTGCTGGTCACACACACAGTGCTGGTCACACACACACAGTGCTGGTCACACACACACAGTGCTGGTCACAACACACATTGCTGGTCACACACAGTGCTGGTCACACACACACAGTGCTGGTCACACACACAGTGCTGGTCACACACACACAGTGCTGGTCACAACACACAGTGCTGGTCACACACAGTGCTGGTCACACACAGTGCTGGTCACACACACACAGTGCTGGTCACACACAAGTGCTGGTCACACACACACAATGCTGGTCACACACAGTGCTGGTCACACACACAGTGCTGGTCACACACACAGTGCTGGTCACACACACACAGTGCTGGTCACACACAGTGCTGGTCACACCACAGTGCTGGTCACACACACACAGTGCTGGTCACACACACAGTGCTGGTCACACACACAGTGCTGGTCACACACACGCAATGCTGGTCACACACAGTGCTGGTCACACACAGTGCTGGTCACACACACAGTGCTGGTCACACACACACATTGCTGGTCACACACACACAGTGCTGGTCACACACAGTGCTGGTCACACACAGAGCAGGTCACACACACACAGTGCTGGTCACACACACACAGTGCTGGTCACACACAGTGCTGGTCACAAACACACAGTGCTGGTCACACACACACATTGCTGGTCACAGACACACAGTGCTGGTGACACACATACAGTGCTGGTCACACACACACAGTGCTGGTCACACACACAGTGCTGGTCACACACACACAGTGCTGGTCACACACAGTGCTGGTCACACACACACAGTGCTGGTCACACACAGTGCTGGTCACACACACAGTGCTGGTCACACACACAGTGCTGGTCACACACAGTGCTGGTCACACACACACAGTGCTGGTCACACACAGTGCTGGTCACACACACAGTGCTGGTCACACACAGTGCTGGTCACACACACACAATGCTGGTCACACACACACATTGTCGGTCACACACAGTGCTGGTCACACACAAAGTGCTGGTCACACACAGTGCTGGTCACACACACACAGTGCTGGTCACACACACAGTGCTGGTCACACACAAAGTGCTGGTCACACACACACAGTGCTGGTCACACACAAAGTGCTGGTCACACACACACAGTGCTGGTCACACACACACAGTGCTGGTCACACACAGTGCTGGTCACACACAGTGCTGGTCACACACACAGTGCTGGTCACACACACACAGTGCTGGTCACACACAGTGCTGGTCACACACACACAGTGCTGGTCATACACACACACAGTGCTGGTGACACACACACAGTGCTGGTCACACACACACAGTGCTGGTCACACACACACAGTGCTGTCACACACACAGTGCTGTCACACACACACAATGCTGGTCACACACAGTGCTGGTTACACACACACAGTGCTGGTCACAAACACAGTGCTGGTCACACACAGTGCTGGTCACACACACACAATGCTGGTCACACACAGTGCTGGTTACACACACACAGTGCTGGTCACACACACAGTGCTGGTCACACACAGTGCTGGTCACACACAGAGCTGGTGACACACACACAGTGCTGGTCACACACCCACAGTGCTGGTCACACACCCACAGTGCTGGTCACACACAGTGCTGGTCACACACAGAGCTGGTGACACACACACAGTGCTGTCACACACAATGCTGGTCACATTCAGTGCTGGTGACACACACACAGTGCTGGTCACACACACACAGTGCTGTCACACACAATGCTGGTCACACACACACAGTGCTGGTCACACACACAGTGCTGGTGACACACACACAGTGCTGGTCACACATACAGTGTTGGTCACACACACACAGTGCTGGTCACACACAGTGCTGGTCACAAACAGTGCTGGTCACACACACAGTGCTGGTCACACACACACAATGCTGGTCACACACAGTGCTGGTCACAAACACAATGCTGGTCACAAACACAGTGCTGGTCACACACACATAGTGCTGGTCACACACACACAGTGCTGATCACACACAGTACTGGTCACACACACACAGTGCTGGTCACACACACACAGTGCTGGTCACACACAGTGCTGGTCACACACACAGTGCTGGTCACACACACACAGTGCTGGTCACACACACACAGTGCTGGTCACACACAGTGCTGGTCACACACACACAGTGCTGGTCATACACACACACAGTGCTGGTGACACACACACAGTGCTGGTCACACACACACAGTGCTGTCACACACACAGTGCTGTCACACACACAGTGCTGTCACACACACACATGCTGGTCACACACAGTGCTGGTTACACACACACAGTGCTGGTCACAAACACAGTGCTGGTCACACACAGTGCTGGTCACACACACACAATGCTGGTCACACACAGTGCTGGTTACACACACACAGTGCTGGTCACACACACAGTGCTGGTCACACACAGTGCTGGTCACACACAGAGCTGGTGCACACACACAGTGCTGGTCACACACCCACAGTGCTGGTCACACACCCACAGTGCTGGTCACACACAGTGCTGGTCACACACAGAGCTGGTGACACACACACAGTGCTGTCACACACAATGCTGGTCATATTCAGTGCTGGTGACACACACACAGTGCTGGTCACACACACACAGTGCTGGTGACACACACAGTGCTGGTGACACACACACAGTGCTGGTCACACATACAGTGCTGGTCACACACACACAGTGCTGTCACACACAATGCTGGTCACATTCAGTGCTGGTGACACACACACAGTGCTGGTCACACACACACAGTGCTGGTGACACACACAGTGCTGGTCACAAACAGTGCTGGTCACACACACAGTGCTGGTCACACACACACAATGCTGGTCACACACAGTGCTGGTCACAAACACAATGCTGGTCACAAACACAGTGCTGGTCACACACACACAGTGCTGGTCACACACACATTGCTGGTCACACACACATAGTGCTGGTCACACACACAGTGCTGGTCACACACAGTACTGGTCACACACACACAGTGCTGGTCACACACACACAATGCTGGTCACAGACACACAGTGCTGGTGACACACACAGTGCTGGTGACACACATACAGTGCTGGTCACACACAGTGTTGGTCACACACAGTGCTGGTCACACACACAGTGCTGGTCACACACACACAGTGCTGGTCACACACACAGTGCTGGTCACAAACACACAGTGCTGGTCACAAACACACAGTGTTGGTCACACACAGTGCTGGTCACACACAGTGCTGGTCACACACACACAGTGCTGGTCACACACAAAGTGCTGCTCACACACACACAATGCTGGTCACACACAGTGCTGGTCACACACACAGTGCTGGTCACACACACAGTGGTGGTCACACACACACAGTGCTGGTCACACACAGTGCTGGTCACACTCACATTGCTGGTCACACACACACAGTGCTGGTCACACACACACAGTGCTGGTCACACACAAAGTGCTGGTCACACACACACAATGCTGGTCACACACAGTGCTGGTCACACACAGTGCTGGTCACACACACAGTGCTGGTCACACACACACATTGCTGGTCACACACACACAGTGCTGGTCACACACACACAGTGCTGGTCACACACAAAGTGCTGGTCACACACACACAGTGCTGGTCACACACAGTGCTGGTCACACACAGAGCAGGTCACACACACACAGTGCTGGTCACACACACACAGTGCTGGTCACACACAGTGCTGGTCACAAACACACAGTGCTGGTCACACACACACATTGCTGGTCACACACACACAGTGCTGTCACACACACAGTGCTGGTCACACACAGTGCTGGTGACACACATACAGTGCTGGTCACACACACACAGTGCTGGTCACACACACAGTGCTGGTCACACACACACAGTGCTGGTCACACACAGTGCTGGTCACACACACACAGTGCTGGTCACACACAGTGCTGGTCACACACACAGTGCTGGTCACACACACACAGTGCTGGTCACACACAGTGCTGGTCACACACACACAGTGCTGGTCACACACACACAATGCTGGTCACACACAGTGCTGGTCACACACAGTGCTGGTCACACACACAGTGCTGGTCACAAACACACAGTGCTGGTCACACACACACAGTGCTGGTCACAAACACAGTGCTGGTCACACACACACAGTGCTGGTCACACACACACAGTGCTGGTCACAAACACACAGTGCTGGTCACACACACAGTGCTGGTCACACACAGTGCTGTCACACACAGTGCTGGTCACACACACAGTGCTGGTCACACACACACAGTGCTGGTGACACACATACAGTGCTGGTCACACACAGTGCTGGTCACACACACACAGTGCTGGTCAGACACACAGTGCTGTCACACACAATGCTGGTCACACACAGTGCTGGTCACACAGACACAATGCTGGTCACACACAGTGCTGGTCACACACACACAGTGCTGGTCACACACACACAATGCTGGTCACACACACACAGTGCTGGTCACGCACACAGTGCTGGTCACAAACACACAGTGCTGGTCACACACACACAGTGCTGGTCACACATACACAGTGCTGTCACACACACAGTGCTGTCACACACAATGCTGGTCACACACACACAGTGCTGGTCACACACACACAGTGCTGGTCACACAGTGCTGGTCACAAACACACAGTGCTGGTCACACACACACAGTGCTGGTCACACACAAAGTGCTGGTCACACACACACAATGCTGGTCACACACACACAGTGCTGGTCACACACACACAGTGCTGGTCACACAGACACAATGCTGGTCACACACAGTGCTGGTCACACACATATAGTGCTGGTCACACACAGTGCTGGTCACACACACACAGTGCTGGTCACACAGTGCTGGTCACAAACACACAGTGCTGGTCACACACACACAGTGCTGGTCACACACACACAGTGCTGGTCACACAGTGCTGGTCACACACACAGTGCTGGTCACACACACACAGTGCTGGTCACACACATATAGTGCTGGTCACACACACACATTGTCGGTCACACACACAGTGCTGGTCACACACACAGTGCTGGTCACACACACACAGTGCTGGTCACACACAGTGCTGGTCACACACACAGTGCTGGTCACACACACACAGTGCTGGTCACACACACACAGTGCTGGTCACACACAGTGCTGGTCACACACACACAGTGCTGGTCACACACAGTGCTGGTCACACACACACAATGCTGGTCACACACACACATTGTCGGTCACACACAGTGCTGGTCACACACAAAGTGCTGGTCACACACAGTGCTGGTCACACACACACAGTGCTGGTCACACACACAGTGCTGGTCACACACACAGTGCTGGTCACACACAGTGCTGGTCACACACACAATGCTGGTCACACACACACAATGCTGGTCACACACACACAGTGCTGGTCACACACACAGTGCTGGTCACACACAGTGCTGGTCACACACACAGTGCTGGTCACACACAAAGTGCTGGTCACACACACACAGTGCTGGTCACACACACACAGTGCTGGTCACACACACAGTGCTGGTCACACACAGTGCTGGTCACACACACAGTGCTGGTCACACACACACAGTGCTGGTCACACACAGTGCTGGTCACACACACATTGCCGGTCACACACACACAGTGCTGGTCACACACACACAGTGCTGGTCACACACAGTGCTGGTCACACACAGTGCTGGTCACACACACACAGTGCTGGTCACACACAAAGTGCTGGTCACACACACACAATGCTGGTCACACACAGTGCTGGTCACACACAGTGCTGGTCACACACACAGTGCTGGTCACACACACACATTGCTGGTCACACACACACAGTGCTGGTCACACACAGTGCTGGTCACACACAAAGTGCTGGTCACACACACACATTGCTGGTCACACACACACAGTGCTGGTCACACACACACAATGCTGGTCACACACAGTGCTGGTCACACACAGAGCAGGTCACACACACACAGTGCTGGTCACACACAGTGCTGGTCACACACACACAGTGCTGGTCACACACACACATTGCTGGTCACAGACACACAGTGCTGGTGACACACATACAGTGCTGGTCACACACACACAGTGCTGGTCACACACACACAGTGCTGGTCACACACAGTGCTGGTCACACACACAGTGCTGGTCACACACACAGTGCTGGTCACACACACACAGTGCTGGTCACACACAGTGCTGGTCACACACAGTGCTGGTCACACACACAGTGCTGGTCACACACACACAGTGCTGGTCACACACAGTGCTGGTCACACACACACAGTGCTGGTCACACACAAAGTGCTGGTCACACACACACAATGCTGGTCACACACAGTGCTGGTCACACACAGTGCTGGTCACACACACAGTGCTGGTCACACACACACAGTGCTGGTCACACACACACAGTGCTGGTCACACACACACAGTGCTGGTCACACACAAGTGCTGGTCACACACACACAGTGCTGGTCACACACACACAGTGCTGGTCACACACAGTGCTGGTCACACACAGTGCTGGTCACACACACACAGTGCTGGTCACACACAGTGCTGGTCACACACACACATTGCTGGTCACAGACACACAGTGCTGGTGACACACATACAGTGCTGGTCACACACACACAGTGCTGGTCACACACACACATTGCTGGTCACACACACAGTGCTGCTCACACACACAGTGCTGGTCACACACACACAGTGTCTGTCACACACACACAGTGCTGGTCACACACAGTGCTGGTCACACACACACAGTGCTGGTCACACACACACAGTGCTGGTCACACACAGTGCTGGTCACACACACACAGTGCTGGTCACACACACAGTGCTGGTCACACACAAAGTGCTGGTCACACACACAAAGTGCTGGTCACACACACAGTGCTGGTCACACACAATACTGGTCACACACACACAGTGCTGGTCACACACACACAGTGCTGGTCACACACACACAGTGCTGGTCACACACACAGTGCTGGTCACACACAAAGTGCTGGTCACACACACACAGTGCTGGTCACACACACACAGTGCTGGTCACACACAGTGCTGTCACACACACAGTGCTGTCACACACAGTGCTGGTCACACACACACAGTGCTGGTCACACATACAGTGCTGGTCACACACAGTGTTGGTCACACACAGTGCTGGTCACACACACACAGTGCTGGTCACACACACACAGTGCTGGTCACACAGTGCTGGTCACACACACAGTGCTGGTCACACACACAGTGCTGGTCACACACACACAGTGCTGGTCACACACAGTGCTGGTCACACACAGTGCTGGTCACACACAGAGTGCTGGTCACACACACACAGTGCTGGTCACACACAGTGCTGGTCACACACACATTGCTGGTCACACACACACAGTGCTGGTCACACACACACAGTGCTGGTCACACACAGTGCTGGTCACACACAGTGCTGGTCACACACACACAGTGCTGGTCACACACAAAGTGCTGGTCACACACACACAATGCTGGTCACACACAGTGCTGGTCACACACAGTGCTGGTCACACACACAGTGCTGGTCACACACACACATTGCTGGTCACACACACACAGTGCTGGTCACACACACACAGTGCTGGTCACACACAAAGTGCTGGTCACACACACACATTGCTGGTCACACACACACAGTGCTGGTCACACACACACAATGCTGGTCACACACAGTGCTGGTCACACACAGAGCAGGTCACACACACACAGTGCTGGTCACACACAGTGCTGGTCACACACACACAGTGCTGGTCACACACACACATTGCTGGTCACAGACACACAGTGCTGGTGACACACATACAGTGCTGGTCACACACACACAGTGCTGGTCACACACACACATTGCTGGTCACACACACAGTGCTGGTCACACACACAGTGCTGGTCACACACACACAGTGTCTGTCACACACACACAGTGCTGGTCACACACAGTGCTGATCACACACACACAGTGCTGGTCACACACACACAGTGCTGGTCACACACAGTGCTGGTCACACACACACAGTGCTGGTCACACACACACAGTGCTGGTCACACACAGTGCTGGTCACACACACACAGTGCTGGTCACACACACACAATGCTGGTCACACACACAGTGCTGGTCACACACAAAGTGCTGGTCACACACACAAAGTGCTGGTCACACACACACAGTGCTGGTCACACACACAGTGCTGGTCACACACAATACTGGTCACACACACACAGTGCTGGTCACACACACAGTGCTGGTCACACACAAAGTGCTGGTCACACACACTCAGTGCTGGTCACAAACACACAGTGCTGGTCACACGCAGTGCTGGTCATACACACACAGTGCTGGTCACACACACACAGTGCTGGTCACACACAGTGCTGTCACACACACAGTGCTGTCACACACAGTGCTGGTCACACACACACAGTGCTGGTCACACATACAGTGCTGGTCACACACAGTGTTGGTCACACACAGTGCTGGTCACACACACAGTGCTGGTCACACACACACAGTGCTGGTCACACACAAAGTGCTGGTCACACACACACAGTGCTGGTCACACACAGTGCTGGTCACACACACAGTGCTGGTCACACACACACAGTGCTGGTCACACACACAGTGCTGGTCACACACACACAGTGCTGGTCACACACACACAGTGCTGGTCACACACAGTGCTGGTCACACACACAGTGCTGGTCACAAACACACAGTGCTGGTCACACACACACAGTGCTGGTCACACACAAAGTGCTGGTCACACACACACAGTGCTGGTCACAAACACACAAGGCTGGTCACACACAAAGTGCTGGTCACACACACACAGTGCTGGTCACACACACACAGTGCTGGTCACACACACAGTGCTGGTCACACACACACAGTGCTGGTCACACACAGTGCTGTCACACACAGTGCTGGTCACACACACACAGTGCTGGTCACACACACACAGTGCTGGTCACACACAGCGCTGGTCACACACACAGAGTGCTGGTCACACACAGTGCTGGTCACACACACAGTGGTGGTCACACACAGTGCTGGTCACACACACACATTGCTGGTCACACACACACAGTGCTGGTCACACACACAGTGGTGGTCACACACAGTGCTGGTCACACACACACAGTGCTGGTCACACACAGTGCTGGTGACAAACACAGTGCTGGTCACACACACAGTGCTGGTCAGACACACAGTGCTGGTCACACACACACAGTGCTGGTCACACACACACAGTGCTGGTCAGACACACAGTGCTGGTCACACACACACAGTGCTGGTCACACACACACATTGCTGGTCACACACACACAGTGCTGGTCACACACACACATTGCTGGTCACACACACACAGTGCTGGTCACACACACACAGTGCTGGTCACACACACACAGTGCTGTCACACACACACTGTGCTGTCACACACAATGCTGGTCACATACAGTGCTGGTGACACACACACAGTGCTGGTCACACACAGTGCTGGTCACACACACACATTGCTGGTCACACACACACAGTGCTGGTCACACACACAGTGGTGGTCACACACAGTGCTGGTCACACACACACATTGCTGGTCACACACACAGTGCTGGTGACAAACACAGTGCTGGTCACACACACAGTGCTGGTTAGACACACAGTGCTGGTCACACACAGTGCTGGTCACACACACACAGTGCTGTCACACACACAGTGCTGGTCACACACAGTGCTGGTCACACACACAGTGCTGGTCACACACACACAGTGCTGGTCACACACAGAGTGCTGGTCACACACAGTGCTGGTCACACACACACAGTGCTGGTCACACAAACAGTGCTGGTCACACACAGTGCTGGTCACACACACACAATGCTGGTCACACACACACAGTGCTGGTCACACACACAGTGCTGGTCACACACACACAATGCTGGTCACACACAGTGCTGGTCACACACACACAATGCTGGTCACACACAGTGCTGGTCACACACACAGTGCTGGTCACACACACAGTGCTGGTCACACACACACAATGCTGGTCACACACAGTGCTGGTCACACACACAGTGCTGGTCACACACACACAGTGCTGGTCACAAACACAGTGCTGGGCACACACAGTGCTGGTCACACACACACAGTGCTGGTCACACACACACAGTGCTGGTCACAAATATACAGTGCTGGTCACACACAAAGTGCTGGTCACACACACACAGTGCTGGTCACAAACACACAGTGTTGGTGACACACACACAGTGTTGGTCACACACACACAGTGCTGTCACACACACAGTGCTGTCACACACAGTGCTGGTCACACACAGTGCTGGTCACACAGACACAATGCTGGTCACACACAGTGCTGGTCACACACACACAGTGCTGGTCACACACACACAGTGCTGGTCACACACACAGTGCTGGTCACACACAGTGCTGGTCACACACACACAGTGTTGGTCACACACAGTGCTGGTCACACACAGTGCTGGTCACACACACACAGTGCTGGTCACACACAATGCTGGTCACACACAGTGCTGGTCACACGCACAGTGCTGGTCACACACACAGTGCTGGTCACACACACAGTGCTGGTCACACACAGTGCTGGTCACACAGACACAATGCTGGTCACACACAGTGCTGGTCACACACATATAGTGCTGGTCACACACACACAGTGCAGGTCACAAACACAGTGCTGGCCACACACACAGTGCTGGTCACACACACACAGTGCTGGTCACAAAGACACAGTGCTGGTCACACACACACAGTGCTGGTCACAAAGACACAGTGCTGGTTACACACACACAGTGCTGGTCACAAACACACAGTGCTGGTCACACACACAGTGCTGGTCACACGCACACAGTGCTGGTCACACACACATTGCTGGTTACACACACACAGTGCTGGTCACAAACACACAGTGCTGGTCACACACACAGTGCTGGTCACACGCACACAGTGCTGGTCACACACACAGTGCTGGTCACACACACACAATGCTGGTCACACACACACAGTGCTGGTCACACACACACAGTGCTGGTCACAGACAGTGCTGGTCACACACATACAGTGCTGGTCACACACAATGCTGGTCACACAGACACAATGCTGGTCACACACAGTGCTGGTCACACACACAGTGCTGGTCACACACAGTGCTGGTCACACACACAGTGCTGGTCACACACACACAGTGCTGGTCACACACACAGTGCTGGTCACACACACAGTGCTGGTCACACACAGTGCTGGTCACACACACAATGCTGGTCACACACACACAATGCTGGTCACACACACACAGTGCTGGTCACACACACAGTGCTGGTCACACACACAATGCTGGTCACACACACAGTGCTGGTCACACACACAGTGCTGGTCACACACACAGTGCTGGTCACACACACAGTGCTGGTCACACACACACAGTGCTGGTCACACACGCAGTGCTGGTCACACACAATGCTGGTCACACAGACACAATGCTGGTCACACACACAGTGCTGGTCACACACAATGCTGGTCACACACACACAGTGCTGGTCACACACACACAGTGCTGGTCACACACAATGCTGGTCACACACACACAGTGCTGGTCACACACACAGTGCTGGTCACACACACACAGTGCTGGTCACACACATATAGTGCTGGTCACACACACACAGTGCTGGTCACACACACACAGTGCTGGTCACACACAGTGCTGGTCACACACACACAGTGCTGGTCACACACACAGTGCTGGTCACACACAGTGCTGGTCACACACACACAGTGCTGGTCACACACACACAGTGCTGGTCACACACAATGCTGGTCACACACACACAGTGCTGGTCACACACACAGTGCTGGTCACACACAATGCTGGTCACACAGAGACAATGCTGGTCACACACACAGTGCTGGTCACACACACACAGTGCTGGTCACACACACACAGTGCTGGTCACACACAGTGCTGGTCATACTCACACAGTGCTGGTCACACACATATAGTACTGGTCACACACACACAGTGCTGGTCACACACACACAGTGCTGGTCACACACACCGTGCTGGTCACACACATATAGTGCTGGTCACACACACACAGTGCTGGTCACACACACACAGTGCTGGTCACACACAGTGCTGGTCATACTCACACAGTGCTGGTCACACACATATAGTACTGGTCACACACACACAGTGCTGGTCACACACACACAGTGCTGGTCACACACTGCTCTTCCCTCTAGGATCACTACGACTGGGGCCTGCGAGCCATTAAGTCAGTGCTGGTTGTTGCTGGATCCCTCAAGAGAGGGGACCCGGATCGCCCTGAGGAGCAGGTCCTGATGCGCTCTCTGCGTGACTTCAACGTCCCCAAGCTCGTCAGCGATGACCTCCCGGTGTTCCTGGGGCTCATCGGGGACCTCTTCCCTGCACTGGAGGTGCCCCGGAAGCAGGACCTGCACTTCGAGTGCTTGGTCAGGCAGGCAGTGCTGGACCTCCAGCTGCAGCCTGAGGACAACTTCGTGCTCAAAGTAAGACCAAATCATCTTCTGCTGCACCTGCATCAAGGATGGGGAACTGCTAGAGTGGGTCCAGAGCTGGCCAAGAGGGGGACCTGCAGGCAGGCTGGGGAGGGACTGTTCAGAGGGGCTGTGAGGATAGGAGCGGGGTTTGAACCTGGAGTAGGGCAGAGTTAGGTTGGACATCAGGAGGAGGTTCTGCACAGTGAGGCTGGGAGACACTGGAACAGGCTGCACAGGGAGGTGGTGGAGGCTCCAAGCCTCAAGATGGTCACAGGGCCTTGAGCAGCCTGGTCTGGTGGGTGGTGTCCCTGGCCATGGCAGGGAGGTTGGAACTAGGTGATTTCTGGGGTCCCTTCCAAAGCAGACCATTCTGTGATGTTGTGATGCCCATCACCATTCTGTCACTTGGGCTTTCTCAGTTGTCTTTGCTTCTCCAAGAGAGTTCTGCACAGTATTGTCCCTGCAGGCAGATCTCGGTGGAGGACAATCAGGTGCTGGGTCTGATGCAGTTACATCCTCCCCTAAAGCCATCACTGGCTCAGGCTCTGAGCTTCCAAAGGAGCTAACTCTTGCAGGCTGATGGAAGCAGGGCCCTGGAGAGCAGAGCCTTCCTGGCTGATGACTCTCAGGTGTAGGTGGTGCTGGGGCTTTGTCTGAAGGCTGAGGACTGCACCCATCCTGATCAGTGTGGCTGGACCAAACTGAGAGTGGAATCCATTTGTGTCTCTGGGCCACATCTTTCTGAAGAAGAGGCTCCAGGGGAGGTATTTTGTGGATGTGAGCTCCAGCTGGGTACCTGTGGGTGAGCTGTGGGGTTTCTTTCCCAGGTGGTGCAGCTGGAGGAGCTGCTGACCGTCCGGCACTCTGTCTTCGTGGTGGGCAGCGCGGGCACAGGCAAGTCCCAGGTGCTGAGATCCCTGAACAGGACCTACCAGATCATGAGGAGACGTCCAGTCTGGGCAGACCTCAACCCCAAGGCTGTCACCAACGATGAGCTTTTTGGCATCATTAACCCTTCAACGAGAGAGTGGAAGGATGGTAAATGTCTTCTCCTGCCTGAGCGTAGGGATGAAGGAGGCTGTTGCCAGTGACCTCCCTGAGCAGCAGCAGAATGGTTCTGTGCATGATCTGCAAGCTGGTGAAGGGTCTGGAGAACAGGGCTGGGGAGCAGCAGTGAGGGAGCTGGGGGTGTTTAGTGTGGAGAAGAGGAGGCTGAGGGAGACCTCATTGCTCTCTACAGCTCCTGAGAGGAGGCTGGAGCCAGGTGGGGGTTGGGCTCTGCTCCCTAGCATCAGGTGACAGAAGGAGAGGAAATGACCTGAAATTGTGCCAGGGGAGGGTTAGGTTGGAGATGAAGAAAAACTTCTTTGGTGCAAGAGTGGTCAGGGATTGGCAGAGGCTGCCCAGGGAGGTGGTGGAGGTGTTCCAGCAAGGTGTGGCCATGGCAGTTGGGGCCATGGTTTGGTGGCCATGGTGGGGTTGGGTTGAAGGTTGGACTGGATGATCTCAGAAGGCTTTTCCAACCCAAACCATTCTGTGATTTTCTGGAAGCCAGGCACTTGCCTGCTGCCCATGGCCATGGGAGATTGTTGCTGAGAGGACAACAGAGTGGTTGAGCTTTTTCGAGTTCCAGTGGAAGTGTAAGATGAAGCTGCTCTAACCCTTGCCATCAGGTCCTTGCCATGGCCATCTGTGCCAACACTGCCCAGCTGCTCAAGGGGGCAGGCAGTGTTTTGGGGTTGGCTGGAGCACTGTGCACTGGGGCCCTCCTCAGTGTGCCACCTCCAGGGGTCCATAGCTGGTGGCACACACAGCAGCCCTGAAGGGTTGTTCCTCCAGCTGACATCGCTGCCTGGCCCCTGTCCTCCAGGCTGTTGGCTGCTCCTGAGGACAACCAGCAGCTAAAGCCTGCTGGGAGACCACAGGGACCTGGAGTGGTGACCAACAGGGACAGGTAGGTCTGGTTTGAGGTGGGTTAGGGAGGTGTAGGGGAGAGAAGCGAAGGCATTGTCAGAAATCATCCTTGGCCAGAAGACCACCAGCAGGTGAGCTGCCACCCACCTTCCCTGCCTCCACCCCTGACCCTTCCTGACCCCTGCTCTGCTCCAGAGCCAGGGTTGACTTCTTTTCAATTGTAATTAGGGACCCTAAATCCAAATGACAGAGGGAAGGAGGATGCAGAATGAACTCTGTATGTAGGCTGCAGGATTTGAGCAGTGCCCAGGACAGGAGGACAATCCCTGCCCTGCTCCTGCTGTCCACAGCATTGCTGATCCAGGCCAGGATGCTGGTGGCCTTCTTGGCCACCTGGGCACTCCCTGGCTCATCTTCAGCCTGCTGCTGATCAACACCCCCAGATCCTTTTCCACTGGGCAGTTTCCATCCACTCTGCCCCACACCTGCAGCCTTCGTGGGGTTGTTGTGGCCTAGTGCAGGACCCAGCACTTGGCCTTGCTAATGACCTAGGATGATTTCAAGGGAGCCTGCAGGACTCCTGCCCCAGGGTTCAAAGCAGTGTTTAGTGTCTTCCCCACTCCTGTTTCTTGTTGGCAGAGGGAGTCTCACCCCAGCCTGCCAGAGGTGATGTGCCCTGAAGGACCAGCCCCTTCTTTTCCTGTTTTTGTCCTGTCACCCCTTGCATTAGCAGCACTTGAAAAGGCTACAGGTTAGGTGGTAAAGGCTCCCCCAGGGGAACCCTCAAAGTGTTCTTTGTAGAACCAAGCCCTTCTCTGCAGTTCCGGGGGGGGGTCTGTACTGAGGTCAGAGGAGAATACAAGAGAGATATGGAGGTGCTGGAGGCAGTGCAGAGGAGGGCAAAGAAGCTGTGAAGGACCTGGAAAATATATCTGATGGAGAGCAACTGAAGGAGCTGGGGATGGTTAGCTTGGAAAAGAGGAGGCTGAGGGGAGACCTCATGGCTGTCTACAACTACCTGAAAGGAGGTTGTGGAGAGGCTGCTGCTGATCTCTTCTCACAGGTAATTAGTGATAGAACAAGAGGGAATGGCCTCAAGCTGTGACAGGGTAGGTTTAGACTGGACGGTAGGAAAACATTTTTCCCATCAAGAGTGGTCAGGCACTGGAATGTGCTGCCCAGGGAGGTGGTGGAGTCGCCAAGCCTGGCTGTGTTTCAAGGTGGTTTGGACGTGGTGCTTGGGGCTATAGTTTAGGGGTGTTTCTGTGATTCTGTAAAGCCCTTCCTGGGGCTGTCAGGCTGCATGTGAGGGGAGCAGTGCTGCTCTGTGGCTGCTGCTGACACCAGTGACCTTGGAGGGGTTCCCAAGCCATGTGCCCAAGGTGTGAGGAAGAGGGAGGAGGCAGAGACAGTGAGATGTTATTCTTATGGACCCCATTCCCAGGCTGGGTGCCAGTTCCAGGTGAGCTGCTCTGCAGTTGTGCTGCACAAGCCTGGCCTTCAGCCATGTACTGCCCCTGGCTGTCCTTGCCCTGGGTCACACAGAAATAGCTTGTCCTGGAGGGGGGCAAAAGTTTGTCCCACGTCACCAGGAGAGAGGCTGTTGTGTGCTCTTTGCCTGATGTGTTTCCATGCACAGAGTCTCCCCAGGTACCTTCACACCTTGAGCAGAGTGGTTTGTGCAGGTTCATTTGCTCTGCGGTGCTGCTGCTCTATTCCCAGCCTTCTTGCTCTTAACATTCATTACTTACTCCCCTGGAGATGTGGATCCTCTCCTTCTCCTTCATTTCACTGACATTTTGTGCTGTCACTCACTGTCAGCCTCTGCTTGTTCTCTCCTCAATCTCTCTAAAGCCATGACCCAGGCTTCAGTGCATCTTCATTTCCCTGAGACATTTTTAGCCACCAAAAAAAAAAAAAAAATCAGAATTTCCAAGGCATATTCAGAGGTTTTTCTCTTCCTTTTGTGATCCTTCCCTTCTTTTGCCTCTGAGTGTCTGCTCTTCCCTTGTCTTATCCCTTGCAGAATCAGAGAATCATAGAATTGGTTTGGTTTGGAAAAGCTCTCTAAGCTCATCCAGTCCAACCCCAACCCAACCCCCCCATGGCCACCAAACCATGGCTCCAAGTGCCATGGCCAGCCCTTGCTGGAACACCTGCAGCCATGGGGACTCCACCACCTCCCTGGGCAGCCTCTGCCAATCCCTGTAGCAAAGAAATTTTTCCTCCTCTCCAACCTAACCCTCCCCTGGCACAATTTCAGGTCATTTCCTCTCCTTCTATTGCCTGAGACTAGGGAGCAGAGCCCAGCCCCCACCTGGCTCCAGTCTCCTCTCAGGAGCTGTAGAGAGCAATGAGGTCTCCTCTCAGCCTTCTCTTCTCCACACGAACCAGCACCAGCTCCCTCAGCTGCTCCTCCCCAGCCCTGTTCTCCAGACTCTTCCCCAGCTTGGTTGCCCTTCTCTGGACCTGCTTCAGCCCTCAATGTCCTTCTTGGAGTGAGGGCAGGGTTGCTGTGATCTTGTCTCCTTTGTCAATCTCTTTTTGTTTTTAGGTGTCCACACCTCAGTTTCTCTCTGTAGACTTAGGAAGAGGCTGCCCAGGGAGGTGGTGGAGTCCCCATCCCTGGAGGTGTTTCAGAAACCTGTGGCCATGGCACCAGGCCCATGGTTTAGTGGCCATGGTGGTGCTGGATTGATGGCTGGACTGGATGAGCTTAGAGAGCTTTTGTAACCTGAACAATTCTGTGATTCAAGGGTTCTGGGTAGGAATGAAGCTCCTGTGTAGGTCTGCAATCATCCCTGGTGATGGTTTCTCTCTTCAAAGCTCCATATGATGATACAGTCAGACTGGTGCAGAGGTGCAGGGAGATTTGCATGCTTTGGAGGAAAGCTTTAATTAGGATCATTTTTAGTAGGTTTCTAGAGACAGCTGTGAGCAGGCATGGCAGCATCAGAGCTCCTCAACATCTTCCTGTCCCCCCCAGGCATGTTCTCATCCATCATGAGAGAGCTGGCCAACATCAGCCATGATGGACCCAAGTGGATGGTACTGGATGGAGATATTGATCCGATGTGGATTGAATCACTTAATACTGTGATGGATGATAATAAGGTAATGAAGAACAGTAGGCTCCAGGGAGACCTTCTGGTGGCCTTGCAGTGCTTCAAGGGCTGATAGAAAGCTGGGGACAGACTTTGGAGCAGGGCCTGTGGTGACAGGACAAGGAGGGGTGATTTGAAACTCAGAGACAGAGATTGGTAGTGGAGAGAAGGGAGAAATGTTTGCCCCTGAGGGTGGTGAGAGCCTGTCCCAGGCTGGCCAGAGAGGTGGGAGCTGCCCCATGGCTGGCACCAGTGCAGGTCAGGTTGTTTGGGGCTGTGAGCAACCTGCTGTGGTTGGGGATGTCCCTGCTGGCTGCAGGGGTTGGGCTGGAGGAGCTTTGAAGGTCCCTTCCCACCCAACCCATTCTGTGACTCTATGATGATGAGTTACAAAAGGAGGCACATCTGGTCTGTGTGATTCATAGATTCATAGAATGGGTTGGCCTTGAATACCTCCAGGCAGGGGACAGCCACAGCCTCCCTTGGCAACCTGTGCCAGTCTCTCCCCACCCTCAATGGAAGGAATTTCTTCCCAGGAGGAATGCAGATGCTGCAATGACATCTCCTAGGACAATCCAGTTGTGTTTCTTCAGACATACCAAATGTTACTGCAGAATGAAAATGGTTCATGAGAGTGTGCTGGTTTGGGGCCAGACAGATCCTCTCTTGCCCCGAAAGGGACAAAAGAATGAGACTCACACAAACGGATTGGAGAGTGATGGAAAGTTTAAATGGAAAAGCAATTGGTGAAGCTACAGAGAACTACAAGCTACAAAGCATAGTGACAAAGAGTATCCCAAAGCGTACAGAACCCCTCACAGAATTCCCAAAAGCTTCCCAATCCTTCCCTTCTTCCCACCTGAGGGTAAACCCAAACCCCCCAGGGCTCTTTCTTCCCCCTCCCGCTGCTAGGCAAGTCTCAGGCTGGCCAGGTCTGAGACTGCCCCCCCCCTCCATTCTCCTCCTGGCATTAGGCCTAGACAGGCCTAAGAGGCCTTGAGGATACTCCCCCGGCATTACCCGATAAGAGAGGACATCTCCCGTGGGAGCAGAGAGGGAAGAAAGAGGAAGAGAATGACTTTGCAGATGGCCTTATAGGGTGCAGGATTTATGGGTAGAAATACGCCGTTTCCTGTGTCCACCCCTATTGGGTGGGCACCCAGGACACCAGAGATGTATCTCATGCGGCAGTGGCAGGGGGCACCCAGCCTAAACTGCCACATTCCACCCCTTATTTCATACCCAGAATTCCTGCACCCAAAACATATCATCAGATCAGAGACAGTTCTTAGATGACATGTCTGGCAAAGTCCAAGTCTCCATCTGGGCGTCCTTCCAAAGAGTCTCTCCCTCGGGCTCAGGTCACAGTTCAGTCCAGCTCTTCTCCCTCATCCTATGGAACCTCCCAGTGACGCAGAGTTCATTCTTCTGCACGGTGAACTCTTCATGGATCCGATGGAGCATCCTGGCCACCTGGAAACAACCTCATAACTTCTCAATCAAACATTTCTCCATCCACTCAAGCGGCATGTTTCCACCCCTCGGGGCAATCGAGTCTGAGCAATCAGGCTCCTCAACTCGACTCCTTCCACCCCTTGCAGGCAACAGCACGCTGAGACTTTCCAAAGCTGCACGGACCTTTCCCAAGCCCAGTGCTGACCGCTTCCAGCCGCGGCCCGAGGCTAATACGGATGCACACCACGCACAGGCACACCGCTCCCCCTGAGCGTACGCATGCCGAGGCATGGAGGCATCCGGCTACACAGCCCTCCCCCGGAGAGGGAGTGGCTGCACTGCAACCCGCCGAGAAGAGAGGCGGAGCCAGGTGCTAGGCGCCATTTTCGGAGCACGTCCGAGAATCAGGGGAGAGATAACAGCGAGAGCCGCCGTCACCTCTGCAGCCGCGGTACAGATCCAAACCGCCGCCACCCCTCGGGCCACACGAGCGGCTTTTCCAGCCAAAGCTACCATCGCTCCCTGGGTCCTCGGAAGCAGCTTTTGAACTGGAGTCACCGCCCGCCTTCTTGAGTTGCGGGAGCCACCGCTCACCTCCCGCTGCGGCCAGCCCCCACCGCCGCGGGACAAGCCGACCCTGGTCTGCTTCCGACTGTCCCTCCCCCTTCCTCGGCTCCGCGCCGCTCTACTTGCCGCTGGCGCCGCGGGGAACAAAAGGGAAAGGGACAGGCACCGCATTCTTAAGCTTTTTCCCCAGTGCCTGAAGCTATAGAATCGCCGCTGCCGCTTCGGAACAGCAGGAGGGATTCCACGCCACGGCTACGCACCAGGGTGTCCCCTCAGAACCCATAAAACGCCCACACGGTCGCCCCAGCACAAAACCTTGAGCCCAGCCACCAAAAAAACCAACAACGCCCAGATACCATTTTAACTTTTCCACCCCTGCTCTTCTCCAATCCAATTTGCAGAGTTCAGCACAGGAACCATCCTCTGCTACCAAAAATCTGTGCTGGTTTGGGGCCAGACAGATCGTCTCTTGCCCCGAAAGGGACAAAAGAATGAGACTCACACAAACGGATTGGAGAGTGATGGAAAGTTTAAATGGAAAAGCAATTGGTGAAGCTACAGAGAACTACAAGCTACAAAGCATAGTGACAAAGAGTATCCCAAAGCGTACAGAACCCCTCACAGAATTCCCAAAGCTTCCCAATCCTTCCCTTCTTCCCACCTGAGGGTAAACCCAAACCCCCCAGGGCTCTTTCTTCCCCCTCCCGCTGCTAGGCAAGTCTCAGGCTGGCCAGGTCTGAGACTGCCCCCCCCTCCATTCTCCTCCTGGCATTAGGCCTAGACAGGCCTAAGAGGCCTTGAGGATACTCCCCCGGCATTACCCGATAAGAGAGGACATCTCCCGTGGGAGCAGAGAGGGAAGAAAGAGGAAGAGAATGACTCTGCAGATGGCTTTATAGGGTGCAGGATTTATGGGTAGAAATACGTCGTTTCCTGTGTCCACCCCTCTGGGTGGGCACCCAGGACACCAGAGATGTATCTCATGCGGCAGTGGCAGGGGGCACCCAGCCTAAACTGCCACAGAGAGACATGGCTCAAAGCTTCTTTTCATTTGAATTTCCATTTCCCAGAGAGTCCACAAATGAGCAACCACAAACATCCTGATCATTACTTCAGTCCTTCAAATACCAGGGAAGTTGTAGCTGCCTCTTCCCTGGAGGTGTTCAAGGCCAGGCTGGAGGAGGCCTTAAGCAAGCTGGGCTGGTGGGAGCTGTCTCTGCCCATGGCAGGGGTTGGAACTGGATGCTCTTGGAGGTCCCTTCCAACCCAAACCATTCTGTAGTGGGGTCCTGGCCCTGCTGCTCTTCCCCACCCTGCAGCAGAGTTGCTGGTTCTGAGTCATGGAGCAGAAAAGCTCCTTGGAGGAGCTATTAGAAACCAACTGCTTTGCCCTGCAGGAGCTGGGCTGACAGCAACCAAGCACTGGAGTGCAAAATGCTTTTAATTCCTCCTCAGGTGTCAGCCTGTCTGTCTGTCTGTGTGCAGGTGCTGACCCTGGCAAGCAATGAGAGGATCCCCCTGACCCCAAGCATGCGGCTGGTGTTCGAGATCAGCCACCTGCGCACGGCCACCCCTGCCACCGTCTCCAGGGCAGGTGAGTCCTGCCCTCAGCTTTGCATGGCCTGAGCAGCTCCTGGTGCCACTAACCAGCCTCTTGCTGGCCAGCTTGGTCCCTCTTGAAAGTTACCAAGCTGGCATCACAAATGCCTTTGGTGGACAGGGTAGATTCCTGAACTGATGGACAATGAGGAGCTCCTGACCCCAGATCCGTGTTGGGGGGAACTGTCATCAGCTTGGAGTCACCCAGAGCTCCCTGCCTGCTGCTGGGTGCTCAGGGCTTCAGCACTGCTGAGAGAGGCCTTCCTGTGCTGCAGAGTCCCCTGTGGATGTGATGAGCAGAGCACAGGCTCTGTCCAGAGAGCTCCTGACCTGGAGAAGTTTGTGAGCTGGGGGAGGGAGTGAAGGTGTCCCTTGCTTATACCCATGGGGAAATGGGGGCCAGAGCAATGAGGTGAGTCAGGCAAGGCCATGTTCTGCACCTTGGGCAGGGTCATGAAAGATGTCCTGGTGTGCTGAGAGCAGTCTCTTCGCTGCTCCTTCTTCTGCTCTGCAGTGAAGCAGGAGGAGGGGGCAGTAATGGGCACTCAGGTGGACTGCAGAGGGGTTTGGTTGTCTGAAGGGAGCTGAGGAGTTCTGCTGGAGGTCAGGAACAATCTTCTGTGTCCTCACTGTGTGGCTTCTCTGCCCTTGGGCCCCAAGGGATCCTGTACATCAACCCCTCAGACCTGGGCTGGAGTCCCCCAGTAAGCAGCTGGATTGACAGGAGGGAGATCCAGTCTGAACGAGCCAACCTGACCATCCTGTTTGAGAAGTACCTGCCCAGCTGCCTGGAAACCCTCAGAACAAGGTACCACCTGCAGAGTGTGTCCTGCACTGCTGAGGGCTGGGGGACACTCTCCAGGTCCCACAGCAGCTGTGCAGTGCTGGGGTCGTGCTGCGTGGGGCTGGGTGCTTGGGTTCCTCCTTGCTACTCAGAGCCCTGAGCATCACAGGCTTCATAGAATCACAGAATGGGTTGGGCTGGAAGGGACCTTCAAGAGCATCCAAGCCCCTGCCGTGGGCAGGGACACCTCCCACCAGCCCAGCTTGCTCAAGGCCTCATCCAGCCTGGCCTTGAACACCTCCAGGCAGGGCACAGCCACAGCCTCCCTGGGCAACCTGTGCCAGTGTCTCACTACTCTCACTGCCAACAATTTCTTCCTCCTCTCCACTCTCAGTCTCCCCTCTCCCAGCTCAAAGCCATTGTCCCTCATCCTGGCACTGCCAGCCCTTGTCCAAAGTCCCTCCCCAGCTCTCCTGGAGCCCTTCAGCTACTGGAAGGCTGCTCTGAGGTCTCCCTGAAGCCTTCTCTTCTCCAGCCTGAACAGCCCCAACTCTCCCAGCCTGTGCCCACAGCAGAGCTTCTCCAGTCCTCTGATTATCTTGGTGGCCCCCTCTGGACCCTCTCCAGCAGTTTCATGTTCTTAGCTCAGAGGAACAAAGGGGTGAGGTGGGGGAGCTGGCACTGCTGCTTGTGCTGGTCAGATCTGGTTTCCTTCTGGTTTTCATGGATTTTGATTGGATTGCTCTTGTAATTCTGGTACCAGCTATTTATCTCTTGGAAAGTAGTTCCAGGAGATCCTCAAGAGCAAGCTTTCAGTCTCCTCATCTGTCAGGCTGGACCTGAGTTCACTCCACACCTTGTTTTTCAGTAGAGCAGATCTGAGACCACTGCTGAAGGGAGGTTTTCAGTGTGCAGTATGGGAGGTAGAGAGAGCAGATCCTCTTTTGGCCTTTCCTCAATTCTTTTCCTGCCCCTCAGTGATGAGGAGGGAGGTGGTGTTTGTGGGAGAGGGCAGGATTGCTATACAGACTTGAATTCCCCTCCTGAATGCCTGTCTTGCATCATTTAAACAAAGTGAAGCCACTCAGTGTGGGCATCCAGCCTGATCATGTTTCATGGCTGGCCACCAATCCAATGAAAGTGAAGAACTTGGATATTTGGAAAAGCCCTGGAGCTGCTTGGCTTGACTTAGCTTCAAGGCTCTGCCAACAGAGGAGTCCTGGTTCCTGCTTATCACAGAATCCCAGCAGGGTGGGGCTGAAGGGACCTCTGGAGCTCATCCAGTCCAAGCCCTGCTCAAGCAGGGAACCCACAGCAGCTTGCCCAGGAGCACAATGCCCAGGGGGGGTTGGAAGCTCTCCACACAAGGAGACTCCACAACCTCTCTGGGCAGCCTGCTCCAGGCCTCCAGCACCTTCACAACAAACAACTTTCTCCTCCTGCTCAGATGCAACCTCCTGGGTTCCACTTTGTGCCCCTTGCCCCTTGTGCTGTCCCTGGGCACCACTGAGCAGAGTCTGGCCCCAGCCTCTTGCCCCCCACAGCTCCTTTAGCTCTTGATCAGAACCCTTTGAAGAGCATCAAAGATGTCAAATGCTGGAGCCTGCTGCTCACTGTCATGGCTTCTGTCTGTGCCCAGCCCCTGGGGGCTCTCTGTGCTGCCACTCCTGGTGCTGCTGTGAGCTGCTGGGGCTGTGGCACAGCAAGGCTGAGCTCTGCAGAACACTGGCAGGTGGTGTCCAGCAGGGGCTGATGCTGGGCCCACTGCTGTTTGACATCTTTGTTGGTGACAGGGACAGTGGCACTGAGGCACCCTCAGCAGCTCTGCAGAGGTCACCAAGCTGTGTGGTGCTGGAGGGAAGGGATCCATCCAGAGGGACCTGGGCAGGCTGCAGAGTTGGACCCAAACCAATCTCATGAAATTCATCAAGGCCAAGGGCAAGGTCCTGCACCTGGGTCACCTTGGGCAATCCCAAGCACAGATCCAGGCTGGGTGAGGAGTGGCTGAGAGCAGCCTGCAGGAGAAGGCCTTGGTGGTGTCAGTTGATGACAAAGTCCCCAGGAGCCAGCAATGGTCCCTGGCAGCCCAGAGCCAGCTGTGTGCTGAGCTGCATCCAGAGCAGGGAGAGCAGCAGCACAGGGAGGGGATTCTGCCCCTCTGCTCTGCTCTGCTCACACCCCACCTGCAGCACTGCCTCCAGCTCTGGGGCCCCCAGCACAAGAAGGACCTGGAGCTGCTGGAGAGGCTCCAGAGGAGGCCATGAAGATAATCAGAGGGCTGGAGAAGCTCTGCTGTGGGGACAGGCTGGGAGAGTTGGGGCTGTTCAGACTGGAGAAGAGAAGGCTCCAGGGAGACCTCAGAGCAGCCTTCCAGTAGCTGAAGGGCTCCAGGAGAGCTGGGGAGGGACTTTGGACAAGGGCTGGGAGTGCCAGGATGAGGGGCTGGAACTGGATGCTCTTGAAGGTCCCTTCCAACCCAACCCAACCCATTCCATGATTCCATCCCTTACCTCCCTGGGCTGTCAGTGCCTGTGCTGCTGCAGCTGTTTGTGTTTTTTCCAACCTTTCAATTTCCATTCCTTAGATTTAAGAAGATCATTCCCATTCCTGAGCAGAGTCTGATTCAGATGTTGTGCTCCCTGCTGGAGTGCCTGCTGACAGATCAGAACACACCTCCTGACTGTCCCAAGGAGCTCTATGAGCTTTACTTTGTCTTTGCTGCAGTCTGGGCCTTCGGTGGATCACTGTTTCAAGACCAGGTCAGGAGGCAGATGCCCCTCAGCATCTCTCTCACAGGAGGTTTTTCTTCTTTGTTATTTTCTTGTGCCCTCCAGAACTCAGAGCTTGTATTGCTGATACCATTTCCTGAGGCTCTCATAAGAGACCTTCCAGACCATCCAGTCCAAGCATTAACCCTCCACTGCCAGGTCACCACTAAACTGTGGCCCTCAGCCATGATTTGAAACCCCTCCAGGGATGGAGTCTCCAACACTGCCTTGTGCAGCCTGTTCCAGGACTTGACAAGCCTTCTGGGGAAGAAATTGTTCCTCATGTCCAACCTAAACCTCCCCTGGTGCATCTTGAGGCTGTTTCCTCTTGTGCTTTTGTTTGTTCCTTGGGAGAAGAGATCAACCCCCACCTCACTCCCCATCCCCTGCTCCCTGCTAGCAGCAGCCCCTGGCTGTGCCAAGCTGCCCTGGAAGTGCAGAAAGTGCCTCAGTGAGCAGAGCCTGAGCTGGGCAGGGACAGCTCTGGACAGGAGGTGTTGTGCTCCAGCTCACACCAGGGCTTTCCTCCCCCAGTCCTCCCCAGGGCAGAAGGCTGTGGTGCCCCCTGTGTGCATGGCAAGGTGTCCAGGGGCAGTTACTGCCCAGTGCTCTGCAGCAGACATGGGGCAGGGCACTAAGCTCATTTTGCAAGCCCCAACCCAACATCTAAAGGCAAACTGTCAGCCCAGCTCCTGAGTATTTCCAGATGCTCCAAAGCCTGCCTGTACAGAAGGACACAAAGGGGAGATGCCAGGAGCAGGGCTGCTCCCAGGACTACAGGGCACTGCAGAAACCCAGCAGAACCAGAGGGCCACAGCCCCTCTCTGCTGCTCAGTGTCTGCAATCCTGCTTCTCCAAAACATTGTGGTTCAAAGAGAGGCCAGAAGACAGCAACTAAGCATGCAAGTAAGACTTAGTGTGATTGATGAGGAGAGGCTTTGTAGGCTCTGTGCCACCAGCCATGGGCAGGGCTGCAGGTGGAGGCTCTGTCCTTGGCTGTTGGGGGAAGCAGGCTCCAGGAACCAATCCAAGGTCTCCTTAGGCCTGGGCACATCTTTCCCTTTTTCCAGCTGGCCCTTCTGTCTCAGCCCAGACACACCAAGAGTCTGGACCAAGAGTCATCACCACAGAGGAGAATCACTGAGCTGGATAAATAGGAGTGGTGAGAAGGAAGGAAGAAATGAACAATTATGCTGAGTAACAGGGAAAGGGATAAAATCTTGTCTTAAAGTGAGACAGATTTGCTCTTTTACCTCTTCCCAAAGGGGCAGGAGAAAATCCTTCCCACAAGGCATTGAAAAGGATTGGAAAGTTTGCATGGAAAGGCTATTCACAACTACACAAAAGAGTACAAAGCAGATAAAATGCACCAAAATCCATAGTCTGGCCTTAACACACAAGATCATGAAGCCAAAGCTTTCACATACTTCCCTCTAAACCAGGCCAAAAACCCCAAGCCCTCGTGCCCCACTCCCCATGCCTCTACATCCGCCATACCAACCCATTGGGGCACAGCTAAAATTCAGCTGGGCACCTCCAGACCCCAGTGAGACAGCTCCAGACTCCAGTGAGGGAGCTCCAGATCCCAGTGAGGCAGCTGAAGACTCCAATGAGGCAGATGCAGATTCAAATGAGGCAGCTCCAGACCCCAGTGAGGCAGCTCCAGACCCCAGTGAGGCAGCTCCAGTCTCCAATGAGGCAGCTCCAGACCCCAATGAGGCAGCTCCAGACCCCAATGAGGCAGCTCCAGACCTCAATGAGGCAGCTCCAGACCCCAATGAGGCAGCTCCAGACCCCAATGAGGCAGCTCCAGACCTCAATGAGGCAGCTCCAGACCCCAATGAGGCAGCTCCAGACCCCAATGAGGCAGCTCCAGACCTCAATGAGGCAGCTCCAGACCCCAATGAGGCAGCTCCAGTCTCCAATGAGGCAGCTCCAGACCCCAATGAGGCAGCTCCAGACCCCAATGAGGCAGCTCCAGACTCCAATGAGGCAGCTCCAGACCCCAATGAGGCAGCTCCAGACCCCAATGAGGCAGCTCCAGACTGTAATGAGGCAGCTCCAGACCCCAATGAGGGAGCTCCAGATCCCAATGAGGCAGCTCCAGACCTCAATGAGGCAGCTCCAGACCCCAATGAGGCAGCTCCAGACTCCAATGAGGCAGCTCCAGACTCTAATGAGGCAGCTCCAGTCTCCAATGAGGCAGCTCCAGACTCCAATGAGGCAGCTCCAGACCCCAGTGAGGCAGCTCCAGACCCCAATGAGGCAGCTCCAGACCCCAATGAGGCAGCTCCAGCCTCCAATGAGGCAGCTCCAGACCTCAATGAGGCAGCTCCAGACCCCAATGAGGCAGCTCCAGACCCCAGTGAGGCAGCTCCAGACTGTAATGAGGCAGCTCCAGACCCCAATGAGGCAGCTCCAGACCTCAATGAGGCAGCTCCAGACCCCAATGAGGCAGCTCCAGACTCCAATGAGGCAGCTCCAGACTCTAATGAGGCAGCTCCAGTCTCCAATGAGGCAGCTCCAGACTCCAATGAGGCAGCTCCAGACCCCAGTGAGGCAGCTCCAGACCCCAATGAGGCAGCTCCAGACCCCAATGAGGCAGCTCCAGCCTCCAATGAGGCAGCTCCAGACCTCAATGAGGCAGCTCCAGACCCCAATGAGGCAGCTCCAGACCCCAATGAGGCAGCTCCAGTCTCCAATGAGGCAGCTCCAGACCCCAATGAGGCAGCTCCAGACTCCAATGAGGCAGCTCCAGACTCCAATGAGGCAGCTCCAGACCCCAGTGAGGCAGCTCCAGACCCCAATGAGGCAGCTCCAGACCCCAGTGAGGCAGCTCCAGACCCCAATGAGGCAGCTCCAGACCGAGAGTGAGGCAGCTCCAGACCCCAGTGAGGCAGCTCCAGACCCCAATGAGGCAGCTCCAGACCCCAGTGAGGCAGCTCCAGACCCCAGTGAGGCAGCTCCAGACCGAGAGTGAGGCAGCTCCAGACCCCAGTGAGGCAGCTCCAGCCTCCAATGAGGCAGCTCCAGACTCCAATGAGGCAGCTCCAGACCCCAGTGAGGCAGCTCCAGACCCCAATGAGGCAGCTCCAGACCCCAGTGAGGCAGCTCCAGTCTCCAATGAGGCAGCTCCAGACCCCAGTGAGGCAGCTCCAGACCCCAATGAGGCAGCTCCAGACCTCAGTGAGGCAGCTCCAGACCCCAGTGAGGCAGCTCCAGACCCCAATGAGGCAGCTCCAGACCCCAATGAGGCAGCTCCAGACCCCAGTGAGGCAGCTCCAGACCCCAATGAGGCAGCTCCAGACCTAATTGACAGCACTGCCAAGGCTGACATCAGGTGTCCCCCACAAGAGTCAACAGCCTTGGAGCATCCTCCTGAGAGCAGAGAGGGAAGGAAAGGGAAGCAAAGAGAAAATGCAGACTGGTTTATAGGGGTGCAGGACTTACGGGAATGAAATGCACCTTCCAGTGCACCTCCTGGACTCTGGACTTCCTGGAAGTGTCACTTTGTGGTTCTTAAAGGCACCCCAGCCCCAAAGGACCACAAATGGCTGAGGAATGTATTTGAAGATGGAATCCCTGTCTGGGGGACTGAGATAAATAACATTGCCCAGCAGTGGGGAATGGCTCCACACTGACATGTGTGCTCCACTTTGTGTCTTGCAGCTTGTGGACCACAGGGTGGAGTTCAGCAAGTGGTGGGTGGCAGAGTTCAAGACCATCAAGTTTCCTTCCCAGGGCACAGTCTTTGACTTTTACATCGATCCAGAGACAAAGAAGTTTGAGCCTTGGTCTAAACTTATTCCCCACTTTGAATTTGATCCAGAAATGCCCTTGCAGGTGAGTGACCCTTGCAGGCCTCTAGTCTGGGAGCAGTGCCTGTGTTTGGGTGGCTTCCATGGGTGCTCTGATGAAGTCTCATTGAAGGTCAAGCAGCTCTTGGTGAGGAATCAGAGAATCACAGAATGGTAAGGGTAGGAAGGGACCTCTGGAGATCACCCGGTCCTAAAGCAGGGACACCCAGGACAGGTCACACAGGAACACATCCAGGTGGCTCTTGAAAGTCTCCTGGCAAAGAGACTCCACAACCTCTCTGGGCAGCCTGCTCCAGGCCTCCAGCACCCTCACAATAACAATTTTTCTCCTCCTGTTGAGGTGGAACCTCCTGGGTTCCAGGTTGTGTCCATTGCCCCTTGGCCTGTCACAGAACATCACTACCAAGAGCCTGGCCCTGTCCTCTTGTCACCCACTCCTCAGATATTTATAAACATTAAGAAGATCCCCTCTGGGGCTGCCCTTCTCCAGACTAAGCACCTCCAGGGCTCTTAGCCTTTCCTCACAGCAGAGATGTTCCAGTCCCCAGCTCTCTGTTGGTCTCTCCAGTAGGTGACATTCCTTGGGAGGTACAACCAAATTCATAGAATCATTACATTGGTTGGAAAGGACCTCAAAGCTCATCCAGCTCCAACCCCCTGCCATGGGCAGGGACACCTCCCACCGGCACAGCTTGCTCAAGGCCTCATCCAGCCTGGCCTTGAACACCTCCAGGCAGGGGACAGCCACAGCCTCCCTGGGCAACCTGTGCCAGTCTCTCCCCAGCCTCATTGCCAAGAATTTCTTCATTTACCCACCTTGTGCTCTGGCTATGGAGTCACATCCCCACCATCCTCCATGAGTGATGTGCTTCAGGGACAGGCTCAGAGCCACCCCAGTGCCCCTGGAGCTGGTGTGCCCAGGGTGCAGGACAGGAGATGCCTTTGGCCTGCAGAGGGAAGCAGGATGTGAGACAACATAGAGACAAAGGCCCTGAGACACCACAGTGCCATTTGGGTGGCTGCAGGTAGAGATTTCTCATGATGTGGACAGACAAGAAGCAAGTCTGCAGGCTGGGGGCTGTGCTTGCCAGAAGCAGACTGCTGCTCCCTGTCAGAAGTGCCACAGGGAGCAGAGGACTTGTAGAAATCATCAGCACTTGGCAGAACCTCTGCTTCTGGGATGATCCAGATGCTGCTGCCAGCATCCAGCTGTCAAGCTCTCATCTCTACAGACAGTTTGATTGTGGTGATTGGCAGCAGTGTAGCACAGAGTCCCAGCATGGTGGGGTTGGAAGGGACCTCTGGAGATCATCCAGTCACAGGAACACATCCAGGATGGTTTTGAAAGTCTCCAGAGAAGGAGACTCCACAACCTCTCTGGGCAGCCTGCTCCAGGCCTCCAGCACCCTCAGAACAAAGAAGTTTTCATCATGTTGAGGTAGAACTTCCTGGGTTCCAGTTCTTGTCTGTTGCCCATTGTCCTATCATAGGACACCACTGACAAGACCCTGGCCCCTTCTTCTTGCCCCCTACCCCTCAGATATTTGTAAACATTGCTCAGCTCCCCTCTGGGGCTGCTCTTCTGCAGGCCCTCAGCCCCAGGGCTCTCAGCCTTTGCTCCTCACAGAGCTGCTCCAGGCCTCTCAGCATCCTTGTAGCCTCCCCTGCACCCTCTCCAAGCAGTTCCTCTAGCAGCCTAGACCTGCCCCACAGTACGATCTCAGCAGGGTAGAGCAGAGGGGCAAGACACCCTCCCTAGACCTTCTGGCCATGCTTAATGCCCCCCCAGGAGGCCATTGGCATTGTTCCCTCCCCGGTGTGATCTGGGAGCCGGGGTCTCCTCACTCAGCCCTGGCTCCTTCTCCCCAGAAGAGGGCTGTGGGGTTGTGGCAGGGCTGGGTCACAGGCACTCACCTGCTGGCTGTGCCCCTCCCAGGCCTGCCTGGTGCCCACGGCTGAGACGGTTCGAGTGCAGTACCTGCTGGAGCGGCTGCTGGCGCGGCGCTGCCCGGTGCTGCTGGTGGGCAGTGCTGGCACCGGCAAGTCCGTGCTGCTGTGGGACAGGCTCTGCTCGCTGGACACGGAGGCTTACCTGCTCAAGAAGGTCCCACTCAACTACTACACCACCTCTGCCATGCTGCAAGGTAAGGCAATGGCTTCTGCCTGGCAGGGCACCAAAGTCCTGCGGTGTCTGCTGAGCTTTGGAGCAGGGTCTGCTCTGTGGGGCTTGGAGGAAGACCTCATGGGTGAGCTGCCCCTGTCCCCATGGCTGAGCTGCCCCTGTCCCCATGGGTGAGCTGCCCCTTGTCCCCATGTGTGAGCTGCCCCTGTCCCCATGGCTGACCTGACCCTGTCCCCATGGGTGAGCTGCCCCTTGTCCCCATGGGTGAGCTGCCCCTGTCCCCATGGGTGAGCTGCCCCTTGTCCCCATGGGTGAGCTGCCTGTGTCCCCATGTGTGAGCTGCCTCTGTCTCCATGTGTGAGCTGCCCCTGTCCCCATGTGTGAGCTGCCCCTGTCCCCATGGGTGAGCTGCCCCTTGTCCCCATGGGTGAGCTGCCCCTGTCCCCATGGGTGAGCTGCCCCTGTCTCCATGTGTGAGCTGCCTGTGTCTCCATGTGTGAGCTGCCTGTGTCTCCATGTGTGAGCTGCCTCTGTCTCCATGTGTGAGCTGCCCCTTTCCCCATGACTGAGCTGCCTGTGTCCCCATGTGTGAGCTGCCCCTGTCCCCATGTGTGAGCTGCCCCTGTCCCCATGTGTGAGCTGCCCCTGTCTCCATGTGTGAGCTGCCCCTGTCCCCATGTGTGAGCTGCCCCTGTCTCCATGTGTGAGCTGCCCCTGTCCCCATGGGTGAGCTGCCCCTGTCCCCATGTGTGAGCTGCCTCTGTCTCCATGGGTGAGCTGCCCCTTTCCCCATGACTGAGCTGCCTGTGTCCCCATGTGTGAGCTGCCTCTGTCTCCATGTGTGAGCTGCCCCTGTCCCCATGGGTGAGCTGCCCCTTGTCCCCATGGGTGAGCTGCCCCTGTCCCCATGGGTGAGCTGCCTGTGTCCCCATGTGTGAGCTGCCTCTGTCTCCATGTGTGAGCTGCCCCTGTCCCCATGTGTGAGCTGCCCCTTTCCCCATGACTGAGCTGCCCCTGTCCCCATGTGTGAGCTGCCCCTTTCCCCATGGGTGAGCTGCCCGTGTCCCCATGTGTGAGCTGCCTCTGTCTCCATGTGTGAGCTGCCCCTGTCCCCATGGGTGAGCTGCCCCTGTCCCCATGGGTGAGCTGCCTGTGTCCTCAGACAGTTTGCTGATGATCCAAACTAGGAGCAGTGGCTGACACCCCTCAGGCTGTGTTGCCATCCAGTGAGACCTGAACACTCTGAGAGTTGGGCAGAGGAATCTCATGTAGGTCAACCAGGGTAAGGGTAGGGTCCAACCAGGGTAGATAAAGGTGGGTGGAGTCTCCTTCTGTGGAGAGCTTCCAACCCCCCCTGGGCATGGTGCTCCTGGGCAAGCTGCTGTGGGTGCCCTGCTGGAGCAGGGGCTTGGACTGGATGAAGCCCAGAGATCCCTGCTTTGGTCCAAATGCCCCTGGGCATCCTTTTGCTCCTCCAGCCCCTGACCACCGTGAGAGCAGGGATTTAACCTTCACCATCTGGTTTGTTCCTGCTCCAGTGGTGCTTAGGTGGGACATAGTCACAGCCCATGCTGATGCTGAGGGCAGTGAATGTCCAAGGCTCCATCTGAGCTCTGCCAGGCTCCCAACACCACAAAGGAAAGTTGATGGATGTTCAAATTGCCCTCTGGGGCTGATCTGCTTCTAGAGAATCACAGAATGGCCTGGTTAGAAAAGACCTTAAGATGATGGAGTCCAACCACAGCTGCTGTGTAACCTGCTCTAGGTGACCCTGCTCTGGCTTTTGAGATCCCTCCCAGCCCCTGGCATTCTGTGATTCCTGTGAGCATCTCCCTGTGCACAGCTGTTAGACCTTGTCCCTGAGCTCCTCATCCAGAGAGGTGGCAGAGCAGGCTCAGCCCATGCTGGGTGGCCTGGGGCCTTATCAGCTTTGTGGGGCAGGTCTGAAAGGTTTCTCATCCTGCTGCTGCCCACCCTGCCAGGCTCCCATGCCCATCAGCCCTGCCCACAGTGTGTATGCAAAGTATTTGGGTTACTGGCCTGCAAGAAGAGAAATGGCTAAAATCAGCTCACCTGGGGCAGGCTTACAGCCCTCAGCTGTCTGCTGCTGCTAAACCCCTTCCCCCCTCCCTGCTGCCTCTTTCCCTTTTGTCCTTTGGTGGGGTCTCTGTGAAATACCCTTGAGCTGGGCAGTGTGCTGAGCTGTCTGTCTGTCCAGCTGCCTGGGTGGGGGAACATGAGCTCATTTATCTCCATCTGGATGGGCTGGTGTGGAGAGCTGTCCAGGTGAGGAGCTCTGTCCAGGTGTGGAGCTCTGTGCTGGCAGACCTTGCACCATGGCCCTGCTTGCTCCAGCCATGAGCTATAGGTTAAGAAAGCAACTTACTCTGTGTGAGACAGGGGAGTCACAGAATGGGTTGGGTTGGAAGGGACCTTCAAGATCATCCAGCTCCAACCCCCTGCCATGGGCAGGGACACCTCCCACCAGCACAGCTTGCTCAAGGCCTCATCCAGCCTGGCCCTGAACACCTCCAGGCAGGGGACAGCCACAGCCTCCCTGGGCAACCTGTGCCAGTCTCTCCCCACCCTCACTCTTAAGAATTCCTTCCTAATCTCCAGTCTCAGTCTCCCTCTCCCAGCTCAAAGCCATTGTCCCTCATCCTGTCACTCGCAGCCCTTGTCAGAAGTCCCCAAGTGCAAGACCCTGCCCTGGTCCCCACTGAGCTCCAGAAGGTTCTTGTCAGCCCTTTCCTTCAGCCTGTCCAGGTCTCCCTTGAGGGTGCCTCTCCCTTCTAGACTCTCAACACCCCCACTCATTTTGGTGTCATCTGCAAACTTTCTGGGGCTGCTCTTGACCCCAGCATCCAAATCCCAGGATCTCAGAGGCAGAGCTGTGGACCCTTTGCTACTATTGTGACAGGTTTGGAGTTCAAATCCAGCTTCCCCTAACGTGCCACTGGCTCCCCACTAACTGCAGTGACTGTGATGAATTTCCTGCAGACTTGTTGAACCTCAGAAAGGGCTGATTTTAGCTGTTAATTAAGGCCTAATTAAATTTACATTAAATGCTTATTTGAAACACTTAATTTAGCTTGCTACCAGAAATGTCAGATTTTGTGCTTCTGTTGAAGGGGGAGAGAGAGGCTCCAGCAAGGGAAGATTGCAACATTTTGCTCAGCACAGCTCAGTCCTTTGGGCACCAAGTGTCAGTGCCATGGATCAGCTCAACTGGGAGTGCAGGGAAAGGCAAAGTCTGCAGAGCACCCAGGGGTGTGAAAGTGGTCTGAAAAACACCAGAATATGAATCTGCAGAGAGTCACAGACTGCACTGGGGTGGAAGGGCCACTCCAAGAGCATCTTGTCCAACTCCCTGCAGGCAGCAGGGACACCTCCAGCTAGAGCAGGCTGCACAGGGACACAGCAAGGCTGAGCTTGAATGTCTGCAGGGACAAGGCCTCCACCACCTCCCTGGGCAACCTGTTCCAGTGTCTCCCCAGCCTCACTGTGCAGAACTTCCTCCTGATGTCCAACCTAACTCTGCCCTGCTCCAGTTTCAAACCATTGTCCCTGGTCCTATCCCCACAGCCTTTCTGAGCAGTCCCTCCCCAGCCTGTCTGCAGGTCCCCTGCTGATATTGAAATGCAGCTCTGAGGTCTCCCTGGAGCCTTCTCTTCCTTAGGCTGAGGAGCACTAACCTACAGAGCACCCTGGGCAGCACTGTGGGCTCAGCCCAGCACCATCAATGTTCCCCACATTTTCCAACCCAGAGTAACACAGAGCCTCAGCCTGCTCCACACCAAATGGAAACTTCCAGAGGTTGGGAATGAGAACCTGTTCTCTCCATGCTTTCCCTTGCTCATGCATGGCCCTGCTTAAAACTAATGGCCTGTGCTACAAGAGGAGAAGTGTGGCCAGCAGGTCGAGGGACATTCTGCTCTCCCTCTACTCTGCCCTCCTGAGGCCACATCTGCAGTACTGGGTCCAGGTCTGGGCTCCCCAGTTCAGGAGGGCCAGGGAACTGCTGGAGAGAGACCAGCAGAGGCTATGAGGATGATGAAGGAACATCTGTGTGAGGAGGAAAGGCTGAGAGCCATGGGGCTGTTTAGGCTGGAGAAGTCTGAGAGGGGATCTGCTCAATGTTTCCAAGTAGCTGAAGGGTGGGGGGGCAAGAGGAAGGAGCCAGGCTCTTGTCAGTGCTGCCCTGTGACAGGACAGCAGGAACTAGCTGGAACCCAGAAGGTTCCATCTGACCATGATGGAAAACTTCTTTGTTGTGAGGGTGCTGGAGGCCTGGAGCAGGCTGCCCAGAGAGCTTGTAGAGTCTCCTTTTCTGGAGACTTTCAAGACCCACCTGGCTGTGTTCTGTGTGACCTGCCCTGGTGATGCTAAAGGGGGTTGGACTGGGTGATCTCTGGAGGTCCCTTCCAACCTCTAATGTTCTGTGGTACTGCTGAAATAAATCTGAAAGGTGTTTTCCAACCCAAATGATTCTGTGATTCCTCAAAAAGCAATGAGTAGCCCAGGTGCCATCTGGGGGGCTTGAGGCTGTGCTGTGAGCTGAACCCTACCTGTCCTGTGCACAGCTCAGCTCCCCCTCAGGCTCCTGCAGCTACACCCAGCAGGGCACTGAGCTGTGGAGAAACCAGCTGGGGAGTCACAGAATCACAGCATACAGCTGGCTGCAGGAGACCTCCAAGCTCATCCAGTCCAACCCTCCACCCAGCACTGCAGGCTCAGCACCAAACCATGGCCCTCAGCACCAGCTCCACTCTGCTGGAACACCCCCAGGGATGGGCACTGCAGCACTGCCCTGGGCAGCCTCTTCCAGTGTCTGAGATCCCTTCCAGTGCAGAAACATTTCCTGAGCTCCAGCCTGAGCCTCCCCTGGGGCAGCTTGGAACCATTTCCTCTGCTCCTGTCCCTTGGCACCAAGGAGCAGAGGCTGCTCCCTCCTCACTGCAACCTCCCTTCAGGGAGCTGTAGAGAGCAATGAGGTCTCCCTCAGCCTCCTCCTCTCCAGCCTGAACACCCCCAGCTCCCTCAGCCCCTCCTCTAGCCCAGGGGCTCCAGGCCCTGTTCCAGCCTTGCTGCCTTGCTCTGGACAGGCTCCAGCCCCTCAGTGTCCTTCCTGCAGTGAGGGCCCAGAGCTGAACACAGCTCTCAAGGTGTGGCTTCCCCAGTGCTGAGCACAGGGGGAGGGTCACCTCCTGTCCCTGCTGCCCACCCTGCTTCTGATCCATTGGTTTCCTTGGCCACCTGGGCACTGCTGGCTCATGGTCACTGATTGCCAACCAACACTCCCAGGTCCCTCTGCTGCAGCTTTCCAACCACACATCCCCAAGTCTGTAGCTCCCCATGGGGTTGTTGTGACCCAGGTTGTTGAACTTCATCCAATGAGCCTTGACCCATGGGTCTCACCTGTCCAGATCCTGCTGAAAACCTTCCTCAGTGTCCTCACCCAGATCAGTGATAAAGACATGAAAGAGGACAGGCCCCAGCGCTGAGCCCTGGGGGACACCACTGGTGACTGGGAGCTCCTGAGTCCCTCAGTAGCTGAACTTTGCTCCTCTGCCTCCATACAGGTGTCCTTGAGAAGCCCCTGGAGAAGAAGGCAGGCAGGAGCTATGGCCCAGCAGGCAGCAAGCAGCTGGTGTACTTCATTGATGACCTCAACATGCCCCAGGTGGATGCCTATGGCACAGTGCAGCCCCACACCCTCATCAGGCAGCACCTGGACTATGGCCACTGGTAGGAGGCTACCTGGGCTGGGTCAGATAGCATCTTTCTGTTCATGGATCCTTCTTCTCACCCCATGTTGGCATCACAGAGCCACAGAATGGGTTGGGTTGGGAGGGACATTTAAAGGTCATCTGCAGGCAGCAGAGAGACATCCCCAACCAGAGGAGGTTGGGCACAGCCCCAAACAACCTGACCTGCACTGGTGCCAGCCATGGGGCAGCTCCCACCTCTCTGGCCAGCCTGGGACAGGCTCTCCCCACCCTCAGGGGCAAACATTTCTCCCTTCTCCCCACTACCAATCTTCCTCTTTCAGTTTCAGACTCTTCCCCCTTGTCCTGTCACCACAGGCCCTGCTCAAAACTCTGTCCCCAGCTTTCTGATCAGCCTCTTTCAGCACTGCAAGGCCACCAGAAGGTCTCCCTGCAGCCTTCTCCTCTGCAGGCTGCCCAAGCCCAACTCTCTCAGCCTGGCTCCCAGCAGAGGGCTTCCTCTCAGGAATCTTCAGTCCAGCAAGCTGTGAAGTCACACAGGAGAGGGCACCTGTCCTGTGCTGAGGGCTGGGAGGGTTGGGGCTGCTCAGTCTGGAGAAGAGAAGGCTCCAGGGAAACCTCAGAACAGCCTTCCAGTACCTGAAGAGCTCCAAGAGGGCTGGGGAGGGACTTTGGACAAGGTCTGGGAGTGCCAGGATGAGGGACAATGGCTTTGAGCTGGGAGAGAGGAGATTGAGAGTGGAGAGAAGGAAGAAATTGTTGAAAGTGAGGGTGGGGAGAGACTTGTCCAGGGAGGCTGTGGCTGTCCCCTGTCTGGAGGTGTTCAAGGCCAGGCTGGATGAGGCCTTGAGCAAGCTGTGCTGGTGGGAGGTGTCCCTGCCCATGGCAGGGGGTTGGAACTGGATGAGCTTTGAGGTCCCTTCCAGTCCAACCCATGCTGTGGTTCTGTGGTTGTCATCCCAGGGACAGGTGGGAGGCAGAAGCTGCCTCTGACTGTGTGCTCACCCTGCTGCTGCTTTTGTTTTGCCCAAAGGTACGACAGGACCAAGCTGACCCTGAAGGAGATCACAAATGTGCAGTATGTGGCCTGTATGAACCCCACTGCAGGCAGCTTCAACATCAACCCTCGGCTGCAGGTACAGCCCAGCGCTGCGGCGGGCACCCAGCTGGCATCACACTGTGGGCAGTGTTCCAGCAAAGGCCAGAGGAGGACCACTGGCAGATCCTCTCAGCAAGTCTGAGATGACACCAAGCTGTGTGGTGTGGTTGGCACTCTAGAGGGATGGGAGCCATCCAGAGGAACCTGGAGAGGCTGGACAGGTGTGCCCATGCCAGCCTCGTGAAGTTCAACAAAGGCAAGGGCAAGGTCCTGCACTTGGGTCAGGGCAATCCCAAGCAGAAGTCTAGGCTGGGTGAGGAGTGGCTGAGAGCAGCCTGCAGGAGAAGGCCTTGGGGGTGTCAGTTGGTGACAAAGTCCCCAGGAGCCAGCAATGGTCCCTGGCAGCCCAGAGCCAGCTGTGTGCTGAGCTGCATCCAGAGCAGGGAGAGCAGCAGCACAGGGAGGGGATTCTGCCCCTCTGCTCTGCTCTGCTCACACCCCACCTGCAGCACTGCCTCCAGCTCTGGGGCCCCCAGCACAAGAAGGACCTGGAGCTGCTGGAGAGGCTTCAGAGGAGGCCACAAAGATGAGCAGAGGGCTGGAGAAGCTCTGCTGTGGGGACAGGCTGGGAGAGTTGGGGCTGTTCAGGCTGGAGAAGAGAAGGCTCCAGGGAGACCTCAGAGCAGCCTTCCAGTAGCTGAAGGGCTCCAGGAGAGCTGGGGAGGGACTTTGGACAAGGGCTGGGAGTGCCAGGATGAGGGACAATGGCTTTGAGCTGGGAGAGGGGAGATTGAGAGTGGAGAGGAGGAAGAAATTGTTGAGAGTGAGGGTGGGGAGAGACTGGCACAGGTTGCCCAGGGAGGCTGTGGCTGTGCCCTGCCTGGAGGTGTTCAAGGCCAGGCTGGATGAGGCCTTGAGCAGCCTGGGCTGGTGGGAGGTGTCCCTGCCCATGGCAGGGGTTGGAGCTGGATGAGCTTGAAGGTCCCTTCCAACCTAACCCAACCCAACCCAACCCATTCTGTGATGCTGTGTGCTTTTCCTCAGCAACAGTGGCATAGATCAGTTCAGTTCCTATAAGCCCTTTCCCTCTGCCCTGGTTTGCTTTATTCTCACATTCTGCTGCACAGTTGGAGCAGACAGTCCCTGCCAGCCAGCTTCACACCTCCTGCTCCATGCAGCCAGATCCTACCTTCATTAGCTAGTATTTACCTCTGGAACACTGTTCATGAAAACCTTCTGCTTTCTGAGGTGTCCTGCTGGAGCTGGCACCAAGCTCACACTCAACAGCAGGCAGTGGTGGGAAACTCAAACAAAGAGAACAGAAAATAACCTCCAGAGCAGTGCAAGTGCTGATGGGAGCAGATGGATGAGTTTGGGAAGAGATCTTCCACCTCAGACCTTGATTTTTTGGGAGCTGTGATGCTCAGCCTGTGTCACAGAGCTGGGTGTCGTCAGCTCTCACTTGATTCTCCCTTCCTCCAAAACCAGCCTGGACACAGCCTGGCTCTTCCCTCTGCCCACAGATCCAAACCATGGGCAGCTCCTTCTGGCATCTGAGGGGACAGATGTTTGGCTGCTGTAGGATGAAGCTTGGCAGATGAGAGGTACCCAGAGAAATGAGTGCCCATGAAAAGCAGCTGCAGCTTGGTGGGCAGGTGGCTGCAGGGACAGATCCTGCTCTGAGCATTGCAGAGAGGCAACTGCTGGGTGTTGGGTAGTGGGGACTCAAATCCCAGCATGGGTGGAAGGAACCTCTAGGGATCACCCAGCCCAATCCCTGCTCCAGCAGGGCACCCACAGCAGCTTGCCCAGGAGCACAATGCCCAGGGGGGGTTGGAAGCTCTCCACACAAGGAGACTCCACAACCTCTCTGAGCAGCCTGCTCCAGGCCTCCAGCACCCTCACAACAAACAATTTTCTCCTCCTGTTCAGGTGGAACCTCCTAACCCTTGTCCCTTGTGCTGTCCCTGAGCACCACTGAGCAGAGTCTGGGCCCAGCCTCTTGCCCCCCACAGTTCTTCAAGACTGAACTTCCAGTAGAGCAGTTGTGAGATGGAGTTGAAAAGCCTTTGTCTGGTCAGCAGAATGATGTCCCCTGCCAACTGTCCTCTGCTGGGGAAAGGGAAGAGGGCAATAGCCTTGTCCAGCTCCATGCAAGTCAGAGTCCTCAGAGTCCTGGAGCATCCCAGGCTGGAAGGGACCCTGCAAGACCATCTGGTCCAAGCTTCCATGGGAATGGGAGCCCAGATGAGTTGTGTAGCACTGTGTGAAGGGCCTGGAGAAAGGCCTGAGGGAGCTGGGGGTGTTCAGGCTGGAGAGGAGGAGGCTGAGGGAGACCTCATTGCTCTCTACAGCTCCCTGAAGGGAGGTTGCAGTGAGGAGGGAGCAGCCTCTGCTCCTTGGTGCCAAGGGACAGGAGCAGAGGAAATGGTTCCAAGCTGCCCCAGGGGAGGCTCAGGCTGGAGCTCAGGAAATGTTTCTGCACTGGAAGGGATCTCAGACACTGGAAGAGGCTGCCCAGGGCAGTGCTGCAGTGCCCATCCCTGGGGATGTGAAGCTGGTTCTGAGGGCCATGGTTTGGTGCTGAGTCTGCAGTGCTGGGTGGAAGGTTGGACTGGATGAGCTTGGAGGTCTCTTCCGGGCAGATACATTTTGTGATTCTGTGACTCTGTGTGCCCACAGAAGGAGTCCCCAAGGGCCTTTTCCTGGAGGTGGTTTCCCATCTCTCTGACTCTTTTGTGTCTTCCTTTCTCTTCCTCAGCGTCACTTCTGCACCTTTGCTGTCTCCATGCCTGGCCAGGAGGCCTTGTCCAGGATCTACAGCACCATTCTCACACAGCACCTGTCCAGTGGGAATTTCCCAGAGGTTGTGCAGAAGTCAGCTCAGCAGCTGATTGCCCTGGCCCTGGCCCTGCACCAGAAGGTGGCTGCTGCCTTCCTGCCAACAGCCATCAAGTTCCACTACGTGTTCAACCTGAGAGACTTCTCCAACATCTTCCAGGTGAGGGCAGTGTCTATCCTCTGGCACATGGAGCTGGTCCCAGTGCCACAAGAGGAGCTGTGTCCCTCTGGTCCAGCTGGCCCTGGTGAGCAAAACACAGCCTCCCACCTAGCAGTGGCACAGAATGTGTGTCTCTGAGCCAAGGAGGTGACCTTGGGCCATTCCCTAATCCCTGCTTGGGTTTGGATGGATTCCAGGGCCTGCATTCATGATTCTGAGGAGCATTAGAATCAGAGAATTGTCTCAGCTGGAGAAGCCCTCTGAGGTCATCAACTCCAACAGCAACCCAGCCCCACCATGGCCACTAAACTATGGCCCCTTTCTGGAACACCTCCAGGCATGGGGACTCCACCACCTCCCTGGGCAGCCTCTGCCAATCCCTGACCACTCTGGAAGCAAAGAAATTTTTCCTCATCTCCAACCTAACCCTCCCCTGGCACATTTCAGGCCATTTCCTCTCCTGTCACCTGAGATTAAGGTGAAGAGACCAAACCCACCTGGCTCCAACCTCCTGATGTCCAACCTAACTCTGCCCTGCTCCAGTTTCAAACCGTTGTCCCTCATCCTATCCCCACAGCCCTTCTGAGCAGTCCCTCCCCAGCTCTCCTGGAGCCCCTTCAGGCACTGGAAGGCTGCTCTAAGGTCTCCCTGGAGCTTTCTCTTCTCCAGGCTGAACGGCTCCTGCACTCCCAGCCTGTCCCCACAGGAGAGGTTCTCCAGCCCTCTGATCATCTTTGTGGCCTCTTCTGGACCCTCTCCATCAGGTCCATGTCCCTCTTGTGTTGAGGGCCGCAGAGATGTACACAGGACTCCAGGTGAGGTTTCCCTAGAGCAGAGTAGAGCAGAGCTTCTCCTTGGTCAGGTACTCTCAGTGTGTGCATGAAGCATGGTGCTGATAACTAGATCAAAGCCAGCTTTGGGCTGATTGCTGAAACTGAGTGACCAGAACAGGGCCAGTCCTGCAGCAAAGGGAAGCTGTTGTGCTTTAGAAACGTTTTCTTCCAGCAGTGGAGAAATTTTTGCTTCCCTTTCTTCCCCAGCAATCCCATGCTCTGAAGCAGGAGCTGCTACTGCTCCAAGAGCCTTGCAGAATCTGAAGGTGGTTCAGAAAGTCCTGAGCAGGCAGCTCAAGAGGTTTGAAGCACCACAACCTGTTGTAACCCTGCTGTGTGTCATTTCTTTCTGAGCTTATTGACATCTGTGGTACAAAGCAGGGGCTGAAAGTTCAGTGCCTTGTGGTCTGCTCCATCAGACAAGAGATGAAGTCATGACAGGCAATGAGAGACCCAAGAACAGGACCTTGCCAGAGGAATAGCTCCATGGTGCCCAGAAGGAAGCAGCACTGTCACTTGTGTCCAGCTGAACCTCAGCAGCCTTGAAGGGTAGATGTGGAGCACCTTAAACTCTGCCTTCTGCTTGATCCCTGCTTTCAGAGGCAGAGAGAGAAAAAGAGCATTTCCTGTGGGAAGCTTTAATCCTACCTGCAGCCTGCCTGGAGGGGGCTAAGGTTGTGGGATGTTAGAAAAGGTCTTGCCAGATGGAGATGTGGGAGCAGTGCCAGCAGCTCAGGTGGCTTTGCCTTTAGCACTGGGATGCAGCACTGAAGACTCTGGCTCCTGGGTCTTGGCATAGATTCATAGAATAGTATTGAAGGGACTCCAGGAGAGCTGGGGAGGGACTTTGGACAAGGGCTGGGAGTGACAGGACAAGGGACAATGGCTTTGAGCTGGGAGAGGGGAGACTGAGAGTGGAGGTGAGGAAGAAATTGTTGAGAGTGAGGGTGGGGAGAGACTGGCACAGGTTGCCCAGGGAGGCTGTGGCTGTCCCCTGCCTGGAGGTGTTGAAGGCCAGGCTGGATGAGGCCTTGAGCAAGCTGTGCTGGTGGGAGGTGTCCCTGCCCATGGCAGGGGGTTGGAGCTGGATGCTCTTGAAAGTCCCTTCCAACCCAACCCATTCTGTGATTCTCTGAAGACCTGCAGGAATGGTAGCCCTGGATCCTTGGCCTTGGCCTCTGTCACTTGCTGATGGATTTGCTGCAGTCACCTCTCAGTCCTGCAGAATCCTTTGGGTTCCTCAGAAGGTCTGAGCTGCTGCTTTCCCTCTGCAGCATGTCCTGTCTCTGGTTGCAGTCCCACACTTCTGTGCCTGGCACCTTGTCCTGGGTCCCCCACAGCCCCAGTGCTCTGTTCTGCTCTGGGCAGTTCACCCTTGATGGAGCAGAGAGGGCTCTGCAGTGAGCCTTCTGCATTCTGCTTGTCCAAAGTCTCCTCCCTGCTGGCTCAGCCCAGGGAAGGCTCAGCCCAGGGAAGGCTCAGCCCAGGAAGGCTCAGCCCAGGGAAAGCTCAGCCCAGGGAAGGCTCAGCCCAGGGAAGGCTCAGCCCAGGGAAGGCTCAGCCCAGGAAGGCTCAGCCCAGGGAAAGCTCAGCCCAGGGAAGGCTCAGCCCAGGGAAGGCTCAGCCCAGGGAAGGCTCAGCCCAGGAAGGCTCAGCCCAGGGAAAGCTCAGCCCAGGGAAGGCTCAGCCCAGGGAAGGCTCAGCCCAGGGATGGCTCAGCCCAAGGAAGGCTCAGCCCAGGGAAAGCTCAGCCCAGGGAAGGTTCTGCTGCTGTCCTCCTCCCCAACTGCCAGGGTTACCACAGAATCATGCTCTAAGTGATTTCTGTCAGCTCTCTAAGATAATAATCATAGACTCAGCAGGGCTGCATTTGGCTTTTTACTCCCAATCCTGTCAAGATTTTCCAGCAAGATGGAGAGGTCTGTGGCAGTTGAGGAGGAGCAGCCTCCATCTCCTCGTGACAGTGAGATGATAGCTGTGGCTCTGCTGTGCCAGGTTCCAGAGGACCTTTGCCTCCACACCTGGCCAGCAGACTTCTCAGAGTCACAGACTGGTTCTGGTTGAAGAGATCTTTCAGACCATCCAGTCCAGCCATGAACCCAGCACTCCACAGGCCACTGCTAAACCCTGGCCCTCAGCACCACAGCACCAGGGCTTTGAAACCCCTCCAGGGATGGGGACTCCCCCACTGCTCTGGGCAGCCTGGGACAGGCCTTGACAGCCATTTCCATAAAGAAATTGTTCCTCTTGTCCAGCCTAAACCTCCCCTGGTGCAACCTGAGATTATTTTGTCTTGTCCCATTGCTTGTAACACATGAGAAGAGCCCAATCCCCACCCCATTGCAGCCTCCTCTCAGGAGCTGTAGAGAGCAATGAGGTCTCCCTCAGCCTCCTCTTCTTCACACTGAACACCCCCAGCTCCCTCAGCTGCTTCCCCCCCGCCCTCTTCTCCAGACCCTTCCCCAGCTCTGTTGCCCTTCTCTGGACACACTTTTTGGTCCTTTGCATGGAAAGGGTTTTTCAGTCACCTGGAGCTGAACTCACTGAGGAGCACTGAAACCTCGGGCTTGCATATGCTGTGTCCAGGGTCAGGGCTGGGCTGGACACCAGAGGAGTGCCAGAGGCTCTCCATGAAGCCCTCTGCTTCCCTTCCCTAAGGGAAGAGAAAGGGAAGGAGAGAGACTGATGGGGTGAGAAAGTAGAAAAGCTTTAACTAGATCAACCAGAGCAGGCTGCTCACAGCCCTGAACAACCTGAGCCACTGGAGTGTGGAGTTTCTTCCCTCCCAGGCAGACTCCCAAGAACAGAATTCCTGTGGCTTGGTTGTCTTGAGAATCACTGAGTGACATTTTGATTATCAAATCAGTGCAGGACCTGATGTCTTTCACCTTCCTGGAGCTCTTCTCACTCAGAGATGGTGTCTGAAATAAATAAACACCAGGCTGGCAGCTGGGATGAGGAAGGTGAAACCCAGCCCCTGCCAGCCCTGGGCCAGCAAGCAGGGGGAGGCTGACTCCCACCACTGCCTACTTTAGCTATAAATATTTAGGTGGCTGCTTAATTGATGCTGCTGAAGACTCTGTCTGCTGTTAATGGGCTCAGTTTTAGGTGACACCTTGTGGAAATTTCCTCCTTCTCTGCATGGTGATGGAGCTCATGGTGCACAGTGTGAGAAGCAGCCAGCAACTGAGGGTTTCTGCAGGCAGAATCCACCTAATTAAAATTAAGATCCTTACCACTGAAATTTCCCACAGAGTGGTGCTGGGATGCAGAAGGCTGTGTGCCAGGGCTGGTGCTTCTGATCCTGAGATCTTATAGCAGGGAGACCTTAGAGCAGCCTTCCAGTACCTGAAGGGGCTCCAGGAGAGCTGGGGAGGAACTTTGGACAAGGGCTGGGAGTGCCAGGATGAGGGACAATGGCTTTGAGCTGGGAGAGAGGAGAATGAGAGTGGAGAGGAGGAAGAAATTCTTGGCAGTGAGGCTGGGGAGAGACTGGCACAGGTTGCCCAGGGAGGCTGTGGCTGTCCCCTCCCTGGAGGTGTTCCAGGCCAGGCTGGATGAGGCCTTGAGCAAGCTGTGCTGGTGGGAGGTGTCCCTGCCCATGGCTGGGGGTTGGAGCTGGATGAGCTTTGAGGTCCCTTCCAACCCAATCAATTCTGTGAGCCTATCAGGACCAGCAGCCCAGGCAGGCTGTGTTGGGGATGTTGGCTGGAAGGTGCAAATGAGCACAAGGAACATGACCTGCTCTGGGAGACTGCAGGTACCAAAGGTTGTGTTCTGCAGGGGCTTTGAGCAGAGACTCACTCAGAAGCTCCCCTGCAGGCTGCTCTAAGAGCTGTGTCTGGAGTGCTGCAGCTCCTCTGCAGTTTGGTGGCTGAGTGCTGGCTGAGGTTAGTCCCTGTGGGGCAATGGAATCACAGCAACATTCTAGCTGGAAGAGACCTTTAAGATCATCCAGCCCAAGAACTGAGCCAGCACTGCCAGGGCACCACCAAACTATGGCCCTCAGCTTAGTATCTACCCAGCTTGGAAACCTCTCCAGGCATGGGGACTCCACTACTGCCCTGGGCAGCCTGAGCCAGGGCTAGATGACCCTTTTAGGGAAGAAAGTGTTCATCAAGTCCAACCTAAACCTTCCCTGGTGCAACTTGAGGCCTTTTTTTCTTGTCCTGTCACTGGTTTCTTGGTAGAAGAGCCCAACCCCCACCTCACTCCAGCCTCCTCTCAGGAGCTGTAGAGAGCAATGAGGTCTCCCCTCAGCCCCCTCTGCTCCAGGCTGAACACCCCCAGGTCCCTCAGCTGCTCCTCACAAGACTTTTGCTCTAGACCCTCCACCTCAAGCTGGTTTTATTGCCTCTCTCTGTTCTCCACAGGGCCTTCTGTTCTCCACCGCTGAGTGTCTGCAGCAGCCCCAAGACCTGGTGAAGCTGTACCTGCACGAGTCCACCCGGGTCTACAGGGATAGGATGGTGGAAGAGAAGGATTATGGAGCCTTTGACAAAATCCAGCTGGAGATGGTGAAGAGGTTCTATGATGTAAGTGGTGAGCTCCACAGCACTGATAACAACCTCCATGCTCACAAGGAAAGAGGTTCCTTGGCAAAGCAAAGTGTGACCCCAAGTCTGCCCATCTCCCACTCCCCTGAAGGAGAGTGGCCTTGGTGGGATCTGAGGAGCAAAATCTCTATCATCTGTGTCCTGGGATGCACAGCTTGTGTCAGGGTCACTGATGCAGTCCATGAGGGCACTGGGAAGGGACAAACACAGCAGACAATGTTCTCCTCCAGCTCTTATTCTCCATGGAGCAGCCTGATCTGTACCTGTTGCTGCAGGGCTATTCATGTGGCTGTGTTCTTCTAGGGTGAGGAGCAATGGGTTGGAGCAACATCAGCAGTGAGGCTTCCTCCCTTCCTCCTCTTCTCCTCTTGTCCCTCTTCTCTCTATTCCAACATGCAGGTGCAACTGCAGGAGCAGAAAAAGGCCTGGAGCTGTGCTTGTTATCATGGAATCCCAGAGTGGTTTGGGAGGGGAGGGACCTTCAAAGCTCCTCCAGCCCAAGCCCTGCAGCCAGCAGGGACATCCCCAACCAGAGCAGGTTGCTCACAGCCCCAAACAACCTGACCTGCACTGGTGCCAGCCATGGGGCAGCTCCCACCTCTCTGGCCAGCCTGGGACAGGCTCTCCCCACCCTCAGGGGCAAACATTTCTCCCTTCTATCCAGCCTCAGTCTCCCTCTTTGAGTTTCAAACTCTTCCCCCCTTGTCCTGTCACCACAGGCCCTGCTCAGAAGTCTGCCCCCAGCTCTCTGATCAGCCTTGAAGCACTGCAAGGCCACCAGAAGGTCTCCCTGGAGCCTTCTCCTCTGCAGGCTGCCCAAGCCCAACTCTCTCAGCCTGGCTCCCAGCAGAGGGCTTCCAGCCCTGCCAGCATTGCTGTGACCTCCTCTGGCCCTGCTCCACCAGGTCCCTGTCTGAGCTGAGGGCTCCAGAGCTGCCCCAGCACTGCAGGGGAGGTCTGAGCAGAGCACAGCAGAGGGGCAGAATCCCCTCTGTGCTGGTTTGAGGCCAGCCAGAACATCTCTTGCCCCGAAAGGGACAAAAGAATGACACACGCAAACGGATTGGAGAGTGATGGAAAGTTTAAATGGAAAAGCAATTGGTGAAAATACAGAAAAAAACCTACACAGCATAGTGGCAAAGAACATCCTAAAGCATACAGAGTCCATTTACATAGTACCCAGAGGTTCCCCAATCCTTCCCTCCTCCCACCTGAGGGTCTACCCAAACCCCCCAGGGCTCTTCCTTCCCCCCCCTCCCACTGCTAGGCAAGTCTCAGGCTGGCCAGGTCTGAGACTGCCCCCCCCCTCCATTCTCCTCCTGGCATTAGGCCTAGTCAGGCCTAAGAGGCCTGAGATACCCCCCCGGCATTACCTGATAAGAGAGGACATCTCCCATGGGAGCAGAGAGGGAAGAAAGAGGAAGAGAATGACTCTGCAGATGGATTTATAGGGTGCAGGATTTATGGGTAGAAATACGCCGTTTCCTGTGTCCACCCCTATTGGGTGGGCACCCAGGACACCAGAGGTGTATCTCATGCAGCAGTGGCAGGGGGCACCCAGCCTAAACTGCCACACCCTCCCTGCCCCTGCTGCCCACACTGCTGGGGATCAGCCCAGGCCAGACTGGGGCTGGGCTGGCAGTGCTCAGTGCTGGCTCATCTCCAGCTCTGCACCCCCAAGTCCTCCTCCTCAGGGCTGCTCTCCAACTCTTCATCCCCTGCCTGGGGCTGCCCTGCCCCAGGTGCAGAACTTGGCCTTGTGGAATCTCATGAGGTGCACACAGTGCCAGCTCTCCAGCTTGTGCAGGTCCCTGTGGCTGACTTTCTGTCCCTCTGGCATGGCAGCTGCTCTGCTCAGCTCAGGGTCACCTGCAGCCTTGCTGAGGGTGCCTTTATCCCACTCTCCATACAGAAGTTGTTTCTTTTTCCTTTGGCAGGACATAGAGGACACTCTAGAGCAAACCAAGAGACTGAACATCTATTGCCACTTTGCTAAGGGCATAGGGGAACCCAGCTACATGCCAGTGCCATCCTGGGAGGAGTTGAGCCAGATCCTTGTGGAAGCCTTGGACAGCTACAACGAAGTCAATGCTGCCATGAACCTGGTGCTGTTTGAGGATGCCATGTGCCATGTGTAAGGGGACTTCCTGGCTTTATGCTCTCCTCATTGCATTTATCTGTGCAGAGTGCTGCTCTGAGGCTTCCTGGAGGAGATAGAGATCCATAATGAGAGCTGGAGGTGTGCAGAAGCTTCACCTGCCCTTGTGGCACATCACTGCTCTGCTTGCCCAGCTGGTGTGGGGAGGGCACTGCAGACACCATGAGGGTGCCTGGAGCTGTCAGATGGAGGGCTGCAGGCTTATGGTTCATTCTGCTTGCTGTTATGATATCTCTGGCCCCTGATGCTCTGCATGTAACACAGACATTGATTGGATGAGACAATGCTCAAGAGCTTCATTGCCTTCACCTGACAGCCACTGCAGAACCACTCAGACTGCAGTTCCCCAAATGCTCTCACAACTGCTTCAGAGCTGGGTTTGCACAGCTTCTTAGTGGGGTTTCATAGACTCACAGAGTGGTTTGGGTTGGAAGGCACCTAAATGTTCCCTACTCCAGCCTGAATCTGCCCTGCTCCAGCCTAAATGTTCCCTACTCCAGCCTGAATCTGCCCTGCTCCAGCCTGAATCTGCCCTGCTCCAGCCTAAATGTTCCCTGCTCCAGTTCCAAACCCTTGTCCCTCATCCTACCCCCTTAGGCCCTTCCCCCCAGGGTGTGCTGAACCTTCAGCCACTGCAGAATACTGAAGGCTCACTGTGAGGTCGTGGGTGGGAAAGGGCCTCTGGAGATCATCTAATCCAAGTTCCCTGCTAAAGCAGAGTCATAGATTCACAGAATGGGTTGGGCTGGAAGGGACCTCAAAGCTCATCCAGTTCCAACCCCCCTGCCATGGGCAGGGACACCTCCCACCAGCACAGCTTGCTCAAGGCCTCATCCAGCCTGGCCTGGAACACCTCCAGGCAGGGGACAGCCACAGCCTCCCTGGGCAACCTGTGCCAGTCTCTCCCCAGCCTCACTGCCAACAATTTCTTCCTCATCTCCAGTCTCAATCTCCCCTCCTCAAGCTTCCATCCATTCCCTCTTATCCTGGCACTCCCAGCCCTTGTCCAAAGTCCCTCCTCAGCTCTCCTGGGGCCCCTTCAGGTACAGAGCAGTACTACAGGACTGCTCTGAGGTCTCCCTGGAGCCTTTGTTCTCCAGGCTGAACAGCCCCAACTCTCTCAGCCTGTCCCACAAGGGAGGTTCTCCAGCCCTCTGCTCAGCCCCACGAAGCTGCCATGCAGCTGTGCCCTGCAGCACCACTCTGTGCCCTACCTGAATGGTGCTTCCCTGCGGAAGCTCTCCCGGAAGCTCTGCTGCTGAGCCTCGAAGGCAGCACAGCTGCGGCGCACAGCTGCCATCTCGCTGGCCTGCAGGGGAGCCACCTGCTGCTTCACAGCCAGGGACAGCTTCTTCAGGCTGCTCCACTTCTCTGGCAGCTCCTGCAAGCAAAATTTCCTTGCTGGTTGGCAGCATTTGCTGTCAGATATTGGTTGTGTTGGACCTGACTCTCACAGAATCACAAAATCAATAAGGTTGGAAAAGACCTCAAGGATCATCAAAGTCCAACCTGTCACCAGCACCTCATGACTATCTAAACCATGGCACCAAGTGCCATGTCCAATCCCCTCTTGAACACCTCCAGGGGTGGTGACTCCACCACCTCCCTGGGCAGCACGTCCCATGGCCAATTAGTCTTTCTGTGAAGAACTTTCTCCTCACAGCTTGAGACTGTGTCCTCTTGTTCTGCTGCTGGGTGCCTGGGAGAAGAGCCCAACCCCCACCTGGCTACAACCTCCCTTCAGGTAGTTGTAGACAGCAATGAGGTCTGCCCTGAGCCTCCTCTTCTCCAGGCTGAACACCCCCAGCTCCCTCAGCCTCTCCTCACAGGGCTGTGCTCCAGACCCCTCCCCAGCCTCATTGCCCTTCTCTGGACACATTCAAGTCTCTCAATGTCCTTCCTAAATTGAGGAGCCCAGAACTGGACACAGGACTCAAGGTGTGGTCTAACCAGAGCTCAGCACAGGGCAGGATGACTTCCCTGCTCCTGCTGGCCACACTATCCCTGATGCAGGCCAGGATGCCATTGGCTCTCTTGGCCACCTGGGCACACTGCTGGCTCATGTTCAGCTGCTGTCAAGCAGTACCCCCAGGTCCCTTTCCACCTGGCTGCTCTCCAGACACTCTGTCCCCAGCCTGTAGCACTGCCTGGGGTTGTTGTGGCCAAAGTGCAGCACCTGACACTTGGACTTGTTCAATGCCATCATGTTGGACTTTGCCCATCTGTCCAGCCTGGCAAGATCCCTCTGGAGAGCCTCCTACCCTCCAACAGATCAACTCCTGCTCTCAACTTGGTGTCATTTGCAAATTTACTGATGACTGATTCCATCCCCTCATCCAGATCATCAATAAAGATATTGAACAGGATGGGGCCCAGCACTGATCCCTGGGGGACACCACTAGTGACAGGCTGCCAGCTGGATGTGGCACCATTCACCACCACTCTCTGGGCCTGGCCCTCCAGCCAGTTCCTAACCCAGCACAGAGTGCTGCTGTCCATGAGAGTGCTACTGTTTTCGTAGTGGAGAGTTGGGGAGGGACTTCTGACACAGGCTTGTAGTGCTCAAGTGCACAGCATGAGGCTGTGGCATCCTTGCTTGTGTCAGCAGTGGTGTCAGCAGGTCTAGGGATGTGATTTGTCTCCCTCTGCTCAGCACTGCTGGGGCCACACTTGAGTACTGAGTTCAGTTTTGGACCCCTGAGTACACTGAGGTCCTGAAGCAGGTCCAGAGAAGAGCAACCTAGGTGGTGAAGGTCCTTGTGCATAAAGGTTATGATGAACAGCTGAGGGATCTGGGAGTGTTCAGCCTGGAGCAGAGGAGGCTGAGGGAGACCTCATTGCTCTCTACAGCTCCCTGGGAGGAGGCTGGAGCCAGGTGGAGGTTGAGCTCTTCTCACATGCAGCAAGTGACAGGACAAGAGGAAATGGCCTCAAGCTGTGCCAGGGGAGGTTCAGGTTTGAGATTAGAAACAATTCCTTCCCAGCAAGGGTTCTCAGGCACTGGCCAAAGCTGCCCAGGGAGGTGGTGGAATCCCCATCCCTGAAGGGGTTTCAAAGCTGTGTGGATGTGGTGCTGAGGGCTGTGGTTTCGTGGCAGTGGCTCAGCAGCAGTGGCTTTATGAGCTCTGGGTGAGTGTTGGGCTGGATGATCTCAAAGGTCTCTTCCAGCCTCAGCAGTTTTGTGGTTCTCTGTTTCTGCATTTCAGTGTGATGAGCTTTCCTTTGGCCTCCCTGGGAAGATGTCTCAGCCTCCACCTCCAGATAGCTCTGTCAGGCAGGTGACAGGACCAGGGGCAATGGTTTGAAACTGGAGCAGGACAGAGTTAGGCTGGACATCAGGAGGAAGTTCTGAACAATGAGGCTGGGGAGACACTGGAACAGGTTGCCCAGGGCGGTGGCTGAGCCCCCCTCCCTGGAGACATTCAGGGGCAGCCTTGCTCTGTCCCTGGGCAGCCTGCTCAAGCTGGAGGTGTCCCTTTGAGTGTTCCTTCCATTCCAGTGCTACCTGGGAATCTGCAAAACTATTGCCCATGCCTGAACTGCCACCAAACTCTTTTTTTTCCCACCAGCTCTGTCCTTTGCTGAGGTCTCAGCAGAGATGGGGATCGATTATTGCCATGTCAGGGGGGTTGGAACTAGGTGGTGCCTGAAGTCTCTTCCAACCCTAACAATTCTATGATTCTATGTCCCTTAGATTGACATTTTTCACCTAAACACAATTTTTTAGTGACTAGAATGTGTATTGAAGGGTGTGGGGCAGAGGGACAGGGAAGTGCCTTCACTAACGAGAGGCTTTGTGTGCTTGGCTGGAGCTGCCGCATCAGCCGCATCCTGCAGTGCCCCCGAGGAAACGCTCTGCTGGTCGGCGTGGGGGGAAGTGGCAAGCAGAGCCTGACCAGGCTGGCAGCCTTCATTAGCTCACTGGAGGTGTTCCAGATCACTCTGAGGAAGGGCTATGGCATCCCTGACTTGAAGGTAGGTGACTCTTAAGGTTGAGCTGGAGGGGAAGGAAATAAAGAGCAGAACCTGCCCTGAAAGCTTCATCTTGCTGCGTGCTGACTGACCTGATGTGGGGGCACTGAAAAGCTCCAAACTCCTCTCTGTGAGGAGCAAAGGCTGAGAGCCCTGGGGCTGAGAGCCTGCAGAAGAGCAGCCCCAGAGGGCATCTCAGCAATGCTCAGCAAGAGCTAAAGGAGCTGTGGGGGGCAAGAGGCTGGGGCCAGACTCTGCTCAGTGGTGCCCAGGGACAGCACAAGGGGCAAGGCGCACAAAGTGGAACCCAGGAGGTTGCATCTGAGCAGGAGGAGAAAGTTGTTTGTTGTGAGGGTGCTGGAGGCCTGGAGCAGGCTGCCCAGAGAGGTTGTGGAGTCTCCTTGTGTGGAGAGCTTCCAACCCCCCCTGGGCATTGTGCTCCTGGGCAAGCTGCTGTGGGTGCCCTGCTGGAGCAGGGACTTGGACTGGGTGAGCTCCAGAGGTCCCTTCCAGGCCTAATCATGCTGGGATGCTGTGAAACAGCTTTTCCATGTGAGCAGGCTCTGGTGGCATCACTGCACTGAGTGGCAGACTGGGGGGTGAGTCCTGCTCAGACTGGAAGAGGAGGACAAACAGACAGCTGAAGAAATCCATGGTTGCACCAAGTGTCCTCCTTCCTTCCTCACAACCAACCAACCAACCATGCTGCAGGGCCTCAGAAAAGGCAAAAAAAAAAAACAACCCAAACCACAAACCCCCAAGCCAAGAAGCGTCTACTTGTGAAAGCAGAGAGACCCCCAGTGTGGGGATACCAAGGACCAACAGTTCCAGTCCCTGCTGTCTCTCCCAGTCCCTGTGGTGTTTTGGCTTCCCTATGTGTATCTCACCTCAGCCTGGGGCAGATGAAGTCTTTATGAGCTCTAGGACCAGGGTCTGCACTGCTGTCTTCAGCCCTGTCCACTGCCCTCTGACTGTTTCAGCCAGAGGCAGATCCCTGTGTCTAGTGCTGCTGCCCACTGCTGTGCTACAAAGACCTGGGTTTGATGTCAAACCCTACCTGATGACATCTTGCCATACTGATAGCAATGGGCTCCTTCCCAGCACCCAGAGAGCTCAGCCCTGAATCTAGAGTGCCCAGGGGGTAGTTTCATGCCAATTCGTTTCAGCTGCTTTCTTCTCAGTTATTGGGAATGCTCTGAAACCACAGTGGAAGTGTTGGAAGGGACCTTAGAGACCATCCAGCTCCAACCCCCTGCCATGGGCCGGGACACCTCCCACCAGCACAGCTTGCTCAAGGCCTCATCCAGCCTGGCCTTGAACACCTCCAGGCAGGGGACAGCCACAGCCTCCCTGGGCAACCTGTGCCAGTCTCTCCCCATCCTCAATGCAAAGAATTTCTTCCTCCTTTCCAGCCTCAATCTGCCTCTCCCAGCTCAAAGCCACTGTCCCTTGTCCTGGCACCACAACAACCGCTTGGAGCTGTGGTTCCAGTCCATGCTTTGCAGAAGACAGATGCACCCCTGACTCCTTCTGCTTTGCAACCCCCAGGCAGACCTGGCAAGCCAGTACCTGAAAGCTGGTGTGAAGAACGTGGGCACCGTGTTCCTGCTGGGCGAGACGCAGGTGGCTGATGAGCAGTTCCTGGTGCTGGTGAATGACTTCTTAGCATCAGGTGGGGCTCCCTTGCTTGGCCTTCTCCTCTGCTCCTTTTCAGTGCAGCTGTGCACATGGAGTTCTAGAACACACAAATAAGCAATCTGTGAACTAAGTGACAAGGTGCTTGGGTTATGTTCTGGGGCAAAAGCAGTGCTAAGGTCTCCTTGGTGAGGATGCACTCAGTCACAGAATCACAGAACAGTTTGGATTGGGAGGGACCTTCAGGAGCATCCAGTTCCAACTCCCTGCCATGGGCAGGGACACCTCCCTCCAGAACAGCTTGCTCAAGGCCTCAACCAATGTAGCCTGAAATGCTTCCAGGACAGAGCCTCCACAACTTCTGTAGACAACCTGTTCAACTTCTCACCACCCTCAGAGTGAAAAACTTCTTCCTAATGTCTAATCTAAATCCAGCTTATTCCAGCTCAAAGCCATTGTCCCTCATCCTGGCACTCCCAGCCCTTGTCCAAAGTCTCTCCCCAGCTCTCCTGGAGCCCTTCAGCTACTGGAAAGCTGCTCTGAGCTCTCCCTGGAGCCTTCTCTTCTCCAGCCTGAACAGCCCCAACTCTCCCAGCCTGGCCCCACAGCAGAGCTTCTCCAGCCCTCTGCTCATCTTTGTGGCCTCCTCTGGCCCCTCCCCAGCAGCTCCAGGTCCTTCTTGTGCTGGGGGCCCCAGAGCTGGAGGCAGTGCTGCAGGTGGGGTGTGAGCAGAGCAGAGCAGAGGGGCAGAATCCCCTCCCTGTGCTGCTGCTCTCCCTGCTCTGGATGCAGCTCAGCACACAGCTGGCTCTGGGCTGCCAGGAACCATTGCTGGCTCCTGGGGACTTTGTCACCAACTGACACCCCCAAGGCCTTTCCTCAAGGCTACCCTCAAGCCATGAAAGTTCTCCTTAGAACCAGGACCCAGAGATGTCCCCAACAGCCAAAGAAGTCAACTCAGGGGTGCTGGGCCCCAGAGCTGGAGGCAGTGCTGCAGGTTGATCTAAGGTTTTGAGTTGTTTGGCACAGTAGTTGCAGAAGAGTCTGTCCAGGTGCCAAGCCTTTTCTTCCTCTCAGAACACAGCTCAGGTCTGTGTGGCTAAACACTGCCTGTGCCCGGGGCACTGGAGCTGCAGTGCCCATGGGAGTGTGCAGCTGGGGCACGTGTATTAGTTTTGGGTTACATTAACAAGGTGGGAATTATAAAATGTAGTTATTTTTATTTTCCCAAAACCCCACCCCAAAACTCTGTACAAAACTGAGAGAATTATTTACAGGTTCTATTGGGTCGTGAATTCTTCCAGAATGCTTAATGGCAATTTTGACACAATTTAGAGAGTTCAGAGACTGGAAAAGCTATGACACAAGTAGCTTCACCCACTTATAAACCAAAGGCCAACCAATAACCCTTAGGAAGATCTGAGCAGGCCAGGGTTTACTCACAAGGATCAGAGTGGGAATTTGGAGATGGTCCCTGGCTCGCTCTCTGCTGACAGGCTCCAGAAACTGTCGGTTTGTAATCCAGTTGGAAGCTCAGGCTTTATCCCAGGGCTCTGGAGCAGGCACTGGAAGCAAGGCAGGACACTGGAGACGACAAGGCTTGAAGTGAGGAGAGGCTGCAGCAGATGTGAGCAAGGCTTCAGCAAGGCTTCAGCAAGAAACAGCAAGGCAGTTGTGAGCGAGGCTTGAGCACGATGAGCAAGGCAGAGTTGAGCAAGGCTTCAGCAAGCAACAGCAAGGCTGATCTAAGCAATGCAGATCTGAGCAAGGCAGATCTGAGCAAGGTGGATGTGAGCAAGGTGGATCTGAGCAAGGCGGATCTGAGCAAGGTGGATCTGAGCAAGGTGGATCTGAGCAAGGCGGATCTGAGCAAGGGGGATCTGAGCAAGGTGGATGTGAGCAAGGTGGATGTGAGCAAGGTGGATCTGAGCAAGGTGGATCTGAGCAAGGCAGATCTGAGCAAGGCAGATCTGAGCAAGGTGGATCTGAGCAAGGCAGATCTGAGCAAGGTGGATCTGAGCAAGGGGGATCTGAGCAAGGCAGATCTGAGCAAGGGGATCTGAGCAAGGTGGATCTGAGCAAGGGGATCTGAGCAAGGTGGATGTGAGCAAGGTGGATCTGAGCAAGGTGGATGTGAGCAAGGTGGATCTGAGCAAGGCGGATCTGAGCAAGGTGGATCTGAGCAAGGGGATCTGAGCAAGGTGGATCTGAGCAAGGGGATCTGAGCAAGGTGGATCTGAGCAAGGTGGATCTGAGCAAGGCGGATCTGAGCAAGGCGGATCTGAGCAAGGTGGATCTGAGCAAGGCGGATCTGAGCAAGGCGGATCTGAGCAAGGTGGATCTGAGCAAGGTGGATCTGAGCAAGGTGGATCTGAGCAAGGTGGATCTGAGCAAGGCAGATCTGAGCAAGGTGGATCTGAGCAAGGTGGATCTGAGCAAGGTGGATCTGAGCAAGGCGGATCTGAGCAAGGGGATCTGAGCAAGGCAGATCTGAGCAAGGGGATCTGAGCAAGGGGGATCTGAGCAAGGTGGATCTGAGCAAGGCGGATCTGAGCAAGGCGGATCTGAGCAAGGTGGATCTGAGCAAGGTGGATCTGAGCAAGGCAGATCTGAGCAAGGGGATCTGAGCAAGGGGATCTGAGCAAGGTGGATCTGAGCAAGGGGATCTGAGCAAGGGGATCTGAGCGAGGGGGATCTGAGCAAGGTGGATCTGAGCAAGGCGGATCTGAGCAAGGTGGATCTGAGCAAGGTGGATCTGAGCAAGGCAGATCTGAGCAAGGGGATCTGAGCAAGGGGATCTGAGCAAGGTGGATCTGAGCAAGGGGGATCTGAGCAAGGCGGATCTGAGCAAGGCGGATCTGAGCAAGGTGGATCTGAGCAAGGGGGATCTGAGCAAGGGGGATCTGAGCGAGGGGGATCTGAGCAAAGCGGATCTGAGCAAGGTGGATGTGAGCAAGGTGGATCTGAGCAAAGCGGATCTGAGCAAGGTGGATGTGAGCAAGGTGGATCTGAGCAAGGTGGATCTGAGCAAGGGGGATCTGAGCAAGGTGGATCTGAGCAAGGGGGATCTGAGCAAGGTGGATCTGAGCAAGGTGGATCTGAGCAAGCCCCCAGGCTCCCCAGCCACTTGCATATATACAAAACGCCAGAGGTCACTTGGTCCAGTGGGGCACTAAAGCTAACATGCAGCCACGCAATGGAAAGCCTTCTGCCAGGCTATGACCATAACAGGCAGAGGCCAGGACCTCGTATCTGTGGAGCTTTCCTGCTCTGACCCCAGCTGGCATCTTGTTTACCAGACAGGCAAGGGCCTGGCCCCTTTGTTCCTTTTCCCGCCTTGCTCTGGTGCTGTGGCAGGAAGGAGGGGAGGGAAAGGACCTCTCTGGACATCTTGAGGCCTGTCTGGGTTTGTACTGGCCGTGTGTCATGGCCTTACCACCACAGGCACCAGGGCCTTGCTGGGTAACCCAGAGTGGGTGCATTCCCCAGACTGCCCTGGAAATCTCTGCTGCTAATTGCCAGCCACTTGTTGCCTTCTTCAGGAGTCAGGGGTGGGAAGATACCAGCTGGTTCAGCTGACCTCCATGGGTGGTGAGAAGTGGAGAGTTCATAGCATGGTGGAGTGATAGCTTGTGAGGAACTCCAGAGTTATGTGGCTATAAATTGGCCAGATGGCTTCAGCAGCAAACAGGCTCTGCCTGAGATGAATTTGTAACCAGGAGTAAGGGCAGGGATTATTGTAGAGTGGGGCAGGGATTGTTGTAGAGGGCAGTGAGTAGCTCCCAGCTCTTGTGTGTGGTGTAGATGACACAAACATCTGAGCACTAAGGGGAAGTTCTGCAGTGTCCTGCAGCAAGGCACAGTCTGGCTTTGGCGTGTCCAGGTCACCTCATGGTGTCCTTGAAAGGCATCATTGTGTTCTCTGGTGGTTGTGTGAGGAAGTAAGGACAGAGTGAAGGTCTCACTTGGAGCCCAGGGAGGCCTCCAGGACAAGGGAGGTCACAGCAATGCTGGCAGGGCTGGAAGCCCTCTGCTGGGAGCCAGGCTGAGAGAGTTGGGCTTGGACAGCCTGCAGAGGAGAAGGCTCCAGGGAGACCTTCTGGTGGCCTTGCAGTGCTTCAAGGCTGATCAGAGAGCTGGGGACAGAGTTTTGAGCAGGGCCTGTGGTGACAGGACAAGGGGGAAGGGTTTGGAACTCAGAGAGGGAGATTGGTAGTGGAGAGAAGGGAGAAATGTTTGCCCCTGTGGGTGGGGAGAGCCTGTCCCAGGCTGGCCAGAGAGGTGGGAGCTGCCCCCTGGCTGGCACCAGTGCAGGTCAGGTTGTTTGAGGCTGTGAGCAACCTGCTGTGGTTGGGGATGTCCCTGAGGACAGAACCATGCAGGGACTCCCTCAGGGACTCACCCATGCAGGGACTCACCGTGCTGTGAGTCTGGGTCAGGGGTTGAAGGTTCTTCTGAGTGATCTTGAAAGTCTACTCCAGCCAAAGAGATTCTGTGATTGTGTGAGCTGATAGCACTCCAGAGGTGCTGGCTGCTGGCTCTGGCTGCTCTCTGCTCTTTCTTTGTCTTTCTTGCTCATTTCACTTCTTATCAACACTTAAGAACCAGACCAAGGCACAGCTTTTAGTCTGTCTGATCAATCAGCAGGATTGTGACCTGTGCCTTCTCCTCCCTGATCAGTGCTCATATTGGCAGCAGCTCACTCAATCATGATGATCTCTGTCAAACTAGAGTCCAGAGGTGAACAGGTGACAAATTAAGGAACGATTAAGACACCTTCCCTTGGGCACATTTTTGGCAGTCACTTGCAGAACTGTTCCATTTCTAAAGGCTTTTATAAGATTTTTAACTTTGAAACCTTTTGGTGACCTGGGAGTTGTTTGCCTGTTCAAGTGACAGCAACAAGCTGCAGTCATTCACACCATCACAGAATGGTTTGGATTGAAAAGGACCTCAAAGCTCATCCAGCTCCAACCCCCTGCCATGGGCAGGGACACCTCCCACCAGCACAGCTTGCTCAAGGCCTCATCCAGCTTGGCCTTGAACACCTCCAGGGAGGAGGCATCCCTGGGCAACCATATTGCACATGGAACCAATTCATTTGCTAACCCAAAGTGGCTTCATTGCTCTGTGGGGCACAGCAGGTACTGGATTTTTCTTTTGTAGTATCATTAGCAGGGTAGGTCTGGTAAAAATGGACCTTCTGTACATTGGAGCAGCAATAGTGTGGGCAGCAGGAGCAGGGCAGGGTTTGTCCCCCTGTGCTCAGCACTGGTGAGGCTGCACCTCAAATCCTGGGTTCAGTTTTGGGTCCTCATTCCAAGAAGGACATTGAGGAGCTGGAGCAGGTCCAGAGAAGGGCAACAAAGCTGGGGAAGGGTCTGGAGAACAGGGCTGGGGAGGAGCAGCTGAGGAAGCTGGGGATGTTTAGTGTGGAGAAGAGGAGGCTGAGGGGAGACCTCATTGCTCTCTACAGCTCCTGAGAGGAGGCTGCAGCCAGGTGGGGGTTGGGCTCTGCTCCCTAGTCTTAGGTGAGAGAAGGAGAGAAAATGACCTGAAATTGTGCCAGGGGAGGGTTAGGTTAGAGAGCAGGAAAAATTTCTTTACTGCAAGAGTGGACAGGGATTGGCAGAGGCTGCCCAGGGAGGTGGTGGAGTCCCCATCCCTGGAGGTGTTCCATAAAGGTGTGGCCATGGCACTTGGGGCCATGGTTTGGTGGCCATGATGGGGCTGGGTTGGTGTTGGACTGGATGCTCTCAGAGGCCTTTTCCAAGCCAAACAACTCTATCCTCTGGTTGTTTACCTTCTGCTTTTACAAGTTTGCTCCCACGAGTGTTTATTTTCCAGCAGCTGAACTTCTGTGCCACTGTGCTGTTGCTGGGCCCTTGGGCACCTGCACAATGAAGTTTCCAGGAAGAGGCTTCCCTGAGTCCCTGTGAAGGGAGGCAGCTGAGTCCCTTTGCTCTACGAAACGCAGACCAGAACAAAGCTCTGCACTCTTCTCTTAGGTGAAATCCCTGACCTCTTCCCTGAAGATGAGGTTGAAAACATCATTAACAGCATGAGGAATGAGGTCAGGGCCCGGGGGCTGGTGGACTCCAGGGACAACTGCTGGAAGTTCTTCATCGAGAGAGTTCGTCGGCAGCTGAAGGTGAGGGAGACCAGGGGGAGCCTGGGGCCTCACCATGCATCTGGGGCAGGGGCAGAGGCTGGAGATGATTTGGGCCACCTTGTAGGGAGGTCAGACTGCAGCCTGCAAGGTTTTTCTGCCTGTTGCCCACATGAACTGGGGTTGTTTCCATGAGCAGGACTACAGTGTAGGCAGTGCTCTGTGTCACCCCTGCTTGGGCTGAGAAGGCTCCAGGGGAGGCCATGAGGATGATCAGAGGGCTGGAGAAGCTCTGCTGTGGGCACAGGCTGGGAGAGTTAGGGCTGTTCAGGCTGGAGAAGAGAAGGCTCCAGGGAGACCTCAGAGCAGCCTTCCAGTAGCTGAAGGGCTCCAGGAGAGCTGGGGAGGGACTTTGGACAAGGGCTGGGAGTGCCAGGATGAGGGACAATGGCTTTGAGCTGGGAGAGGGGAGATGGAGAGTGGAGAGGAGGAAGAAATTGTTGGCAGTGAGGCTGGGGAGAGACTGGCACAGGTTGCCCAGGGAGGCTGTGGCTGTGCCCTGCCTGGAGGTGTTCAAGGCCAGGCTGGATGAGGCCTTGAGCAAGCTGTGCTGGTGGGAGGTTGGAGCTGGATGCTCTTGAAGGTCCCTTCCAACCCAACCCATTCTGTGATTCTATGAGCATTTTCTCTTGGAAAAGTTGAGCAGGACCAACCTTTACCTTTCCATTTTGCAGACCCTGCTGAGGGGTTCCACTGGACTGTGTCAGGATTAGGTTTTACTGCTTGGAAACATTTTACAGGGGATCTTCATGGTGTTGAAAATCCATAACCAGAAGAATTCAAATCTCATCATCTTAAAAACAAAGTGCTGGGAGCTGAGTGGGACACAATGGCTGGATGATCTCAAAGGTCTCTTCCAACCTCATCACTTCTATGACTCTGTGTTTCTACAACAGGATTTCCCCCACTGCTGGCCATAGACACACAAAGACCTTATGGATATGTCCTAAGATCCCAAAACAGTTTCAGGGTTTCCCAGGTACATGGAGAAAATACAGGGCAGAAGGCATGAGACCCTTCCCTGGTGCTGTGGTGCCAGAGCAGGGATGTAAAGTGGGCAACAAGTGGAGATTTGCTGCTTGCTCAGTGAAAGCCTCTCCTCCTTACCCACTGCTGGCTGTGTGTTGGTGGGACCTGCTCACTCAGGTTCCCTGTTGGTGTAGGCAGGTACATGGAGGGTCATGTTTAGGGAGGGGGACTGCTCAAGAGTTGATTTTTGAGGGGGGACCATGCCACAGGATAGATGCCCAAGGACAGAGCATCCAGTCCTGCCCTATCTGCCCTTTCTCCATGCAGAGGGGAATTTCTTATGAGTAGCTCTTCCAGCACCTTGGTTGTCTTCTGCCTGGTGTCAGTCCCTAGATCTGTCCCTGCTGAGCTGTGGAGGTGCAGTGGAAGGGCAGTGAGGATGTGATGTACTCCAGGCTGGTCCCTTCTCCTTGTCTGCCCTTTTGCCTAACGACTTGCTGCAGCAGATGGCTGGGGTCAGGTGGGCAGTGCTGGTTATTGGCCCCAGTGCTTATGCTGGCATCAGACACTGTGCAGAGAGCTGATCAAGCTGTGGCGGATCCAGGGCATGCTGCACCTCTGGGAACAGCACAGGAGTGCAGCTTGGCCCAGCACAGCACCAACACAGCTTCTGCCTCGGGGTCTCAAGAGGCAGCATAGGTGCAGAAGGAGCTATGCAGATGGAGAGCTTCCTGAGGCCTGGTCCTGAGGCTGCCACACAGAGGTGCCCAGGGCTCCTGCTGGAAGGGTAGGAAGGGTTTGTAGGATGCCCTGTGTGTGAGCACAGGGTGGCCATGGCAGAGGGGCAGAAGCTCTAAGTTCAGCTGCCTCTTCTGAAATGGAAATGAAAATAGGTTTGTGACAGGCTGGATTCAGCAGCTTCTGAGAACTACATCTGAGCTTGTGGTGGGGCTTGGTGGCACCTTACAGAGGCGTTGGAGCTGACAGCAGCTGCCCCAGGACATTTGCAAGGCTCTGCAGGCCCAGCAGGGCTAACAAGTGGGAGAGAGAGGATGCAGGGAGCAAGATGTGATGCTTCCTGCCCTTGCTCAGGTGTTGCTGCTTCATTGGGTAGTGACAACTTCATAAGTTCATGGAATAGATTCACGGAATGGGCTGGATTGGAAGGACCTCAAAGCTCATCCAGCTCCAACCCCCTGCCATGGGCAGGGACACCTCCCACCAGCCCAGCTTGCTCAAGGCCTCATCCAGCCTGGCCTGGAACACCTCCAGGCAGGGGACAGCCACAGCCTCCCTGGGCAACCTGTGCCAGTCTCTCCCCAGCCTCACTGTCAACAATTTCTTCCTCCTCTCCACTCAGTCTCCTTTCTCCCAGCTCAAAGCCATTGTCCCTCATCCTGGCACTCCCAGCCCTTGTCCAAAGTCCCTTCCTGGCTTTCTACCCTTCTGCTCTGGCTTGAGGTTTCTCTAAATAATTTCTCATTAAGCTAAAAACAGGTTTTGAGTTTGAGCCACCTCAGCCCTTTTCAATGATGTCTTTCTAGGTGGGCTTGAGGTCCTGACAGGAGACTTTAGATCCATTAACTTTGATTCGTGGTTGCACCAGTGGAATCTGGATGCCAGATCCCTGCTGGGTGAAGCTTTGTGTCAAGAGGTTTTATTAAACCCTGAGCAGTCTTCAGTGAGTGCCAGGTTCTGATTCTGACAATGGCAGTGCTGGAACCCAGGCTTGGATTCACACCAGAGAAAAGCTGTGTTAGCTCCTGCATTAGGCCTTCTCCATGCCCTCCTTGCTGGCTGCAGTGCAAGGACTAGAGGGTACAGGCTGTTGTGTCCTTCGCTGGTGGTGGGAGATCTCCCATTGGGAGTGGCTGGGAGAGTCCAGGCTGCGCTGTGTGGTTAGACCCCACTCCTGTCCTGGTTTAACCTCCTCCCCTCTGCGCCCCCTCAGGTGGCTCTGTGCTTCTCTCCAGTGGGCAGCAAGCTGCGAGTCCGCAGCAGGAGGTTCCCTGCCATCAGCAGCTGCCTGGCTGTGGACTGGTTCCAGGAGTGGCCATGGGAGGCACTCGAGTCCGTCAGCCTCCGGTTCCTGAGGGAGACAGAGGCTGTGGAGGTGAGTCAGAGGTCTTGGAGGTGAGTCAGAGACCATGGAGGTGAGTCAGAGACCATGAAGGTGAGTCAAAGGTCATGTAGGTGAGTCAGAGGCCATGGAGGTGAGTCAGAGACCATGTAGGTGAGTCAGAGGTCTTGGAGGTGAGTCCGAGACCATGGAGGTGAGTCAGAGGTCATGGAGGTGACTCAGAGGTCATGTAGGTGAGTCAGAGGTCATGGAGGTGAGTCAGAGGTCATGGAGGTGACTCAGAGGTCATGTAGGTGAGTCAGAGGTCATGGAGGTGAGTCAGAGGTCATGGAGGTGACTCAGAGGTCATGTAGGTGAGTCAGAGGTCATGGAGGTGAGTCAGAGGTCATGGAGGTGACTCAGAGGTCATGGAGGTGAGTCAGAGGCCATGGAGGTGAGTCAGAGGTCATGGAGGTGAGTCAGAGACCATGGAGGTGAGTCAGAGGCCATGGAGGTGAGTCAGAGGTCATGGAGGTGATTCCAAGACCATGGAGGTGAGTCAGAGGTCATGGAGGTGAGTCAGAGACCATGGAGGTGAGTCAGAGGTCATGGAGGTGAGTCAGAGACCATGGAGGTGAGTCAGAGACCATGAAGGTGAGTCAAAGGTCATGTAGGTGAGTCAGAGGTCTTGGAGGTGAGTCAGAGCCCATGGAGGTGAGTCAGAGGTCATGGAGGTGAGTCAGAGGTCTTGGAGGTGAGTCAGAGGCCATGGAGGTGAGTCAGAGACCATGTAGGTGAGTCAGAGGTCTTGGAGGTGAGTCAGAGGTCATGTAGGTGAGTCAGAGACCATGGAGGTGAGTCAGAGGTCTTGGAGGTGAGTCAGAGGTCATGTAGGTGAGTCAGAGGCCATGGAGGTGAGTCAGAGGCCATGGAGATGAGTCAGAGGCCATGGAGATGAGTCAGAGGTCATGGAGGTGAGTCAGAGGCCATGGAGGTGAGTCAGAGGCCATGGAGGTGACTCAGAGGTCATGGAGGTGAGTCAGAGGTCCTGGGGGTGAGTCCGAGACCATGGAGGTGAGTCAGAGGTCATGGAGGTGAGTCAGAGGTCATGGAGGTGACTCAGAGGTCATGGAGGTGAGTCAGAGGCCATGGAGGTGAGTCAGAGGTCATGTAGGTGAGTCAGAGGCCATGGAGGTGTGTCAGAGGCCATGGAGGTGAGTCAGAGGCCATGGAGGTGAGTCAGAGGCCATGGAGGTGAGTCAGAGGTCATGGAGGTGAGTCAGAGGTCATGGAGGTGAGTCAGAGGTCATGGAGGTGTGTCAGAGGCCATGGAGGTGTGTCAGAGGCCATGGAGGTGAGTCAGAGGTCATGGAGGTGAGTCAGAGGCCATGGAGGTGAGTCAGAGGTCATGGAGGTGAGTCAGAGGCCATGGAGGTGACTCAGAGGACATGGAGGAGAGTCAGAGGCCATGGAGGTGAGTCAGAGGTCATGGAGGTGAGTCAGAGGCCATGGAGGTGACTCAGAGGCCATGGAGGTGAGTCAGAGGTCATGGAGGTGAGTCAGAGGTCATGGAGGTGAGTCAGAGGCCATGGAGGTGACTCAGAGGCCATGGAGGTGAGTCAGAGGTCATGGAGGTGAGTCAGAGGTCATGGAGGTGACTCAGAGGTCATGTAGGTGAGTCAGAGGTCATGGAAGTGAGTCAGAGGCCATGGAGGTGAGTCAGAGGCCATGGAGGTGAGTCAGAGGTCATGGAGGTGAGTCAGAGGTCATGGAGGTGACTCAGAGGCCATGGAGGTGAGTCAGAGGCCATGGAGGTGAGTCAGAGGCCATGGAGGTGAGTCAGAGGTCCTGTGGGTGAGTCAGAGGCCATGGAGGTGAGTCAGAGGTCATGGAGGTGAGTCAGAGGTCCTGTGGGTGAGTCAGAGGCCATGGAGGTAAGTCAGAGGTCCTGTGGGTGAGTCAGAGGTCCTGTGGGTGAGTCAGAGGCCATGGAGGTGAGTCAGAGACCATGGAGGTGAGTCAGAGGCCATGGAGGTGTGTCAGAGGCCATGGAGGTGACTCAGAGGTCATGTAGGTGAGTCAGAGGCCATGGAGGTGTGTCAGAGGCCATGGAGGTGACTCAGAGGTCATGGAGGTGACTCAGAGGTCCTGTGGGTGAGTCAGAGGCCATGGAGGTGAGTCAGAGACCATGGAGGTGAGTCAGAGGCCATGGAGGTGAGTCAGAGGCCATGGAGGTGAGTCAGAGGTCCTGTGGGTGAGTCAGAGGTCCTGTGGGTGAGTCAGAGACCATGGAGGTGAGTCAGAGGCCATGGAGGTGAGTCAGAGGCCATGGAGGTGAGTCAGAGGTCCTGTGGGTGAGTCAGAGGTCCTGTGGGTGAGTCAGAGACCATGGAGGTGAGTCAGAGGCCATGGAGGTGAGCTCCTCCTTGCCAGCAGGTCCTGGGCTGCCATGGCTCAGGGCTTGGCTCACCTGCAGAGGTATGACAGAGGCTCTCCCTGAAGCCCTCTTCTTCCCAATGGGAAGAGAAAGGGAAGAAGGGAGAGATATTGATGGGGTGGGAGAGAAACTGCCCCAAGCTTGGATGGAGAGTAGAATAATGCCGTGGAATAGAGACAGAGAGGCACAAACCACTGTGGAAGCCAGCCCCTGAGCGCACTGATGACATCACTGGCACCAGTGCTGCTGGGGTCAGGTCAAAGAGGCAGCAGAGAAATGGGTGCAGAAAAGAACCTGACCAGTGTGGTTTTTGCAGGGCACCTGCCCGTTGCTCTTCTGTCATGGGTGAGACTCTGTGATTGTCATGGGCAAAAATAGGTCAAATCCTCCCTGATCATAGAACAGGTTGGGTTGGAAGGGACAGCCTCCTGCCATGGGCAGGGACACCTCCCACCAGCACAGCTTGCTCAAGGCCTCATCCAGCCTGGCCTTCAACACCTCCAGGCAGGGGACAGCCACAGCCTCCCTGGGCAACCTGTGCCAGTCTCTGCCCACCCTCACTCTCAACAATTGCTTCCTCATCTCCACTCTCAATCTCCCCTCTCCCATCTCAAAGCCACTGTCCCTCATCCTGGCACTCCCAGCCCTTGTCCAAAGTCCCTCCCCAACTTTTTTGTAGCCTTCTTCTTGCTATCAACCTCCTGCTGGGCTGGGAAGGATCCAGTTCCATTTATTTAGATTTTGTGGGCTGGATTGTGGAAGAATAATGCCTTCAGTGCTTCTTTGGCTCAGTGTGTGCCTCCCCTGGTTTGTGGAGAGGAAAAGGCCACATTCCTGCCTCAAAGGGTGAGACCTTGGAGAGCTGAAAATTGCTTGGAATCAGATAAAGTATGAGATAAAAAGATATCAAGAGAGGTATTAAGCACACAGGCAGACAAAGTTCTTGCAGAGATAACAAATGAAAAGGAATCAGCTGAGGGCTGCAGTCTGCATTTAGCTGCAGCAGAACAAAGAACGACGAGGATGAGCAGAGAGCTGGAGCACCTCTCCTGTGAGGACAGACTGAGAGAGTTGGGGATGTTCAGTCTGGAGAAAAGAAGGCTCCAAGGTGACCTTCTTGTGGCCTTCCAGTATCTGAAGGGGGCTCCAAGAAAGCTGGGGAGGGACTTTTTAGGCTATCAGGTAGTGACAGGACTGGGGGGAATGGAACAAAGCTGGAAGTGGGGAGATTCAGGCTGGACATGAGGAAGAAGTTCTTCCCCATGAGAGTGGTGAGAGCCTGGAATGGGTTGTGCAGGGAGGTGGTTGGGGCCCCATCCCTGGAGGTGTTTAAGGCCAGGCTGGATGAGGCTCTGGCCAGCCTGATCCAGTGTGAGGTGTCCCTGCCCATGGCAGGGGGGTTGGAACTGGATGATCCTTGTGGACCCTTCCAACCCTGACTGATTCTGTGATTCTGTGAAAAAGTTAATAAATTCCTTGCTCTCCAGCCCAGCTCTGTGTTAGATGGAGCTGTCCTTTTTAAAGCAGTCTCTCCTTGGCTTCTCCTTCTTCCTCTAGGATTCCCTGAAGAGCTCCATCAGCAAATTCATGGCCCATGTGCACACCAGTGTCAACCAGGCCTCCCGGCTCTACCTGAGCCACGAGCGGCGATACAACTACACCACCCCCAAGTCCTTCCTGGAGCAAATCAAACTCTACCAGAATTTGCTGAGGAAAAAGGGCAAGGACTTGAAAGAAAAAATGGAGAGGCTGGAGAATGGCCTGGAGAAGCTGAACAGCACCTCTGCTCAGGTGAGCAACCCCTCAGGGCCCAGCACCCCTGAGTTGACTTCTTTGGCTGTTGGGGACATCTCTGGGTCCTGGTTCTAAGGAGAACTTTCATGGCTTGAGGGTAGCCTTGAGGAAAGGCCTTGGGGGTGTCAGTTGGTGACAAAGTCCCCAGGAGCCAGCAATGGTCCCTGGCAGCCCAGAGCCAGCTGTGTGCTGAGCTGCATCCAGAGCAGGGAGAGCAGCAGCACAGGGAGGGGATTCTGCCCCTCTGCTCTGCTCTGCTCACACCCCACCTGCAGCACTGCCTCCAGCTCTGGGGCCCCCAGCACAAGAAGGACCTGGAGCTGCTGGAGAGGCTCCAGAGGAGGCCACAAAGATGATCAGGGGGCTGGAGAAGCTCTGCTGTGGGGCCAGGCTGGGAGAGTTGGGGCTGTTCAGCCTGGAGAAGAGAAGGCTCCAGGGAGACCTCAGAGCAGCCTTCCAGTAGCTGAAGGGCTCCAGGAGAGCTGGGGAGGGACTTTGGACAAGGGCTGGGAGTGCCAGGATGAGGGACAATGGCTTTGAGCTGGGAGAGGGGAGATTGAGAGTGGAGAGGAGGAAGAAATTGTTGAGAGTGAGGGTGGGGAGAGACTGGCACAGGTTGCCCAGGGAGGCTGTGGCTGTCCCCTGCCTGGAGGTGTTGAAGGCCAGGCTGGATGAGGCCTTGAGCAAGCTGTGCTGGTGGGAGGTGTCCCTGCCCATGGCAGGGGGATGTACCTGGGTGAGCTTGAAGGTCCCTTCCAATCCAACCCATTCTGTGATTCTATGATCTCCAGGCTGTGTACAGGTGCTTGCAAGTGTCAGATTTGGACATAAAATCAGAGCTTCACAGATTGCATTGGGTTGGAAGGGACCCTCCAAGGTCATCTTGTCCAACCCCCCCTGCAGTCAGCAGGGACACCCAACTAGAGCAGACTGCTTAGGGTCACATCAAGTCTCCTTCTCTGCAGACATTCAAACTCCTCCCCCCACCCCAGGTGTGTTCCTGTGTGATCTGATGTAAGTGGTGCTGCTCTGCCAGGGGGTTTGTCCTCAGTGACTTTCTGAGGTCCCTTCTAACCCCTAACATTCTCTGTTACTGTGATCTCCAGTGCTGGGGCCTCCACCACCTCCCTGTGCAGCCTGTTCCACTGTCTCCTCACCCTCACTGTGCAGAACTTCCTCCTGATGTCCAACCTAACTCTGCCCTGCTCCAGTTTCAAACCATTGCCCCTGGTCCTATCCCCACAGCCCCTTCTGAACAGTCCCTCGTCCCTCCCCAGCCTGCCTGGTGCCCCCCTAGATCTGCCCAGCTCTTCTCAAGAGATGTTTTCCATCACCTTCTGTGCCTGCCCCTGAAGCCAGTGGCTGTCCTCAGCACTTGGACCAGCAGCAGCCAGCTTCCAGTCCTTAGGAAATAACCTGGGCTAGTGTGGGATGAGTCACTTGTTTTTCAGAGGGATGATGGCTCTAAAGAGGTCAGCACAGTGTTCAGAGCCAATCACTGAGTCATGGAGAGATGACTTTGGTTGCTATTGCATCTTTGGGTCCTCTGTCAGTGTATTGCTGACCTTTGGGTTGTGTTTTGTGTTCCTGAAGCAAGGAAGGGACAATCAGATCATGCAGTCTGCTGGGACCCTGCCCTCCAGGTTGTCTGGTCTTTAATAATTCTTCTTAATTCAGAAATTTAATTCTTCATTTAGTCTGGAGAAGAAAAGGCTGAGAGGAGATCTGATCAATGGTTACAAATATCTGGAGGGTGGGGGGCAGGCAGAAGGGGCAGAAGGGGCCAGGCTCTTGTCAGTGGTGTCCTGTGATAGGACAAGGGGCACTGGTTCCACCTTGACATGACGAGAAAGTTGTTTGTTGTGAGGGTGCTGGAGGCCTGGAGCAGGCTGCCCAGAGAAGTTGTGAAGTCTCCTTCCCTGGAGACTTTCCAGCCCTGTCTGGATGTGTTCCTGTGTGACCTGCCTTAGGTCACTGGATGAGCTCCCTTCCAACCCCTACCATGCAGGAATGCTGTGAGTTGTAGCAAATCATCTCCACCACAAAACATCTGAGCATGGCACATCCACACCTCCTTCAGCAGGGCTGGAGGATCAGATCTCATGTTCACAGCTGAGTGAGTTTGATTCTGTAATGAGAGAAGCTTCCTGCAAGTGCCAGCTGAGGCTCCTGGTCTGTGGAGAGGCTCCTGGCTGCACAAAACACATCCCAGGAACACCTGAAATGAAAGCCTGCACCTGCTTCTCATTGGGTCCTGCTCCAAGCACCAGCTGTGGTGCCCTGGCACCTCCACCCAGTCAGCAGAGGTGGGAGAAGCTCCTCAGCAGCAGTTCCTGCTGGGGCTGTGTTCCTCACTGCTGGCAGAGTGCTCTGGTGCATGGACCATGGCACAGGCCTGGTGACACAACTGGGACCCAGGCATCCAGGAGCAATGCAGAGCAACAGCTTTCTGTGTGCCAGGACAGTGCTTGCTGTGCACACAGCCCCTCCACGGTGCTGGGCACCACTCAGCACCGCTCCAGAGCAAGCCCCTGCTGGGGGGCAGGGCAGGGAGCAGGCTGGTGCCTGTCCATCTGTTTCCTCCCTCTAGGTGGAGGAGCTGAAGGCCAAGCTGGCAGTGCAGGAGGTGGAGCTGAAGCAGAAGAATGAAGATGCTGACAAACTGATCCAGGTGGTGGGGGTGGAGACAGAGAAAGTGAGCAAGGAAAAGGCAGTGGCTGATGAGGAGGAGCAGAAGGTGGCACTTATCACCCAGGAGGTGGAGCAGAAGCAGAAGGACTGTGAGGAGGACCTGGCCAAAGCTGAGCCTGCCCTGGCAGCTGCCCAGGAAGCACTGAACACCCTCAACAAGGTAGAGTGAAGGTTCCTTTGGGAATCCCCCAGCTCCCTCCTGCAGTGTGGGGATGCTGTGCCATGGCCCAAGTTTGGGGGGCATTGTATTGACCTTCCTTCAGCTTCTTCCCATCTGGCACATCCTTGGTCCCTGGTGTTGCTGGGAGCAGCCACAAGGCTGTATCAAGTTCCCCTTTCCTCATGCCCCTGGGGAGCAGGAGGAGCTGGCAGTGGCTGCTTCCTGTACACTGCACTGCTCCTCATCCTGTCCCACTGGGAATGGGAGGTCACCTTACTGTCTCCCTTGCTCAGGACCCAGGGAGGAGAGTCTCAGAGGGGTCAGCAGTGCTGTTCCTCTGTCCTGCTCCCTATTCCCAGACCTGTGCCAGCCTGGAGGAGGACAGGCAGGGTGGAGGGCTCCAGGGCATGGGCACAGGCCAGGGACTGCTCCAGGCTTGTCTGAGGCTGTCACCCCTGAGCTGCAGGAACAAAGCTGTAGAAGGAGAGGCAGGAGAGGCTGCAGGTGTTCCCAGGGTGAGTGGCACTCAGCTGTCCTGAGGGGCCTGTGGCAGGGAGCTGGTGACAGCAGATGGTTGGGGTGGGTGAAACCTGAGCATCCCTTTGCTTCAGTGAGAGACACTGCCAGAGAGCCATGGCCTGAGAGGATCCTGGGCTGGAAAAGCCCTTTCAGATCAAGTCCAACCATTCTCTAACTCTGCCAAGTCTGGTGCTAAACCATGGCCCTCAGGACCACATCTGCTTGACTCTTCCATCCCACCAAGGATGAGAACTCCAGCACTGCCCTGTGCAGCCTGGGCCAGGGCTTGGCAACCCTTTTGGGAAAGAAATTGTTCCTCATGTCCAAGATAATTCTCTGAGGGTGCAACTTGAGGCCATTTCCTCTGTCCTATCATTTGTTATCTGGGAGCAGAGCCTAACCCCCACCTGGCTCCAGCCTCCTCTCAGGAGCTCTAGAGAGCAATGAGGTCTCCCTCAGCCTCCTCTTCTCCACACTGAACATCCCCAGCTCCCTCAGCTGCTCCTCCCAAAATCTGTGCTCTAGACCCTAGAAGCTGCTCTAGGGCAGCTTTGTTGTCCTTCTCTGGACCTGCTCCAGCTCCTCAATGTCCTTGAGGTGGGGGGCCCAAAACTGAGCACAACATTCGTGGTGAGGCCTCACCAGTGCCCAGTCCAGAGTCACAATCCCTGTCCTACTCCTGCTGCCCACACTGTTGCTGCTCCAGGCCAGGCTGCTTGTAACCTTGTTGGCCACCTGGGCACCCCCTGGCTGTTGACCAGCACCCCCAGGTCTTTTCCCAGTGGGCAGTTTCCAGCCACTCTGACCCCAGCCTGCAGTGTTGCAGGAGGTTGTTGTGTCCCAAGCCATAAGCATCCAGGAGAATGCTGAGGAAAGTGTCAAAAGCTTTACTAAAGTGTAGGTCACAGCCCTGCTGAAGGACAGGAGGCAACTCTGAGCCATCAGGGGCCAGGCTCTTGTCACTGGTATACTCTCACAGGATGAGAGGCAATGGACACAACCTGGAACCCAGGAGGTTCCACCTGAACAGGAGGAGAAAGTTCTTTGTTGTGAGGGTGCTGGAGGCCTGGAACAGGCTGCCCAGAGAGGTTGTGGAGTCTTCTTCTGTGGAGACTTTCCAAAGCCACCTGCATGTGTTCCTGTGTGACCCTGCCCTGGGTGACCCTGCTCTGGTAGGGGGTTGGACTCAAAGGTCTCTGAAGGTCCCTTCCAACCCCCCCCATGCTGTGAGTCCATGGTCAGGGATGTGTTTTGTTTGCCAAGCTGTCAGGACCTGTGGCTTTGCTGCAGGTTGTTTTGTCTGTTGTTCCTGCAAGGGAAGGAACTCTTCAAAGGGAAGATTTTTGTCTCTTCCTTAGTTTGGGGTTTGTGGTGGAGCTGTAGAATTTCTCATTAGGTGAAGATGAGAGAGCTGCTGGGATTTACTCCAGGGAGCTGTAAAGTGCTGATAGCAGAGCACAGGAAGGGCTGACCTCCCTTAGCTGCTGATCAGAGACACATCAGGGAGCTTGCCCTGCTTGCTGAAATGAATAAGCAGCAGCAGTTCTGTCTGCAGGTCTGGTTTCTCCCCAGTCACCTCAGTGGTGCTGTTTGGAGAGCACTGGCAGAGGCAGCATTAATGGCAGTAGCAGAAGCTGTCTGTGGAGCACAGCAATAAGTACCGAGTCAGCTGCCAGGGGCTCAGCCAGGGTGGATGCATGGACATCCCCTTCTGGGGAGGGGGGAATGGAAAGAGGATAGTTCTGGGGCTGCCCTCCCCTGCCAGTAGGTCTCTGTTTCATAGCAGCATAGCAGCACAGAACGGGTTGGGTTGGAAGGGACCTCAAAGCTCATCCAGTTCCAACCCCCTGCCATGGGCAGGGACACCTCCCACCAGCCCAGGCTGCTCAAGGCCTCATCCAGCCTGGCCTGGAACACCTCCAGGCAGGGCACAGCCACAGCCTCCCTGGGCAACCTGTGCCAGTCTCTCTCCGCCCTCACTCTCAACAACTTCTTCCTCATCTTCAGTCTCAATCTCCCCTCCCTGAGCTTGGCACAAAGCACTCTCAGGAGCTGGCCTGCAGGCAGTGGTCAGTCTGTGCCCTCTTGGGGAGGAGTGAAGTTCTGGGGCAGTGCTGCCCAGTGTTTGCTCAGCTTAGAGTGGGCAGAAGACAGAGACAGACTCAAAAGCTGTGAACTTCTCATGCCTGCAAGGAGTATCCCCTGGATATCAGGAATATCCCCATGGCCCTCAGCACCACATCTCCAGGGCTATGAAACCCCTCCAGGGATGGGGACTCCACCACTGCCCTGGTGGAGGCCTGCGCCTGGGCTAGGCCTTGACAACTCTTTTGGGGAAGAAGTTAATCCTCATATCCAAACCTAAACCTCCTCTGGTATAACTTGAGGCTGTTTCCTCTCATCCTGTCACTTGTTACCTGGGAGAAGCCTCACTCCAGCCTCCTCTTCTCCACACTAAACACCCCCAGCTCCCTCAGCTGCTCCTCCCCAGCCCTGTTCTCCAGACCCTTCTCCAGCTTTGTTGCCCTTCTCTGGACCTGCTCCAGCCTTCAATGTCCTGCTTGGAGTGCGGGTCCGAAAACTGACTCCAGGATTGGAGTTGTGGCCTCTCCAGTGCCCATTTCAGGGGCATGGTCACTGCTGGCCGCACCATTGCTGCTTCAGGCCAGGATGCCTTTGGACTTCTTGGTCACAGATGCCACAGAAATGTTTCCTTTTTCCTTATTCTCACCTTCAAGGCAGCAGAGCTGGCAGGGAAAGGTGGGAGCAAAGGGAGGCCACTGTGCTGTGCTGGTGCCATGGGCTGTGAGGAGCAGGTTGGTGACAGAGCAGCAGTGATGCTCAGGCCCAGCCAAAGCCATTTTCTCATCCTGATGGCCTGGGGGCCTGTGCCCATGAGCAGCAGCACACAGAGCAAGCCCACTGCTGTTGGTCTAACCCCCTCCTTGTCCCCTTTGCAGAAGAACCTGACGGAGCTGAGGTCCTTCGGGTCCCCCCCACCAGCTGTCAGCAACGTCCTGGCGGCCGTGATGGTGCTGCTGGCCCCTGCGGGCAAGGTGCCCAGGGACCGGAGCTGGAAGGCAGCCAAGGGCGCCATGGGCAGGCTGGACAGCTTCCTGGAGTCCCTGCTGCGCTTCGACAAGGAGAACATCCACGAGAACTGCCTGCGAGCCCTCCAGCCCTACCTGCAAGACCCCCAGTTCAGCCCCGAGCTGGTCAGCACCAAGTCGCTGGCGGCGGCAGGGCTCTGCTCCTGGGTGCTGAACATCTTCCGCTTCCACCAGCTCCACCGCCAGGTGCAGCCCAAGCGCCAGGCGCTCAGCGCCGCCAACGCCGAGCTGGCAGCTGCCCAGGACAAGCTGGCCAGTATCAAGGCCAAAATCGCTGTAAGTGCTGCTCTTGGGGGGCATCCAGCCTGCCGGGCACCCCCTGGGGAGAAGTCCTCTGCTCTGGGGGAAGCTGCTCCCCTGTGCTGCTGTGCTTTGAAGGGGGCAGTGGGGATCCAGAGGGGCTGGAACCTCTGTGTGAGCAGCAACAGCTGAGAGCCCTGGGGGTGCTGAGCATGGAGAAGAGCAGCCCCAGAGGGGACCTCATTCATATTAATTATTAATTAAAACATTAATATTTACTAATACATAATTATTAATTAATATTAATAAATCTCTGAAAGGTGTGGGGAAACAGAAGGGACCAGGCTCTTGTCAGTGGTATCCTGTGATAGGACAAGGAGCAATGGACACAAACTGGAACCCAGGAGGTTCCACCTCAACATGAGGAGAAACTTTGTTGTGAGGCTGCTGGAGCCTGGAGCAGGCTTCCCAGAGAGGTTGTGGAGTCTCCTGGTGTGGAGACTTTCCAAACCCACCTGGATGTGTTCCTGTGTGCCCTGTCCTGGGTGGTCCTGCTCTGGCAGGGAGGTTGGACTGGAAGATCTCCAGAGGTCCCTTCCAACCCTTAACATTCTGTGATTCTAGGGCAGGGTTGATACATTGAAGTCTTTTCTAAGCCTTTTATCAGTGTCTAGAATGACAGAATCATCTTTGTTGGAAGAGGCCTTTAAACTCATCAAGTCCAACCATTACCCCAGCTGAGCAGAGACTCACTCAGAAGCTCCCCTGCAGGCTACTCTAAGAGCTGTGTCTGGAGTGCTGCAGCTCCTCTGCAGTGTGGTAGCAGAGTGCTGGCTGAGGTTAGTCCCTTTGGGGCAATGGAATCGTAGGATCACAGCAACATTCTAGCTGGAAGAGACCAAGAACTGAGCCAGCACTGCCAGGGCACCACCAAACCATGGCCCTTAGCACCACATCTCCATGGCTTCAAAACCCCTCCAGGGATGGGAACTCCACCACCTCCCTGGTCCAGCCTGGGCAGCCTGGGCCAGGCCTTGACAACCCTTTTGGGGAAGAAATTATTCCTCATGTCCAACCTGAACCTCTCCTGGTACAACCTGAGGCCATTTCCTCTTGTCCTGTCATTTGTTCCTTGTTTCCTACATTCCTGTTCTTCTCCAGCTTTGCTTCCACCTTCACAGGAAGGCTTATCATTAATTCTTATTCCCAGATGATTTGTAAAATATCCTTTATCTCTGCTTGTGGGTCCTCAGCAAACTCATGATGTCAAACCAGTATGATCCCAGTGTGCTGCAGAGGGGCATGGAGAGTGCTGGGAGCAGAGTGCCTGGGGGTGAGGATATTTTCCAGGATGATGATGGCTCTGGCAGGAGCCTGATCATTTGTCACTGCATGGCTCCCTGTCAGCACATCTTCCACACTGCCCCTGCTTAGAATTTTGCTACTTCCAAACAGAAATCAACCCCCCTGGAGGGACCCCACCAGCCTGGTCCTCAGGCAGCAGCAGTGTCCCACCACTTGCTGGTACAGAGCCAGAATCACAGAACTGTTTTGGTAGGAAGAGACCTTTCAGACCATCCAGTCCAGCCCTTAGCCACCACTGCCAGGGCACCACTAAACCATGGCCCTCAGCACCACATCTCCAGGGCTTTGAAACCCCTCCAGGGATGGGGACTCCACCACTGTCCTGGGCAGCCTGGGCCAGGCCTTGACAGCCCTTTTGCGGATGAAAATGTTCCTTGTGTCTAACCTGAACCCCCAGGGCCATCATGAAACCATTTTATCTCGACCTCTGTCCTCATGTTCTTCAGGTCCCATTCAATGCAGCACCCCTGCTGCACTCCAGCCCCTTGCCTTCACTCCAACCCCTGCCTACACTCACTCCAGCCACTGCCTCTTTAAGGTGCTGTGAGTCTGGGATAGGTCCTCAGGAGTGAAGGGTCCCCTGTGGCTGTGCTTTTGCACAGGCACCACAGGCGGTGCAAAATCTCCGTTGATAACCACGATGGTGCTTCAACAGGGACAGGGAACTGCTGGAGAGAGTCCAGGGGAGGCTGCAAAGCTGCTGAGGGGCCTGGAGCAGCTCTGTGAGGAGCAAAGGCTGAGAGCCCTGGGGCTGAGAGCCTGCAGAAGAGCAGCCCCAGAGGGCATCTCAGCAATGCTCAGCAAGAGCTAAAGGAGCTGTGGGGGGCAAGAGGCTGGGGCCAGACTCTGCCCAGTGGTGCCCAGGGACAGCACAAGGGGCAAGGGGCACAAACTGGAACCCAGGAGGTTGCATCTGAGCAGGAGGAGAAAGCTGTTTGTTGTGAAGGTGCTGCCCAGAGAGGTTGTGGAGTCTCCTTGTGTGGAGAGCTTCCAACCCCCCCTGGGCATTGTGCTGCTGGGCAAGCTGCTGTGGGTGCCCTGCTGGAGCAGGGCTTGGACTGGATGATCCCCAGAGGTCCCTTCCAGCCTCACCATTTAATCTTTCTGTGATACACTTCTAAATTAAAAATCCAACCTAAATTCTCCAGGTCTCTCTGTAGCCCCTTCCTGCTGCAGATGATGGAGGGTGGGCACAGCATCTGAAGCAGGGCTGGATTTAGAGGTCTTTAGTCTCTCATTCTGCCATCTCAGTTGAGAAGTGTGGTGCTGGAGAACTCTTTTCATCCCTTCCTGATGCTCCTTCTTAAAGCCTTTGATGCCTGAGCTTTCTTGGTTCTTTCTTTTTCCTTCTGCAGGGGTGGAGCTTTGCTAAGGACAGTGCCAGGCTCTGGGGAGGTGGCACCCACTGGCAGACCTGCCTGGCTGAGAGGGGAGTTCCCCTCTGCAGCTGGTGGTCACCCAGCCTGGGGTGGGGTGCAGGTACAGCCTTGCTTCTCAAGCTGGGATCCCTTGGATAGCTTCAGTGACTCATAGCTGTCCAGGAGGGCCCCGAGCTGTCCCAGCCCCATTCTCAGCAAGGAATGAGACAATTCTGCTTGCCACAACCACTGAGTACCTTTCCCTCTCCTTGGGCTGCCCGGGAAATTGGGTTGCTACCAGTGTGGGGAGGGTGGAGGGAGAGGCAAGCTGAGCACTCAGTGATTGCTGTGTTCTAGTGGAGTGTGGCTGGGGGGCAGCTGCAGCTCTGCTCTCACAGATGCTCACTGAGCAGGGCATGCCTGTGTGAGGGGATCCTGCCTAGAGCAGCCCAGCACAGAATCCTTCAGCCTGGAAAGGGCCTTCAAGATCACTGACTCCAACCATTAATTCACCACTGCCAAGCCCACTGCTCCAGTTTCAAACCACTGCCCCTGGCCCTCAGCACCACATCTCCAGGGCTTTGAAACCCCTCTGGGGATGGGGACTCCACCACTGCCCTGGGCAGCCTGGGACAGGGCTGGACAACCCTTTGGGGAAGGAATTGCTCCTCATGTCCAACCTAAACTTCCACTGGGGCAACTTGAGACCATTTCCTTACCTTCTGTCTGTTGTTACCTGGGAACAGAGCCCAGCCCTCACCTCACTGCAGCCTCCTCTCAGGGAGCTGTAGGCTCCACCTCAGCCTCCTCTTCTCCGGGCTGAACAACCCCAGCTCCCTCAGCTGCTCCTCCCAAAATTTGTGCTCTAGACCCTAGAAGCTCTAGGGCAGCTTTGTTGTCCTTCTCTGGACCTGCTCCAGCCCTCGATGTCCTTCTTGGACTGAGAGCCCCACAACTGAACCCAGCACTCAAGCTGTGGCCTCCCCAGTGCCCACCCCAGGGAGCATGATCCCTGCCCTGCTCCTGCTGCCCACACCATTGCTGATCCAGGCCAGGCTGCTGGTGGCCTTCCTGGGCACCTGGCTGCTGTTCAGCACCCCCAGGTATCTCTGCAGCTTCATGTGCCCACGGACAGGCACTTTTGTGTGGAGCAGAGCCTGCTTTGTGCTCTGCAGTGCCCAGGTTGCTGCAGCTCTCTCTGTTGTGATCCTTTTTCACTCTCAGGGTTGTTTCCAGTGTGCAGCTCAGTGCTGAAGTGATTTACCAGCAGCTCAGCCTCCAGTGGTGTGTGCTGACTGCAGATAAATCGATTATTAACCAGCTGTGAAATGTTCCAAGGGCTTGTGAGAGCCCTTGGTTTGTTTCAGACCAGCTTGTGGACAGCTCTGGCCAAGCAAAAAGCTCCTTTGCTTTTTTCTCCAGGTGGTTTGGGCTCCCTGCAGCCCTTCTCAGCACTCTGCAGCTGGCCTGCACCTGAGATGGTCACAGTGCTGGTGGAGCTGCTGCAGAGCAGTGATCCATGGCAGGACAATTCATTGACCTCTTTGTCATAGTTGTAGAAACAGGGTGTGGGAGGTTGGCTTGGAGATGGTTCAAGCATAATTCCTGCTGCTCAGGGAACCCATGGAGGGATTTGAGCACCAAGTGATGAATCAGCAGAGCTTTGAGGGCTGAGATGAGACCAAGGGAGCTGCAGCAGCAGGAAACACAGAATCCTGTGTGCTCAGTTCCCTGCTCAGTGCTCAGCCACAGCACTTGCCACAGGGACTCCATTCCCCCCAGGACAGAGCCCCAGGTCTGTGTGCTCTTTGTCTTTGCCTTCTGCCAAGATGTGAGTAAAAGCAGGTAAAATCCCTGCTCCCCCTTGGCTCCTGATGCTGCAAGACTGCACAGGGGCTACACCCTGCAGTGCTGGGGCAGCTCTGGAGTGCTCAGCACAGACAGGGACCTGGTGGAGCAGGGCCAGAGGAGGCCACAGCAATGCTGGCAGGGCTGGAAGCCCTCTGCTGGGAGCCAGGCTGAGAGAGTTGGGCTTGGGCAGCCTGCAGAGGAGAAGGCTCCAGGGAGACCTTCTGGTGGCCTTGCAGTGCTTCAAGGGGACAGACTTCTGAGCAGGGCCTGATGTGACAGGACAAGGGGGGAGGATTTGGAACTCAGAGAGGGAGATTGGTAGTGGAGAGAAGGGAGAAATGTTTGCCCCTGAGGGTGGGGAGAGCCTGTCCCAGGCTGGCCAGAGAGGTGAGAGCTGCCCCATGGCTGGCACCAGTGCAGGTCAGGTAGTTTGGGGCTGTGAGCAACCTGCTGTGGTTGGGGATGTCCCTGCTGGCTGCAGGGCTTGGGCTGGAGGAGCTTTGCAGGTCCCTTCCCACCAAAAGCAGTCTGTGACTCGATGATTCTCTGGTGCCAGGCTGGGCAGTGTTAGCTGTGCTGGAGCCTGGGCAGCCTTGCTGACAGGTGAATCGCCTCTGGAGGTTTGCTTTCAAACCCTGCTGTTATTTTCTCTTTGTTTCTCTCCTGCAGCGCCTCAATGAGAACCTGAGGAAGCTCACAGCCAGGTTTGAGAAGGCCACTGCAGACAAACTCCAGTGTCAGGAGGAGGCTGAAGCTACAGCCTGCACCATCGCCCTGGCCAACCGTCTGGTGAGTGCCAGCTGCGGCTGGGGCATGGCTGGGGGCACGCAGGGGCTGCTGAGCTGCCAGCCCTGGGCAGAGTTCATTCACGGAGCCACAAAATGCACTGGGTTGGAAAGGAGCCTCCAAGGGCATCTTGTCCAACCCCCTGCAGTCAAAAGGGACACCTCCAACCAGATCAGGGTGCCCAGGGACACAGCAAGGCTGGTCTTGAATGTCTCCAGGGACAGAGCCTCCACCACCTCCCTGTGCAACCTGTTCCAGTGTCTCCCCAGCCTCACTGTGCAGAACTCCCTCCTGATGTCCAACCTAACTCTGCCCTGCTCCAGTTTCAAACCATTGCCTCTTGTTCTGTCCCCAGAGGCACCTGGAGGTGCTGGTTGACAGCAGCTGGAGATGAGCCAGCAGTGCCCAGGTGGGCAAGAAGGGCAGCAGCAGCCTGGCCTGGAGCAGCAATGGTGTGGGCAGCAGGAGCAGGGCAGGGATAATGCCCCTGGACTGGGTACTGGGGAGGCCACAACTGGAGTGCTGAGTTCAGTTTTGGGTCTCTCATTCCAGGAGGGACATTGAGAGGCTGGAGCAGGTCCAGAGAAGGGCAACAGAGCTGGGGAAGGGTCTGGAGAAGAGGGCTGGGGAGGAGCAGCTGAGGGAGCTGGGGGTGTTCAGCTTGGAGAAGAGGAGGCTGAGGGAGACCTCATTGCTCTCTACAGCTCCCTGAGAGGAGGCTGCAGCCAGGTGGGGGTTGGGCTCTGCTCCCTAGTCTCAGGTGAGAGAAGGAGAAGAAATGACCTGAAATTGTGCCAGGGAAGGTTAGGTTGGAGAGGAGGAAAACTTTCTTTGGTGCAGGAGTGGTCAGGGATTGGCAGAGGCTGCCCAGGGTGGTGGTGGAGTCCCCATCCCTGGAGGACTTCCAGCAAGGTGTAGCCATGGCACTTGGGGCCATGGTTTGCTGACCATGGTGGGGTTGGGTTGGGGTTGGACTGGAGGATCTCAGAGGCCTTTTCCAGCCCCAACAATCCTGTGGGTCTGTGAAAAGCAGAGCCTGTCCCCACTCTCAGGCCATTGGTGTCCATCACAGTCTGTTGTATCCTCAAACCACACAGCCTCCAGGTGCTCTGCTGGGGCAAGGCCCTGGTCACTGCCTCACTGATAAGAGACAGAGAGATAATGTCTCCTGCTTACTGTGTGCTGCTGCCTGGAGCCCTGCTCACATCCAGGGCTGCCCTTAACACTTTGTCTTTTGGGTTCTGCACCAGATCTTGGCTTGCAGCAAGCTGGTTTCACCTGCAAGCAAGGGAGGAGGGCTGCAGGAGGCTGTTGGGTGAGTGAGCTCTGCCCTAGCAGGGCACAGGGTTGCAGCTGGTTCTAGCAGCTGGCTCTGCTGACTCAAGCTACCTAACCCTCCAGCTGATGAAGCCGGGCCTGGGCTGATCCCCAGCAGGGTGGGCAGCAGGTTTGGTGGTGCCCTGGCAGTGTTGGGTTAACAGCTGGACTTGATGATCTTAAAAGTCTCTTGCAAGCAAAACAATTCTGTGATTCTCTGCTTCTGGAAGGGGTCAGAGAGAAGCAGCACAGAGTCCCTCACTGCATTGATTTGGATCTCTTCTCTCTACCCACCAGGGGAGGTTTCTGCTTTCATCTTCCTCAGGTTAATTCTCACTGAAGGCTTCCAGAACCTTTAATTAAGACAGCAAAGGCAGCTTTTTTCTTCTCAAAGAGCCATTTGTGTTTCTGGGGAGATTCTGCTGGGTGTTTTCCTGTCTCTTTCCATTGCTTAACAAAGCCCTGCTCAGTGTGAGATGTGGAGGTCAGGTGTGGCTCACCTAGGAGTCAGAAAATAACAAAACACAAACTACAGAAAGAAAATGTTTCCTGGAAGGAAACAGAGAAATGATGATTTCAGCTCTGCTGCTAGGACCCTGCCTTGTGTCTGTGTGCTTCACACCCAGCACAGCTTCAGCTCCCCTCCATTAGCAGCACCCAACCAGCAGAGCAGGAGCTCCACACAGCCAGGGCATGAGGTCCAAAAAGTCCCAGTGCAGGGTCCTGCAGCTGGGTCAGGCCAACCCCAGGCACAAATCCAGGCTGGGTGCAGAGGAGGTTGAGAGCAGCCCTGAAGAAAGAGGCTTGGGGGTGTTGGGTGCTGAGCAGCTCCCCAGGAGCCAGCAGTGCCCTCCTGCAGCCCAGCAGGAGCTGTGTGCTGGGCTGCAGCCAGAGGAGTGTGGGCAGCAGGGCAGGAGAGGAGATTCTGCCCCTGGGCTCTGCTCTACTCAGACCTCACCTCCAATCCTGCCTCCAGTTCTGCTGTCCCCAGCAGGAGGAGGACACAGAGCTGCTGGAGAGAGTGCAGAGGAGGCCACAAAGATGAGCCAAGGGCTGGAGCACCAACCCTGGAGCACCAGGCTAAGGGAGCTGGGGGTGTTCAGCATGGAGAAGAGACTCCAGGGGGACCTCAGAGCTGCCTGCCAGGACCTGAAGGGATCCTGCAGGAAGGCTTCAGAGAGACTTCCTGAGAGTGTCTGAGACAGGCCAAGGGGGAATGGTTTGAAGCTGAGGCAGAGCAGGGTTAGAGTGGAGCTGAGGAAGAACTTCTTCAGTAGGAGGCTGGTGAGAGTCTGGCACAGGTTTAGAAACCATGGACTCACAGAATGGGTTGAGTTGGAAGGGGCCTCAAAGCTCATCCAGTCCCAACCCTCTGCCATGGGCAGGGACACCTCCCACCAGCACAGCTTGCTCAAGGCCTCATCCAGCCTGGCCTTCAACACCTCCAGGCAAGGGACAGCCACAGCCTCCCTGGGCAACCTGTGCCAGTCTCTCCCCACCCTCACTGCCAACAATTTCTTCCTCATCTCCACTCTCAATCTCCCCTCTCCCAGCTCAAAGCCATTGTCCCTCATCCTGGCACTCCCAGCCCTTGTCCAAAGTCCCTCCCCAGCTCTCCTGGAGCCCTTCAGCTACTGGAAGGCTGCTCAGAGCTCTCCCTGGAGCCTTCTCTTCTCCAGGCTGAACAGCCCCAACTCTCCCAGCCTGGCCACACAGCAGAGCTTCTCCAGCCCTCTGATCCCTTTCCAGCAGCTCCAGGTCCTTCCTGTGCTGGGGACACCACAATTCCTTGCAGTGCCAATGCTATCATCTCCTACCCCAGCACATGTTTTCCCCAAGGCTGAAGCTTCCTCTCCTTTCATCAGGGGAGAAACAGCAGAGCCAGGGGGAAGGAAATCTTCATCCTGCATCTAAGCTCATACCAAACTGAGACATCACAGGAGTGGCACAGTGCTGAGCAAGAGGAGTGCTGGGCAATGCCCTGGATTCTGCTAGACAAAGCTGTGAGGTTTTTATTGATCTCTAGCTGGTAAACATCCTCTGCCACACTGTTCTGGCTGGATGATAGCTGCTAAGAGATAAGAGGCTGAGGGCTTGGAAAGGCAGAGTCAGCCCTGGGCTTTTGTACAGCAGAGCAGGGTGCAGTGGAGTTGTTTGCATCCTGCTTGTGTCTGTGGCTTGCTGGGAGATGAATTCACACACAGACAGACACAAGACACCACTGAGGGGCTCCTGGTGCAGCAAACAATCCACAGCTTCAGAGAGGGAAGCAAACAAGGAGGAAAACTGAGCTGTGTCCCATTCAGTGGCTGCTGCTGCCAGGTCTCCAAATGCAAAGCTCTGGAAGGAGATCTGAGCAGTGCTGGGAGCCCCCCTGGTGCTGCAGTAGGCTGTGAAGTCCTCTGCCTGCCAGCCCTGCTAACCCTGCCCAGCTCTGCCAGGAAAACACTGGCAAAGAGGGCAAGACACGGCAGCCCCCAGGCACTGTGTGAGCCCTGGACAGTGCTTCCTGCAGAGGGCCTCCATGGCTCCTGAGAGGGACTGAAGTGTAGACCATGGGACTGTCACCTCCAGTGTCCAGCCTGGGACTTGGAGTGGGGAGGAGCTCCATCTCCTGCTGCCACATGGAGGGCTCCAACTTCCCACCTGCACAGCAAACACATAGCACAGAGAGCTGCAGACATGAGCTGTTCTGCTCCTGCAGGTAGAGAATCATAGAACTGTTGGAGCTGGAGAACCCTCTGAGATCATCCAGCCCAGCATCAACCCATCCCCCCCATGGCCACCAAACCATGGCCCCAAGTGCCATGGCCAGCCCTTGCTGGAACACCTGCAGCCATGGGGACTCCACCACCTCCCTGGGCAGCCTCTGCCAATCCCTGTAGCAAAGAAATTTTTCCTCCTCTCCAACCTAAGCCTTCCCTGGCACAATTTCAGGCCACTTCCTCTCCTTCTATAACCTGATGCTAGGGAGCAGAGCCCAACCCCCACCTGGCTCCAGCCTCCTCTCAGGGAGCTGTAGAGAGCAATGAGGTCTCCCTCAGCCTCCTCTTCTCCACACTAAACACCCCCAGCTCCCTCAGCTGCTCCTCCCCAGCCCTGTTCTCCAGACCCTTCCCAGCTTTGTTGCCCTTCTCTGGACCTGCTCCAGCCCTCAAGACTTTCTTGGGGTGGGAGATCAGAAGCAAGATAGAAGCTCTGTGTCAGAAGATGCTTAAACCTCCTGCTGTGGGAAGCTGGGAGATGATGCCAGCAACTGTGCCCAGGAGCTCATGTCTAGAGTCTCCCCAGGGCACCTGCTAAAGGCTGCTGGTGCCAAAGGAGGAGGAACATTAGACACAGTCCTGCACAACGTCCTTGTGTCTAAACTGGACAGGCATGGATTTGGTGGAAGGACCACTTGGTGGGGCAGGAATTAGCTGGCTGGTGACTCTCAGACTGTGGTGGTGCACAGCATGACCTCCAGGTGGAGACCAGGACTGAGTGGTGCTCCTCAGGGACTGGGACTGCTGCTGCTTAACATCTCTGTTGTGGAAGGGACAGTGGGAATAAAGCACCCTCAGGAGGTTTGACAACAACACTGAGCTGTGTGCTGAGGTCAACAGGCTGGAGGGAAGTGATGCCAGAGAGACCTGGTTGGACTTGAGAGGTGGCACTGTGTGAACCTCAGGAGGCTCAACAAGGGCACCTGCAAGGTCCTGCACCTGGGACAGGGCAACCCCTGGTACCAATCCAGGTTGGGACTAAAGGCCTGGAGAGCAGCCTTAAGGAGGAGGACTTGGGGGTGCTGGGGGTTCAGAGCTGGAGATGAGCCAGCACTGAGCACTGCCAGCCCAGCCCCAGCCTGGCCTGGGCTCAGCCTCAGCAGTGTGGGCAGCAGGGGCAGGGAGGGGATTCTGCCCCTCTGCTGTGCTCTGCTCACACCCCCCCTGTAGTGCTGGGGCAGCTCTGGAGCCCTCAGCACAGACAGGGACCTGGTGGAGCAGGGCCAGAGGAGGTCACAGCAATGCTGGCAGGGCTGGAAGCCCTCTGCTGGGAGCCAGGCTGAGAGAGTTGGGCTTGGGCAGCCTGCAGAGGAGAAGGCTCCAGGGAGACCTTCTGGTGGCCTTGCAGTGCTTCAAGGCTGATCAGAGAGCTGGGTCAGAGTTTTGAGCAGGGCCTGTGGTGACAGGACAAGGGGGGAGGATTTGGAACTCAGAGAGAAGGGAGAAATGTTTGCCCCTGAGGATGGGGAGAGCCTGTCCCAGGCTGGCCAGAGAGGTGGGAGCTGCCCCATGGCTGGCACCAGTGCAGGTCAGGTTGTTTGGGGCTGTGAGCAACCTGCTGTGGTTGGGGATGTCCCTGCTGGCTGCAGGGGTTGGGCTGGAGGAGCTTTGAAGGTCCCTTCCCACTCAATCTGTCTGTGATGCTATTTAACACCCAGCAGTGGCCTGGGAGCAGGAGGTGATGCAGCATTTGCAACATCCCTGATGCAAAAGGTTTTGAAAAGAGAAAGGTGCAGAGGAGCTTTGAATGCCAGGCTGAGCAGGATTCCTTGGCTCCTGTGAGGGATGGGCTGAAGAATAAAACCTGAAAGTGCTATCTGGTACTGGTGACAGAGGCCTGGGAGCAGAGGACACCTGTACATGGCAGGGATGTTTGTAGAGCATCTTCCCTGCAGGAGAGTGAGTGTGCACTGACCTGGACATTGGGCAGTGCCCATCCATGAGGCCCACCCCATGAGGCCACCTGCCTGGGGTTGAGCTCTGGCTTGTGAGCCAGCAGCATTCCTGTGCCTGGGCACTCCTGAGGGAAGAGCTGCTCCAGGAGCCACTGGCATGACCTGTGTGACTTGGGCAATTCTAGGTCGGGGGCCTTGCCTCTGAGAAGGTCAGATGGGCTGAGGCTGTGCAGGACTTCCAGCAGCAGCAGAGCACCTTGTGTGGAGATCTCCTGCTGGTTACAGCCTTTGTCTCCTACCTGGGCTACTTCACCAAGAAATATCGCCAGGACCTGCTGGAGGGCAGCTGGAAGCCCTATTTGCAGCAGCTCCAGGTAAGCCTTGCTTGCTCTGAGCACCTTTTCTTACTGCTCTTCATGCAGCCAAACCTTCTGATGGCCAGAGGGGGAACCGCAGAGGAGTGACACCTCAGTGTTCCCACCCAGCTGCATTCAGGGGCAGGGCATAGCTCCAGCTGGTTGATTTCTCTCTGGGGAAGGTGTTGTGATGTCCTTGCTCCATGCATTGTTCCCTGATTCCTCCATGCACAGAGGGAGGATCCTGATGCAGAGCCCCAAACATGGAGCCCCTGCTGTGCAGTTTGCACCAGGCCTTGGGGCTGACATAGGAGGGACATAGATTCATAGGATGGTTTGGGTTGGAAGGGACCTTCAAGAGCATCCAGTTCCAACCCCCTGCCATGGGCAGGGACACCTCCCACCAGCACAGCTTGCTCAAGGCCTCATCCAAGCCTGGCCTTGAACACCTCCAGGGAGGGGACAGCCACAGCCTCCCTGGGCAACCTGTGCCAGTCTCTCCCCACCCTCACTGAAAAGAATTTCCTCCTCCTCTCCACTCTCAATCTCCCCTCTCTCAGCTCAAAGCCATTGTCCCTCATCCTGGCACTCCCAGCCCTTGTTCAAAGTCCCTCCCCAGCTCTGCTGGAGGCCTTTCAGGTACTGGAAGGCTGCTCTGAGGTCTCCCTGGAGCCTTCTCTTCTGCAGGCTGAACAGTGTGGAGAAGGAAATGCTGGGAGCAGGCAGAGCTCACTGCTGGCTCTGTAATAGGCTTGGAAGACCTCCAGATGGTTCTTGATGCCTGACACAAGCTCTGTCCATGCTGGCTGTGCCTCTCAGCTGGCTTTAGCTGTGTCTTGCTGTTTGGAGCAGATGGAGACTGTCATGCTACAAACTTCTTTAATGTTTCTTTAATTGGTAACAGGCCCTCTCCTCCATCAGCAAACACAAGTGCTGCTCTCCTGCTGGACTGCTCTCCCTCAGATTCAAACCATCTCCCCTTGTCCTGTTTCTAGACACCTTCAGGAAAAGTCTCTCTGGAGCCTTCCTGTAGGATCCCTCCATGTACTGGAAGGCAGCTTTAGGGTCCCCCTGGAGCCTTCTCTTGTTCAGGCTGAACACCTCCAGCTCCCTCAGCCTGGCCTCACAGCAGAGGTGCTGCAGTCAGGAGACAGGACAAGGGGGGAGGGTTTGAAACTCAGAGAGGGAGATTGAGCGTGGAGAGAAGGGAGAAATGTTTGGCCCTGAGGGTGGGGAGAGCCTGTCCCAGGCTGGCCAGAGAGGTGGGAGCTGCCCCATGGCTGGCACCAGTGCAGGTCAGGTTGGGGATGTCCCTGCTGGCTGCAGTGTTGGACTGGAGGAGCTTTGCAGGTCCCTTCCCCCTCAACCCATCCCATGATCTGATAGATAAGCTCTTACCTGCCCTCTCCTGCAGTGCTTTCCCTGCTCAGCTCTGGAACGGGGTCACCCTCAGTGCTTTCTGCCACACCCTTGGCAGAGTCTCTCCTTCCCTCCCAGGTGCCCATCCCCATAACGCCGCGGCTGGACCCTGTGGTGATGCTGGCAGACGATGCGGAGGTGGCAGGCTGGCAGAACCAGGGCCTGCCCGCGGACCGCATGTCCACCGAGAACGCCTCCATCCTGCGCAGCTGCGAGCGCTGGCCCCTGCTGGTGGACCCTCAGCTGCAGGGCAGCAGCTGGATCAAAGCCAGGCACGGGCAGGAGCTGAGAGTCATCCGGATCGGGCAGAAGGGGTAAACATCAGCTCAGCATGGGGGGCTGGAGAGGGTCCAGAGCAGCTGAGGGAGCTGGGGAAGGGTCGCGAGAGCAGGGCTGGGGAGGAGCAGCTGAAGGAGCTGGAGGTGTTTGGTGTGGAGAAGAGGAGGCTGAGGGGAGACCTCATTGCTCTCTACAGCCCCTGAGAGGAGGCTGGAGCCAGGTGGGGGTTGGGCTCTGCTCCCTAGCATCAGGTTATAGGAGAGGAAATGTCCTGAAATTGTGCTGGGGAGGGTTAGGTTGGAGATGAAGAAAAACTTCTTTGGTGCAAGAGTGGTCAGGGATTGGCAGAGGCTGCCCAGGGAGGTGGTGGAGTCCCCATGCCTGGAGATGTTCTGGAAAGGTGTGGCCATGGCACTTGTGGCCATGGTTTGGTGGCCATGGTGGTGCTGGCTTGCTGGTGGTGTTGATTCAACACTCTTACAGGGCTTTTCCAACCCAAAGCATTCTATGAATCTATGAATCCTCCTTGCTGCCAAGCAGCAGCTCCAGCTGACACCAGTGCTGTGTCCCACAGGTATCTGGACACACTGGAAGCAGCCCTGGCTGCAGGGGATCTGGTTTTGGTTGAAAACCTGGAGGAGTCAGTGGACCCAGTGCTGGGACCCTTACTGGGGAGAGAAACCATCAAGAAAGGAAGGTGAGACTGGGGAAGGTTCAGTGCCTGTGTGAATGTTCTGTGTGCCTTTGGGCTTTCTGCTGCCCACCTCACAGCCTGGGTGCTCATCTTCAGCACCACTACCATCCTGCCCTCCCCAGCTGGGCACTGCAAACCAGCAGAGGAAATTCAGTCAGGATGGCTTTGAAATGAACCCAGCTGGTTCCTTTTGTTGGACAGTGCCACTCAAACCTCATGTGAGAGAGAGGCCTGGAATCCTCCTTCTCTGCAGTGACCTTGGTGGTGCTAATTGGCTGCCCTGACACTGAATTGTGACCAAAATAGCTCTTGCTGTGGGGAAGGAAAAGTAGCCCTGGCTGGCAGCAAAGGCTGCGCACCGCTCGGGAGTGCAGCTGCAGGTGTCTGTGTGAAGGGGATCCCTGTTCCTTAATGAGGTCAAACTCTTCATGGCAGCTGTTGGTCACCCTCCAGCCAGGGGGAAGCCAGCAGGAGGGGCAGAAGGGAGTTCACTTTCTCCTTCTTTGTGTGAAAAATAAGCACATTTTTAGTGCCTGCTCAAAGAACAGCAACAAACCAAACCTCACTGGATTGTGCTCCTGTGGCAAGCTGCAGGGATGGCTTCTGTGAGAAGCTGCTAGAAGCTTCTCTGACCCATGCAACCAGTGCCAGCTGGCTCCAAGATGGACCTGCTCCTGACCAAGGCCATCAGTGGTGGTGGTAGCACCTCTGGGATAAGACATTTAAGAAGGAGGGAAATCAGCTGGAAGAGAGGAGTGAGAACATGTGAGAGAAGCAGCTCAGCAGGCACCAAGGTCAGTCAAGAGGGAAGAGGAGGAGGTGCTCCAGGTGCTAGAGCAGACATCCCCCTGCAGCCTGAGGTGAGGACTATGGTGAGGGAGATCCTGCAAGCCCAAGAAGGTTAGTGTGAAGCAGATGCCCAGCAAGGTCCCTACTCTGCAGAAGGTGGATGCCCAAAGAAGGCTGAAAGCCCATAGGAAGTCCATGCTGGACCAAGCTTCTGGCAGGACTTGAGACCTTCCTGGGGCCCCATGATGGAGCAGGCTGCTCCTGAGGGACTGCACCCTGTGGAAGAACCCACACTGAGCAGTTCGTGAAGAACTGCAGCCTGTGGGAAAAACTCATGGAGAAGCTCCTGGAGGGCTGCCTCCTGTGGAAGGGACTTCATGCTGGAGCAGGGGAAGAGTGTGAGAAGTCCTCCTCCTGTGCAGGACCTAGGAAGTGTTTGGTGCTGCTGAGCTCAGCCCCATTTTGCCTTGGCTTTAACATCCTGGGAGAGCCACAGCCTGATGCTGCTTTTGCCCTGCTTGCAGGTACATCAGGATTGGGGACAAGGAGTGTGACTTCCACCCTTCCTTCCGCCTCATCCTGCACACCAAGCTGGCAAACCCCCACTTCCCCCCCGAGCTGCAGGCTCAGTGCACCCTGATCAACTTCACCGTCACGAGGGATGGGCTGGAGGAGCAGCTGCTGGCCACTGTTGTCAGCATGGAGAGGCCTGACCTGGAGGAGCTGAAGGTCAGCAGCTGGGAGCTCAAGTTGGGAACGAGGAGGAACCACAACAATAACAGCAACAGCCAGGCTGGGGTGGTCATCAATAATCAGCATTATGGCAGTGCCAATGTTAATGGTGTCTCAGGTGCCCAGTGGCAGAGATCACAGCACTGTAGCATGCCAGGGTGGAGGGGAGCTCAAGGATCCCCTGCTCATACCTCTCCTGGCAAAAGCTGCACCAGTCCAGACAAGTCCAGGCAGGGCAAACTGCCCTGCTCCCTGTCCAGCTGAACATTACAAGTGACCAGTGCTGGGGACTCCACCACTGGCCTGGGGAGAAGATTCCAATGGCTGAATGTTCTCATTGTCAAAAGTGTTGCTCTTGTGCCCAGCTGGACTCTCCCCAGAGGCTGCTTGTCTCTATCACCCTCTGACTATCCCACAGGACTCCTTGTGAAAAGAGAGTCTCCATCTTCTTGGTAGCCACCCTGGAGCATGATCAGAGAATGGTTTGGCTTGGAAGGGGCCTTTAAATGTCATCCAGTCCAATGTCCCTGCAGTGAACAGGACAGACTCCAAAGCCTCTCTGGGCAGCCTGCTCCTCTGGACCCTCTCCAGCAGGTCCATGTCCTTCTTGTGCTTGGGGCCCCCATATCTGGGCACAGCCTTGCAGGTGAGGTCTCCCCAGAGCAGAGCAGAGGGGCAGGATCCTCTCTCTCCAGCTCTGGCCACACTGCTTTGGGTGCAGCCCAGGCTGCCCTTGGCCTTCTGTGCTGCCAGTGCCCATTGCTGGCTCCTGCCCAGCTCCTCCCCCACCAGCACCCCCAAGGCCTTCTCTGCAGGGCTTCTGTCAGTCTCATCACCCCCAGCCTGGACTGGTACTGAGGATTGACCTGGGTGCAGGAGCACTCTGCTGGGGCTGTGAGGGCACTGTGAGCTCAGCACTGGGCTGCAGACACTACTAAGAGCCACTTTGCTTTGGTGCTTTGTGCTGAGGGTGGGTGGGGGGTGCCCACAACTAGCACAGTGAGGTCATTAACTGCTGCTGTGTCAAGGACTGTCCCTCTTAGCCTCAGCAGCACCACTGGTAGTGGTTACTGGCACAGGAAGAAAGACAAATTCAACCCTGTGTGCAGTCAGGAAATGGATAATTAGGCTCTGAAAATGAGCAACTGCAAATGGGCAACACTGCCCTCTTGTGCTGTACAAGAGCTGCCTGGGAGGAGGAGTGGAAATGATGGGAAAGAGAGATGGCATCTTCTGAGGTCCCTGCTTCCTCAGGAGTCTGCTGTGCAGGAAGGAGGTTGTGCAGAGCACAGGGAAATAGTCTGAGTGATGGGACAGGAGCTGGTGAGGGCACACCTTCAATCCTGAGCTTGGTTTTGAGCCCCTCACTCCAAGAAGGACACTGAGGGGCTGAAGGAGGTCCAGAGAAGGGCAACAAAGCTGGGGAAGGGTCTGGAGAACAGGGCTGGGGAGGAGCAGCTGAGGGAGCTGGGGGTGTTCAGCGTGGAGAAGAGGAGGCTGAGGAAGACCTCATTGCTCTCTACAGTTCCCTGAGAGGAGGTTGGAGCCAGGTCAGGGTTGGTCTCTTCTCCCTAGTCTTAGGTGATAGAAGGAGAGGAAATTACCTCAAGTTGCCCCAGGGAAGCTTTAGGTTGGCCAATTTCTTCCCCAGAATTGTTGTGTAGGCCTGGCCCAGGCTGCCCAGGGCAGTGGTGGAGTCCCCATCCCTGGAGGGGTTTTGAAGCCCTGTAGGTGCTGAAGGCCAGGGTTTAAGGGTGCCCTGGCAGTGCTGGGTTAAGGCTTGGACTGGATGGTCTGGAAGTTTTCTTCCAATTAATATGATTTTATGATTCCAATTCCATGCCTGGGTACTACCAATGCCAGCACTGGGGAGGCTAAGGAGCTGTGAGCTTCTTCAGAAGGCACTAAGCAGCTGCAGGTTGCCCTGGCATGTGATTTTCTTTCTCTCTAAGAATGTTTCAGATCTTCCTCATCACAGCAAGATAACACAGAGCCCTCTCTTTCTGCTCTCCATCTCATCTGCTTCCCTCCTGCTACAGTCCTGCTGCCCCAGCAGGCATCAGGAAGGAGGAAAGCAGCCTGGTGTTGAAGATGTTCTGCTGGATGAGGAACCACTGGGGGCCAAAAAAATCTCTTCCCTGCTGAGGAAAAAAGCTTAGCCATGGTGAGGGGGCAGTGGCTGGGGCTGCACTGACCTCTGCAGATGGCTGCTGGCCAGGGGCTCAGAACCTTCTTTTGCCTATCCTCCATTTACTGATGTGGAAAAAAAGCCACTCAGGCTGTGTCTGAGAGCTAGGGAGAGCTCCTTGAAGACACAGATTTGAACCTTTGGATCCCCCAAAGGAGAGGTCACTTTCTGGATGTGTTTTAATGCCCACTTTGAAGCCTGGAAGAAAAGGGACAGGAGTTTGGTGCTGGGGAAGGGATTGTGGACAGGGGGAGGTGACTCCTGTGTGCTGCACAACTCTGACTGAGGTCAGCATCTTGCTATGGGCAGCGATGAAGCTCTCCTTATGCATGGAGCCCAGAGTTAATGGTGATAACCTCCTCACAGCTCACCAAACAGCTCTCACCAACCCAGTGCTGGTGACACCAGCAGTTGGTTAAATGCTCTCTCAGCACAGCTTCCTTCCATAACCCTTTCCTTCTTTGGTTCCCAGTTTCTGTTCCTTCTTTGGAGCTATCTCATCTCATCTGATCCACAGGATTGTGCTCCTCTTCCAACGGGTGCTCAGAACCTCAGAGCACAATTAGCACTCTGCCATGTGTGGGTTCTACAGACAGATCAATATGCCCAGAAGAGCTGCCCTGGCTTGGAATTCAAGCCAGGCTAAACCAGGTCAAGGCAGCAGTGCCCTGGCTGGGAGCCAGTCACAGCTAGCAGAAGCTGAAACCAGGTTAGGCCAAGGCAAGCAAAGCCAAGTCCTGAGACCTTCCCTTTGGGGTCAGAACAAACCCTCTGGCCTTTCATTATTCTCATTTGCAGCTTCCTTTTGAGGGGTAACTGTGGTCCATGTGCTGGTGGCAGTGCCTGTGGTCCAATTATCTCCAGCCTTCACCAGGCTTCACTGTGCAGACAGAGGCTGCCCAGGGAGGTGGTGGAGTCCCCATGCCTGGAGGTGTTCCAGAAAGGTGTGGCCATGGCACTTGTGGCCATGGTTTGATGGCCATGGTGGGGCTGGGTTGGTGTTGGACTGGATGATCTCAGAGGGCTTTGCCAACCCAAACCACTCTGTGATTCTATGGCTGGAGTGTCTCAAATGGCACTTGCCTCAAATTTGTTGCTTGGTGCTGAGGACAACCTTAAGAAGAACATTTTGGAACTGTTGAAGTGAGTCCAGAGGAGGCACAAAGCTGATCCAAGGGCTGGAGCAGCTCTGCTGTGAGGCCAGGCTGAGGGAGCTGGGGGTGTTCAGTCTGGAGAGAAGGATCCAGGGGGACCTTAGAGCTGCCTGCCAGGACCTGAAGGGATCCTGCAGGAAGGCTGCAGAGAGACTTTTGCTGAAGGTGTCTGGAGACAGGCTAAGGAAGAATGGTTTGAAGCTGAGGCAGAGCAGGGTTAGACTGGAGCTGAGGAAGAAGTTCTTCAATAGCAGGATGGTGAGACTCTGGCACAGGTTGCCCAGGGAAGCTGTGGATGTCCCCTCCCTGGAGGTGTTCAAGGCCAGGCTGGATGAGGCCTTGAGCAAGCTGGGCTGGTGGGAGGTGTCCCTGCCCATGGCAGGAGGTTGGAACTGGATGCTCTTGAAGGTCCTTTCCAACCCAAACCATTCCATGAATCTATGGCTTGGGCATCCCAAGCTACAGGTGGATACAGCATGGGGCAGGGTCCTGCCCTGCTGGTTGAGAGGCTGAAGTGTGTGTGGAAGTCCCTGCAGACTGAGGCTGTGATGGACAGCACTGAGGTTCTCCTGGGACAAAGGTGCCCTGCAGGAGTGGACAGAAAATATAACAACGATTTTTTTCTTCCCCTCTGTTTCATGATGTTAAATAATGGAATAAAAGCAGCAGAAAGGGCAAGGAGAGGAAGGGCACTGCTCTGGCTGAGCTAGGAAGGGCTTGAGGGGTTGGGAATGAATCCTGCAAAATCAGGCTGCAGCTCTGGTGAACTTTGGTGTAGAATTTTGATCCCTGGAGATGTTCAAAACCATGCAGATTTGGTACTCTCAGACATGGTCTTAGAGGTCTTTTCCACCCTACTTGATTCTATAACTCTGATATTCTTTTCATGGAAGAAAACATTGGAGCTCCAGAGTGAGCTGTCTCCCAGCAGCAGCTCTGAGCTGTCTCAGCTGTCAAATACCAGAAATGAGTTCCACTGTCAAACACTCACAGATCACAGACTGCATTGGGCTGGAGTGGAACCTCCAAGGGCATCTTGTCCAACCCTCAGCAGGCAGCAGGGACACCTCCAGCAGGCTGCCCAGGGACACAGCAAGGCTGAGCTTGAATGTCTCCAGGATGAGGCTTCAACCACCTCCCTGGATAACCCATTCCAGTGTCTCTCCATCCTCACTGTGCAGAACTTCCTCCTGGTGTCCAACCTAACTCTGCCCTAAATCTTCCCAGCATTGCTGTGGCCTCCTCTGGCCCTGCTCCACCAGGTCCCTGTCTGTGCTGAGGGCTCCAGAGCTGCCCCAGCACTGCAGGGGGGGTCTGAGCAGAGCACAGCAGAGGGGCAGAATCCCCTCCCTGCCCCTGCTGCCCACACTGCTGAGGATCAACCCGGGCCAGGCTGGGGCTGGGCTGGCAGTGCTCAGTTGGCATTTTCACCATGTGGTCCTCACTGCTGGTGTCACTGGTGCTGGTGGGTAGAGCCATGTGCAGAGGTTACCCAGAGGGCAAGAAGCAGCAAGGACATTCAGGCTGCCTTGAGCACAACAAATGATTACTTCTAAGATGGAGGTTCAGGATATGATGAGGCAGCAATGTGCCCTTGTGGCCAGGAAGGCCACTGGTGTCCTGTGGTGCATGGAGTGTGGCCAGAATGCCAAAGGACGTTCTCCTGCCTCACTACTCTGCCACAGTGAGGCCACATCTGGAGTGAAGGGTCCAGTTCTGGGCTCCCCAGTTCCAGAGGGACAGGGAACTGCTGGAGAGAGTCCAGGGGAGGCTGCAAAGCTGCTGAGGGGCCTGGAGCAGCTCTGTGAGGAGCAAAGGCTGAGAGCCCTGGGGCTGAGAGCCTGCAGAAGAGCAGCCCCAGAGGGCATCTCAGCAATGCTCAGCAAGAGCTAAAGGAGCTGTGGAGGGCAAGAGGCTGGGGCCAGACTCTGCTCAGTGGTGCCCAGGGACAGCACAAGGGGCAGGGGGCACAAAGTGGAACCCAGGAGGTTGTATCTGAGCAGGAAGAGAAAGTTGTTTGTTGTGAGGGTGCTGGAGGCCTGGAGCAGTCTGCCCAGAGAGGTTGTGGAGTCTCCTTGTGTGGAGACTTTCAAGACACATCTGGCTGATCCCCAGAGGTCCCTTCCAGCCCCACCATGCTGTGATGCTATGAGAAGTTGGACCAAGGTCTTTTCGTGCTGCTTCATTTCCAACATTTTGATACATTCCTAATGAAGGGGCTCAGCTCTCCTGGTACCTCCTGTGCTGTTCAAGGCTCCTCTGAGCTGATGGCTTGTTGGCTGTGCAGCCATCTGTGCTGATTTGAGCTCTGGCTGGAGTTTAGGAGCTCAAATGAGAACAGATTGAGGTTCCTCCCCTCTCCCTTTTTCCCAGGAAGGTAGAGAGGGAGGAAAGAAATAAAGGGGTAGGGGAGAGGAGAAGTAAATGCATGAAAGAAATTGGAACTGGTTTGGAAGTAGAAGAGGTAAACTTTTTTACAAACAAAATATATATATATGTGTGTGTATATATATCTAGCAGTAACAGGGAGGAGTCACAAAGGGAAAGAGTGAGGGTAAATGGGAAAATAGACAAACCCAAGCCTGGGTGGCCTTGTGTGTGTTCCCTCCATGTCCTTGTGTGTGTTCCCCTCCATGCCCTTCTGTGTGTTCCTCCATGCCCTTTTGTGTGTTCCTCCATGCCCTTGTGTGTGTTCCCCTCCATGCCCTTGTGTGTGTTCCTCCATGCCCTTGTGTGTGTTCCCCTCCATGCCCTTCTGTGTGTTCCTCCATGCCCTTGTGTGTGTTCCCCTCCATGCCCTTTTGTGTGTTCCTCCATGCCCTTGTGTGTGTTCCTCCATGACCTTGTGTGTGTTCCTCCATGCCCTTTTGTGTGTTCCTCCATGCCCTTGTGTGTGTTCCCTCCATGCCCTTGTGTGTGTTCCTTCCATGCCCTTGTGTGTGTTCCTCCATGCCCTTGTGTGTGTTCCCTCCATGCCCTTGTGTGTGTTCCTTCCATGCCCTTGTGTGTGTTCCTCCATGCCCTTGTGTGTGTTCCTCCATGCCCTTGTGTGTGTTCCCCTCCATGCCCTTGTGTGTGTTCCTCCATGCCCTTGTGTGTGTTCCCCTCCATGCCCTTTTGTGTGTTCCTCCATGCCCTTGTGTGTGTTCCCTCCATGCCCTTTTGTGTGTGTTCCCTCCATGCCCTTGTGTGTGTTCCTCCATGCCCTTGTGTGTGTTCCCCTCCATGCCCTTGTGTGTGTTCCCCTCCATGCCCTTGTGTGTGTTCCCCTCCATGCCCTTGTGTGTGTTCCTCCATGCCCTTGTGTGTGTTCCCCTCCATGCCCTTGTGTGTGTTCCCTCCATGCCCTTGTGTGTGTTCCCCTCCATGCCCGTGTGTGTGTTCCCTCCATGCCCTTGTGTGTGTTCCCTCCATGCCCTTGTGTGTGTTCCTCCATGCCCTTGTGTGTGTTCCCTCCATGCCCTTGTGTGTGTTCCTCCATGCCCTTGTGTGTGTTCCCTCCATGCCCTTGTGTGTGTTCCTCCATGCCCTTGTGTGTGTTCCTCCATGCCCTTGTGTGTGTTCCCCTCCATGCCCTTGTGTGTGTTCCCTCCATGTCCTTGTGTGTCTTCCCCTCCATGCCCTTGTGTGTGTTCCCTCCATGTCCTTGTGTGTCTTCCCCTCCATGCCCTTGTGTGTGTTCCCCTCCATGCCCTTGTGTGTGTTCCTCCATGCCCTGTGTGTGTCCTCATGCCTGTGTGTGTTCCCCTCCATGCCCTTGTGTGTGTTCCCTCCATGCCCTTGTGTGTGTTCCCCTCCATGCCCTTGTGTGTGTTCCTCCATGCCCTTGTGTGTGTTCCCTCCATGCCCTTGTGTGTGTTCCTCCATGCCCTTGTGTGTGTTCCTCCATGCCCTTGTGTGTTCCTCCATGCCCTTGTGTGTGTTCCCCTCCATGCCCTTGTGTGTGTTCCCTCCATGCCCTTGTGTGTGTTCCCCTCCATGCCCTTGTGTGTGTTCCTCCATGCCCTTGTGTGTGTTCCTCCCTGCCCTTGTGTCTGTTCCTCCATGCCCTTGTGTGTGTTCCCTCCATGCCCTTGTGTGTGTTCCCCTCCATGCCCTTGTGTGTGTTCCCCTCCATGCCCTTGTGTGTGTTCCCCTCCATGCCCTTGTGTGTGTTCCTTCCATGCCCTTGTGTGTGTTCCCTCCATGCCCTTGTGTGTGTTCCTCCATGCCCTTGTGTGTGTTCCCTCCATGCCCTTGTGTGTGTTCCTCCATGCCCTTGTGTGTGTTCCTCCATGCCCTTGTGTGTGTTCCCTCCATGCCCTTGTGTGTGTTCCCTCCATGCCCTTGTGTGTGTTCCCTCCATGCCCTTGTGTGTGTTCCCTCCATGCCCTTGTGTGTGTTCCCCTCCATGCCCTTGTGTGTGTTCCCTCCCTGCCCTTGTGTGTGTTCCCTCCATGCCCTTGTGTGTGTTCCCTCCATGCCCTTGTGTGTGTTCCCCTCCATGCCCTTGTGTGTGTTCCCTCCATGCCCTTGTGTGTGTTCCCCTCCATGCCCTTGTGTGTGTTCCTCCATGCCCTTGTGTGTGTTCCCCTCCATGCCCTTGTGTGTGTTCCCTCCATGCCCTTGTGTGTGTTCCCTCCATGCCCTTGTGTGTGTTCCCTCCATGCCCTTGTGTGTGTTCCTCCATGCCCTTGTGTGTGTTCCTCCATGCCCTTGTGTGTGTTCCCTCCATGCCCTTGTGTGTGTTCCTCCATGCCCTTGTGTGTGTTCCCTCCATGCCCTTGTGTGTGTTCCTCCATGCCCTTGTGTGTGTTCCCCTCCATGCCCTTTTGTGTGTTCCTCCATGCCCTTGTGTGTGTTCCCTCCATGCCCTTTTGTGTGTTCCTCCATGCCCTTGTGTGTGTTCCCCTCCATGTCCTTGTGTGTGTTCCCTCCATGCCCTTGTGTGTGTTCCCTCCATGCCCTTGTGTGTGTTCCTCCATGCCCTTGTGTGTGTTCCCTCCATGCCCTTGTGTGTGTTCCCTCCATGCCCTTGTGTGTGTTCCCTCCATGCCCTTGTGTGTGTTCCCTCCATGCCCTTGTGTGTGTTCCTCCATGCCCTTGTGTGTGTTCCTCCATGCCCTTGTGTGTGTTCCCTCCATGCCCTTGTGTGTGTTCCCCTCCATGCCCTTGTGTGTGTTCCCTCCATGCCCTTGTGTGTGTTCCCTCCATGCCCTTGTGTGTGTTCCCTCCATGCCCTTGTGTGTGTTCCCTCCATGCCCTTGTGTGTGTTCCCCTCCATGCCCTTGTGTGTGTTCCCTCCATGCCCTTGTGTGTGTTCCTCCATGCCCTTGTGTGTGTTCCCTCCATGCCCTTGTGTGTGTTCCCTCCATGCCCTTGTGTGTGTTCCCTCCATGCCCTTGTGTGTGTTCCTCCATGCCCTTGTGTGTGTTCCCCTCCATGCCCTTGTGTGTGTTCCTCCATGCCCTTGTGTGTGTTCCCTCCATGCCCTTGTGTGTGTTCCCTCCATGCCCTTGTGTGTGTTCCCTCCATGCCCTTGTGTGTGTTCCTCCATGCCCTTGTGTGTGTTCCTCCATGCCCTTGTGTGTGTTCCCTCCATGCCCTTGTGTGTGTTCCTCCATGCCCTTGTGTGTGTTCCCTCCATGCCCTTGTGTGTGTTCCCTCCATGCCCTTGTGTGTGTTCCCTCCATGCCCTTGTGTGTGTTCCCTCCATGCCCTTGTGTGTGTTCCCTCCATGCCCTTGTGTGTGTTCCCTCCATGCCCTTGTGTGTGTTCCCCTCCATGCCCTTGTGTGTGTTCCCCTCCATGCCCTTGTGTGTGTTCCCTCCATGTCCTTGTGTGTGTTCCTTCATGCCCTTGTGTGTGTTCCCTCCATGCCCTTGTGTGTGTTCCCTCCATGTCCTTGTGTGTGTTCCCCTCCATGCCCTTGTGTGTGTTCCCCTCCATGCCCTTGTGTGTGTTCCCCTCCATGCCCTTGTGTGTGTTCCCTCCATGCCCTTGTGTGTGTTCCTCCATGCCCTTGTGTGTGTTCCTCCATGCCCTTGTGTGTGTTCCCCTCCATGCCCTTGTGTGTGTTCCCTCCATGCCCTTGTGTGTGTTCCCCTCCATGCCCTTTTGTGTGTTCCTCCATGCCCTTGTGTGTGTTCCCTCCATGCCCTTTTGTGTGTTCCTCCATGCCCTTGTGTGTGTTCCTCCATGCCCTTGTGTGTGTTCCTCCATGCCCTTGTGTGTGTTCCCCTCCATGCCCTTGTGTGTGTTCCCCTCCATGCCCTTGTGTGTGTTCCCCTCCATGCCCTTGTGTGTGTTCCTCCATGCCCTTGTGTGTGTTCCTCCATGCCCTTGTGTGTGTTCCCTCCATGCCCTTGTGTGTGTTCCTCCATGCCCTTGTGTGTGTTCCCTCCATGCCCTTGTGTGTGTTCCCTCCATGCCCTTGTGTGTGTTCCCTCCATGCCCTTGTGTGTGTTCCCTCCATGCCCTTGTGTGTGTTCCTCCATGCCTTGTGTGTTCCTCATGCCCTTGTGTGTGTTCCCTCCATGCCCTTGTGTGTGTTCCCTCCATGCCCTTGTGTGTGTTCCCTCCATGCCCTTGTGTGTGTTCCCTCCATGCCCTTGTGTGTGTTCCCCTCCATGCCCTTGTGTGTGTTCCCTCCATGCCCTTGTGTGTGTTCCTCCATGCCCTTGTGTGTGTTCCCTCCATGCCCTTGTGTGTGTTCCCTCCATGCCCTTGTGTGTGTTCCCTCCATGCCCTTGTGTGTGTTCCTCCATGCCCTTGTGTGTGTTCCCTCCATGCCCTTGTGTGTGTTCCCTCCATGCCCTTGTGTGTGTTCCCTCCATGCCCTTGTGTGTGTTCCCTCCATGCCCTTGTGTGTGTTCCCTCCATGCCCTTGTGTGTGTTCCCCTCCATGCCCTTGTGTGTGTTCCCTCCATGCCCTTGTGTGTGTTCCCTCCATGCCCTTGTGTGTGTTCCTCCATGCCCTTGTGTGTGTTCCCTCCATGCCCTTGTGTGTGTTCCTCCATGCCCTTGTGTGTGTTCCCTCCATGCCCTTGTGTGTGTTCCCTCCATGCCCTTGTGTGTGTTCCCTCCATGCCCTTGTGTGTGTTCCTCCATGCCCTTGTGTGTGTTCCCTCCATGCCCTTGTGTGTGTTCCCTCCATGCCCTTGTGTGTGTTCCCCTCCATGCCCTTGTGTGTGTTCCCTCCATGCCCTTGTGTGTGTTCCCTCCATGCCCTTGTGTGTGTTCCCCTCCATGCCCTTGTGTGTGTTCCTCCATGCCCTTGTGTGTGTTCCTCCATGCCCTTGTGTGTGTTCCCCTCCATGCCCTTGTGTGTGTTCCTCCATGCCCTTGTGTGTGTTCCTCCATGCCCTTGTGTGTGTTCCCTCCATGCCCTTGTGTGTGTTCCTCCATGCCCTTGTGTGTGTTCCCTCCATGCCCTTGTGTGTGTTCCTCCATGCCCTTGTGTGTGTTCCCTCCATGCCCTTGTGTGTGTTCCCTCCATGCCCTTGTGTGTGTTCCCCTCCATGCCCTTGTGTGTGTTCCCTCCATGCCCTTGTGTGTGTTCCTCCATGCCCTTGTGTGTGTTCCCTCCATGCCCTTGTGTGTGTTCCCTCCATGCCCTTGTGTGTGTTCCCCTCCATGCCCTTGTGTGTGTTCCCTCCATGCCCTTGTGTGTGTTCCCTCCATGCCCTTGTGTGTGTTCCTCCATGCCCTTGTGTGTGTTCCTCCATGCCCTTGTGTGTGTTCCCTCCATGCCCTTGTGTGTGTTCCCTCCATGCCCTTGTGTGTGTTCCCTCCATGCCCTTGTGTGTGTTCCCTCCATGCCCTTGTGTGTGTTCCTCCATGCCCTTGTGTGTGTTCCCTCCATGCCCTTGTGTGTGTTCCCTCCATGCCCTTGTGTGTGTTCCCCTCCATGCCCTTGTGTGTGTTCCCTCCATGCCCTTGTGTGTGTTCCCTCCATGCCCTTGTGTGTGTTCCTCCATGCCCTTGTGTGTGTTCCCTCCATGCCCTTGTGTGTGTTCCTCCATGCCCTTGTGTGTGTTCCCTCCATGCCCTTGTGTGTGTTCCCTCCATGCCCTTGTGTGTGTTCCCTCCATGCCCTTGTGTGTGTTCCTCCATGCCCTTGTGTGTGTTCCTCCATGCCCTTGTGTGTGTTCCCTCCATGCCCTTGTGTGTGTTCCCTCCATGCCCTTGTGTGTGTTCCCTCCATGCCCTTGTGTGTGTTCCTCCATGCCCTTGTGTGTGTTCCCTCCATGCCCTTGTGTGTGTTCCCTCCATGCCCTTGTGTGTGTTCCCTCCATGCCCTTGTGTGTGTTCCTCCATGCCCTTGTGTGTGTTCCCCTCCATGCCCTTGTGTGTGTTCCCTCCATGCCCTTGTGTGTGTTCCTCCATGCCCTTGTGTGTGTTCCCCTCCATGCCCTTGTGTGTGTTCCCTCCATGCCCTTTTGTGTGTTCCCTCCATGCCCTTGTGTGTGTTCCTCCATGCCCTTGTGTGTGTTCCCTCCATGCCCTTGTGTGTGTTCCCTCCATGCCCTTGTGTGTGTTCCCTCCATGCCCTTGTGTGTGTTCCCTCCATGCCCTTGTGTGTGTTCCCCTCCATGCCCTTGTGTGTGTTCCCTCCATGCCCTTGTGTGTGTTCCTCCATGCCCTTGTGTGTGTTCCCTCCATGCCCTTGTGTGTGTTCCCTCCATGCCCTTGTGTGTGTTCCCTCCATGCCCTTGTGTGTGTTCCCCTCCATGCCCTTGTGTGTGTTCCTCCATGCCCTTGTGTGTGTTCCTCCATGCCCTTGTGTGTGTTCCCTCCATGCCCTTGTGTGTGTTCCCTCCATGCCCTTGTGTGTGTTCCCCTCCATGCCCTTGTGTGTGTTCCCTCCATGCCCTTGTGTGTGTTCCTCCATGCCCTTGTGTGTGTTCCCTCCATGCCCTTGTGTGTGTTCCCTCCATGCCCTTGTGTGTGTTCCCCTCCATGCCCTTGTGTGTGTTCCCTCCCTGCCCTTGTGTGTGTTCCCCTCCATGCCCTTGTGTGTGTTCCTCCATGCCCTTGTGTGTGTTCCCTCCATGCCCTTGTGTGTGTTCCTCCATGCCCTTGTGTGTGTTCCCTCCATGCCCTTGTGTGTGTTCCTCCATGCCCTTGTGTGTGTTCCCTCCATGCCCTTGTGTGTGTTCCCTCCATGCCCTTGTGTGTGTTCCCTCCATGCCCTTGTGTGTGTTCCTCCATGCCCTTGTGTGTGTTCCCTCCATGCCCTTGTGTGTGTTCCCCTCCATGCCCTTGTGTGTGTTCCTCCATGCCCTTGTGTGTGTTGCCTCCATGCCCTTGTGTGTGTTCCTCCATGCCCTTGTGTGTGTTCCCCTCCATGCCCTTGTGTGTGTTCCCTCCATGCCCTTGTGTGTGTTCCCTCCATGCCCTTGTGTGTGTTCCTCCATGCCCTTGTGTGTGTTCCCTCCATGCCCTTGTGTGTGTTCCCTCCATGCCCTTGTGTGTGTTCCCTCCATGCCCTTGTGTGTGTTCCCTCCATGCCCTTGTGTGTGTTCCTCCATGCCCTTGTGTGTGTTCCCTCCATGCCCTTGTGTGTGTTCCTCCATGCCCTTGTGTGTGTTCCTCCATGCCCTTGTGTGTGTTCCCTCCATGCCCTTGTGTGTGTTCCTCCATGCCCTTGTGTGTGTTCCTCCATGCCCTTGTGTGTGTTCCCTCCATGCCCTTGTGTGTGTTCCCCTCCATGCCCTTGTGTGTGTTCCCTCCATGCCCTTGTGTGTGTTCCCTCCATGCCCTTGTGTGTGTTCCCTCCATGCCCTTGTGTGTGTTCCTCCATGCCCTTGTGTGTGTTCCCTCCATGCCCTTGTGTGTGTTCCTCCATGCCCTTGTGTGTTCCTCCATGCCCTTGTGTGTGTTCCCTCCATGCCCTTGTGTGTGTTCCCTCCATGCCCTTGTGTGTGTTCCCTCCATGCCCTTGTGTGTGTTCCTCCATGCCCTTGTGTGTGTTCCCTCCATGCCCTTGTGTGTGTTCCCCTCCATGCCCTTGTGTGTGTTCCCTCCATGTCCTTGTGTGTCTTCCCCTCCATGCCCTTGTGTGTGTTCCCCTCCATGCCCTTGTGTGTGTTCCTCCATGCCCTTTTGTGTGTTCCTCCATGCCCTTGTGTGTGTTCCCTCCATGCCCTTGTGTGTGTTCCCTCCATGCCCTTGTGTGTGTTCCTCCATGCCCTTGTGTGTGTTCCTCCATGCCCTTGTGTGTGTTCCCCTCCATGCCCTTGTGTGTGTTCCCTCCATGCCCTTGTGTGTGTTCCCTCCATGCCCTTGTGTGTGTTCCCTCCATGCCCTTGTGTGTGTTCCCTCCATGCCCTTGTGTGTGTTCCTCCATGCCCTTGTGTGTGTTCCTCCATGCCCTTGTGTGTGTTCCCTCCATGCCCTTGTGTGTGTTCCCTCCATGCCCTTGTGTGTGTTCCCTCCATGCCCTTGTGTGTGTTCCTCCATGCCCTTGTGTGTGTTCCCCTCCATGCCCTTGTGTGTGTTCCCTCCATGCCCTTGTGTGTGTTCCTCCATGCCCTTGTGTGTGTTCCTCCATGCCCTTGTGTGTGTTCCCTCCATGCCCTTGTGTGTGTTCCTCCATGCCCTTGTGTGTGTTCCCTCCATGCCCTTGTGTGTGTTCCTCCATGCCCTTGTGTGTGTTCCCTCCATGCCCTTGTGTGTGTTCCTCCATGCCCTTGTGTGTGTTCCCTCCATGCCCTTGTGTGTGTTCCTCCATGCCCTTGTGTGTGTTCCTCCATGCCCTTGTGTGTGTTCCCTCCATGCCCTTGTGTGTGTTCCCTCCATGCCCTTGTGTGTGTTCCTCCATGCCCTTGTGTGTGTTCCTCCATGCCCTTGTGTGTGTTCCCCTCCATGCCCTTGTGTGTGTTCCCTCCATGCCCTTGTGTGTGTTCCTCCATGCCCTTGTGTGTGTTCCCTCCATGCCCTTGTGTGTGTTCCCTCCATGCCCTTGTGTGTGTTCCTCCATGCCCTTGTGTGTGTTCCCCTCCATGCCCTTGTGTGTGTTCCCTCCATGCCCTTGTGTGTGTTCCTCCATGCCCTTGTGTGTGTTCCCTCCATGCCCTTGTGTGTGTTCCTCCATGCCCTTGTGTGTGTTCCCTCCATGCCCTTGTGTGTGTTCCTCCATGCCCTTGTGTGTGTTCCCTCCATGCCCTTGTGTGTGTTCCCTCCATGCCCTTGTGTGTGTTCCCTCCATGCCCTTGTGTGTGTTCCTCCATGCCCTTGTGTGTGTTCCCTCCATGCCCTTGTGTGTGTTCCCCTCCATGCCCTTGTGTGTGTTCCTCCATGCCCTTGTGTGTGTTCCTCCATGCCCTTGTGTGTGTTCCCTCCATGCCCTTGTGTGTGTTCCTCCATGCCCTTGTGTGTGTTCCCTCCATGCCCTTGTGTGTGTTCCTCCATGCCCTTGTGTGTGTTCCCTCCATGCCCTTGTGTGTGTTCCCTCCATGCCCTTGTGTGTGTTCCTCCATGCCCTTGTGTGTGTTCCTCCATGCCCTTGTGTGTGTTCCCTCCATGCCCTTGTGTGTGTTCCCTCCATGCCCTTGTGTGTGTTCCTCCCTGCCCTTGTGTGTGTTCCTCCATGCCCTTTTGTGTGTTCCTCCATGCCCTTGTGTGTGTTCCTCCATGCCCTTTTGTGTGTTCCCCTCCATGCCCTTGTGTGTGTTCCTCCATGCCCTTGTGTGTGTTCTCCTCCATGCCCTTGTGTGTGTTCCCTCCATGCCCTTGTGTGTGTTCCTCCATGCCCTTGTGTGTGTTCCCTCCATGCCCTTGTGTGTGTTCCCTCCATGCCCTTGTGTGTGTTCCTCCATGCCCTTGTGTGTGTTCCCCTCCATGCCCTTGTGTGTGTTCCCTCCATGCCCTTGTGTGTGTTCCTCCATGTCCTTGTGTGTGTTCCTCCATGCCCTTGTGTGTGTTCCCTCCATGCCCTTGTGTGTGTTCCTCCATGCCCTTGTGTGTGTTCCCTCCATGCCCTTGTGTGTGTTCCCTCCATGCCCTTGTGTGTGTTCCCTCCATGCCCTTGTGTGTGTTCCTCCATGCCCTTGTGTGTGTTCCCTCCATGCCCTTGTGTGTGTTCCCTCCATGCCCTTGTGTGTGTTCCTCCATGCCCTTGTGTGTGTTCCCTCCATGCCCTTGTGTGTGTTCCCTCCATGCCCTTGTGTGTGTTCCTCCATGCCCTTGTGTGTGTTCCCTCCATGCCCTTGTGTGTGTTCCTCCATGCCCTTGTGTGTGTTCCTCCATGCCCTTGTGTGTGTTCCCTCCATGCCCTTGTGTGTGTTCCTCCATGCCCTTGTGTGTGTTCCCTCCATGCCCTTGTGTGTGTTCCTCCATGCCCTTGTGTGTGTTCCCTCCATGTCCTTGTCTGTGTTCCCCTCCATGCCCTTGTGTGTGTTCCCCTCCATGCCCTTGTGTGTGTTCCTCCATGCCCTTGTGTGTGTTCCCTCCATGCCCTTTTGTGTGTTCCTCCATGCCCTTTTGTGTGTTCCTCCATGCCCTTGTGTGTGTTCCTCCATGCCCTTGTGCCCTTGTGTGTGTTCCTCCATGCCCTTGTGTGTGTTCCTCCATGCCTTGTGTGTGTTCCTCCATGCCCTTGTGTGTGTTCCCTCCATGCCCTTGTGTGTGTTCCTCCATGCCCTTGTGTGTGTTCCTCCATGCCCTTGTGTGTGTTCCCTCCATGCCCTTGTGTGTGTTCCCTCCATGTCCTTGTGTGTGTTCCCCTCCATGCCCTTGTGTGTGTTCCTCCATGCCCTTGTGTGTGTTCCCTCCATGCCCTTGTGTGTGTTCCCTCCATGCCTTGTGTGTGTTCCCCTCCATGCCCTTGTGTGTGTTCCTCCATGCCCTTGTGTGTGTTCCTCCATGTCCTTGTGTGTGTTCCCCTCCATGCCCTTGTGTGTGTTCCTCCATGCCCTTGTGTGTGTTCCCCTCCATGCCCTTGTGTGTGTTCCTCCATGCCCTCGTGTGTGTTCCTCCATGCCCTTGTGTGTGTTCCCCTCCATGCCCTTGTGTGTGTTCCCCTCCATGCCCTTGTGTGTGTTCCCTCCATGCCCTTGTGTGTGTTCCTCCATGCCTTGTGTGTGTTCCTCCATGCCCTTGTGTGTGTTCCCTCCATGCCCTTGTGTGTGTTCCTCCATGCCCTTGTGTGTGTTCCCTCCATGCCCTTGTGTGTGTTCCCTCCATGCCCTTGTGTGTGTTCCCTCCATGCCCTTGTGTGTGTTCCCTCCATGCCCTTGTGTGTGTTCCTCCATGCCCTTGTGTGTGTTCCCTCCATGCCCTTGTGTGTGTTCCTCCATGCCCTTGTGTGTGTTCCTCCATGCCCTTGTGTGTGTTCCCTCCATGCCCTTGTGTGTGTTCCCCTCCATGTCCTTGTGTGTGTTCCCTCCATGCCCTTGTGTGTGTTCCTCCATGTCCTTGTGTGTGTTCCCTCCATGCCCTTGTGTGTGTTCCCTCCATGCCCTGTGTGTGTTCCTCCATGCCCTTGTGTGTGTTCCTCCATGCCCTTGTGTGTGTTCCTCCATGCCCTTGTGTGTGTTCCCCTCCATACCCTTGTTTGTGTTCCTCCGTGCCCTTGTGTGTGTTCCTCCATGCCCTTGTGTGTGTTCCCTCCATGCCCTTGTGTGTGTTCCCCTCCATGCCCTTGTGTGTGTTCCTCCATGCCCTTGTGTGTGTTCCTCCATGCCCTTGTGTGTGTTCCCCTCCATGCCCTTGTGTGTGTTCCTCCATGTCCTTGTGTGTGTTCCCTCCATACCCTTGTGTGTGTTCCTCCATGCCCTTGTGTGTGTTCCTCCATGTCCTCGTGTGTGTTCCCCTCCATGCCCTTGTGTGTGTTCCCCTCCATGCCCTTGTGTGTGTTCCCCTCCATGCCCTTGTGTGTGTTCCTCCATGCCCTTGTGTGTGTTCCCCTCCATGCCCTTGTGTGTGTTCCTCCATGCCCTTGTGTGTGTTCCCTCCATGCCCTTGTGTGTGTTCCTCCATGTCCTTGTGTGTGTTCCTCCATGCCCTTGTGTGTGTTCCCCTCCATGCCCTTGTGTGTGTTCCCTCCATGCCCTTGTGTGTGTTCCTCCATGCCCTTGTGTCTGTTCCTCCATGCCCTTGTGTGTGTTCCCTCCATGCCCTTGTGTGTGTTCCCTCCATGCCCTTGTGTGTGTTCCTCCATGCCCTTGTGTGTGTTCCTCCATGCCCTTGTGTGTGTTCCTCCATGCCCTTGTGTGTGTTCCCTCCATGCCCTTGTGTGTGTTCCCTCCATGCCCTTGTGTGTGTTCCTCCATGCCCTTGTGTGTGTTCCCTCCATGCCCTTGTGTGTGTTCCCTCCATGCCCTTGTGTGTGTTCCTCCATGCCCTTGTGTGTGTTCCCTCCATGCCCTTGTGTGTGTTCCTCCATGCCCTTGTGTGTGTTCCTCCATGCCCTTTTGTGTGTTCCTCCATGTCCTTGTGTGTGTTCCTCCATGCCCTTGTGTGTGTTCCCCTCCATGCCCTTTTGTGTGTTCCCTCCATGCCCTTGTGTGTGTTCCCCTCCATGTCCTTGTGTGTGTTCCCCTCCATGCCCTTGTGTGTGTTCCCTCTATGTCCTTGTGTGTGTTCCCTCCATGCCCTTGTGTCTGTTCCTCCATGCCCTTGTGTGTGTTCCTCCATGCCCTTGTGTGTGTTCCCTCCATGCCCTTGTGTGTGTTCCCCTCCATGCCCTTGTGTGTGTTCCCTCCATGCCCTTGTGTCTGTTCCTCCATGCCCTTGTGTGTGTTCCTCCATGCCCTTGTGTGTGTTCCCTCCATGCCCTTGTGTGTGTTCCTCCATGCCCTTGTGTGTGTTCCCTCTATGTCCTTGTGTGTGTTCCTCCATGCCCTTGTGTGTGTTCCCTCCATGCCCTTGTGTCTGTTCCTCCATGCCCTTGTGTGTGTTCCTCCATGCCCTTGTGTGTGTTCCCTCCATGCCCTTGTGTGTGTTCCCCTCCATGTCCTTGTGTGTGTTCCCCTCCATGCCCTTGTGTGTGTTCCTCCATGCCCTTGTGTGTGTTCCCTCCATGCCCTTGTGTGTGTTCCCTCCATGTCCTTGTGTGTGTTCCCCTCCATGCCCTTGTGTGTGTTCCTCCATGCCCTTGTGTGTGTTCCTCCATGTCCTTGTGTGTGTTCCCCTCCATGCCCTTGTGTGTGTTCCTCCATGCCCTTGTGTGTGTTCCCCTCCATGCCCTTGTGTGTGTTCCTCCACGCCCTTGTGTGTGTTCCTCCATGCCCTTGTGTGTGTTCCCCTCCATGGCCTTGTGTGTGTTCCCCTCCATGCCCTTGTGTGTGTTCCCTCCATGCCCTTGTGTGTGTTCCTCCATGTCCTTGTGTGTGTTCCTCCATGCCCTTGTGTGTGTTCCCTCCATGCCCTTGTGTGTGTTCCTCCATGTCCTTGTGTGTGTTCCCCTCCATGCCCTTGTGTGTGTTCTCCTCCATGCCCTTGTGTGTGTTCCCCTCCATGCCCTTGTGTGTGTTCCCTCCATGTCCTTGTGTGTGTTCCTCCATGCCCTTGTGTGTGTTCCCCTCCATGCCCTTGTGTGTGTTCCTCCATGCCCTTGTGTGTGTTCCTCCATATCCTTGTGTGTGTTCCCTCCATGCCCTTGTGTGTGTTCCCCTCCATGCCCTTGTGTGTGTTCCTCCATACCCTTGTGTGTGTTCCTCCATGTCCTTGTGTGTGTTCCCCTCCATGCCCTTGTGTGTGTTCCCCTCCATGCCCTCGTGTGTGTTCCTCCATGCCCTTGTGTGTGTTCCTCCATGCCCTTGTGTGTGTTCCTCCATGCCCTTGTGTGTGTTCCCCTCCATGCCCTCGTGTGTGTTCCTCCATGCCCTTGTGTGTGTTCCTCCATGCCCTTGTGTGTGTTCCCCTCCATGCCCTTGTGTGTGTTCCTCCATGCCCTTGTGTGTGTTCCCTCCATGCCCTTGTGTGTGTTCCTCCATGCCCTCGTGTGTGTTCCCCTCCATGCCCTTGTGTGTGTTCCCCTCCATGCCCTTGTGTGTGTTCCTCCATGTCCTTGTGTGTGTTCCCCTCCATGCCCTCGTGTGTGTTCCCCTCCATGTCCTTGTGTGTGTTCCTCCATGCCCTTGTGTGTGTTCCCCTCCATGTCCTTGTGTGTGTTCCTCCATGCCCTCGTGTGTGTTCCCCTCCATGTCCTTGTGTGTGTTCCTCCATGCCCTTGTGTGTGTTCCCCTCCATGCCCTCGTGTGTGTTCCCCTCCATGTCCTTGTGTGTGTTCCCTCCATGCCCTTGTGTGTGTTCCCCTCCATGTCCTTGTGTGTGTTCCTCCATGCCCTTGTGTGTGTTCCTCCATGCCCTTGTGTGTGTTCCCCTCCATGTCCTTGTGTGTGTTCCTCCATGTCCTTGTGTGTGTTCCTCCATGCCCTTGTGTGTGTTCCCTCCGTGCCCTTGTGTGTGTTCCCTCCATGCCCTTGTGTGTGTTCCCCTCCATGTCCTTGTGTGTGTTCCTCCATGCCCTTGTGTGTGTTCCCCTCCATGCCCTTGTGTGTGTTCCCTCCATTGTGCCCATGTCCTTGTGTGTGTTCCCCTCCATGCCCTTGTGTGTGTTCCCTCCATGCCCTTGTGTGTGTTCCTCCATGCCCTTGTGTGTGTTCCCCTCCATGCCCTTGTGTGTGTTCCCTCCATGCCCTTGTGTGTGTTCCCTCCATGGCCTTGTGTGTGTTCCCTCCATGCCCTTGTGTGTGTTCCCCTCCATGGCCTTGTGTGTGTTCCCTCCATGCCCTTGTGTGTGTTCCTTCCATGCCCTTGTGTGTGTTCCTCCATGCCCTTGTTTGTGTTCCCCTCCATGCCCTTGTGTCTGTTCCTCCATGCCCTTGTGTGTGTTCCCCTGGGTGTGTGTTCAGCTGGCAGAAGCAGGCCCTGGGCAGTGGTCAGTGCAGGAGGCAGCAGCAGCAGCGATGTTCCTTCGAGCAGACGAGGCAGGAGAGAGAGCAAGCAGTGAGATGTGCACCCTGTGACAGGCCTGCTGGACAGGAAGGGGGAGTGCAGTAGAGCACCTCTGAGCCAGGGGACCCCTTCTCCTGGCGGGGGGGGTGGGGGGGAAGGAACCAAGTCCCACCTGGATCAAGTTGCTTTTGTCCACCTGGATCAAGTTGCTCTTGTCCACCTGGATCAAGTTGCTCTTGTCCACCTGGATCAAGTTGCTTTTGTCCACCTGGATCAAGTTGCTCTTGTCCACCTGGATCAAGTTGCTTTTGCCCACCTGAGGGGCTGGGTTCTCTCAGCTCATCCAGGATGGGTGTAACCCAGCACACCATCTCCAGAGCTCTGCCCATGTGCAGGAGTCACAGAGAGTAGAGCATGCAGCATGGCCTGTGGCAATGTGAGTCAGGAGCCTGTTGCCATATGCAGGTGGTTGATCCTTTCTTTTCCAGATGTGGTGTGGCTCACACTTTTTGATTTTGTTGCTTGCAGTCAGATCTCACAAAGGAGCAGAATGGCTTCAAAATCACCCTGAAGACCTTGGAGGACAACTTACTGTCCAGGCTGTCATCAGCATCAGGGAACTTCCTGGAAGACACTGCCTTGGTGGAGAACTTGGAGATCACCAAGCAGACAGCTGCAGAGATTGAAGAGAAGGTAGGGAGGCAGTGCTGGCCTGGAGAAAAGATGTGTGTGATGGTATCTGTTAGGGCTTGAGGGTGGAACACAACTGATTTACTCTGCTCACCTCTGCCCCTTCTGCTGAGCAGAGAGCAGGAAGTGGTATGAATTGGAGTGCTCTCCACTCTGGGCACCTTCAGGCCACTCAGCACTTAGGAGCTTCTGGATGTTAAATGGCCTATGGAAGACTAAGAGAAAGTGTTAGAGCCTGATGTAAAGACAATTAAATTTACACAGTGCATCAAGGCAGCTTTAAACTGCTCCACTGCAATCCTGAGCACATCACACTGCTCAATGAAGATGGACTTTAGTGCTGACCAGGGACTGGAATCCGTTGAGTTTGCAATCTGGAGACCATCTGCAAGAGCCTGGGTGCTGCACACCCTCCCCTCCTGGGTATAAATCAGCCCTTGCATTATCTGTGCAGTGTCAGCATGGCCACATGCCCTGCCCTGCCCTGCCCTGAGGAGAGGAAGTGAGGGAGCTGCACACTGAGCTCCCTCTGCCCCTGAGGGGACATGAGAAGTGTGGTTGGTACAGCAGGGCTAAGATCCCTTTAATATCATAGAGTCACAGAATGGGTTGGGTTGGAAGGGACCTGCAGGAGCATCCAGATCTAACCCCCTGCCATGGGCAGGGACACCTCCCACCAGCACAGCTTGCTCAAGGCCTCATCCAGTCTGGCCTGGAACACCTCCAGGCAGGGGACAGCCACAGCCTCCCTGGGCAACCTGTGCCAGTCTCTCCCCAGCCACACTCAAGAATTTCCTCCTCACCTCCACTCTCAATCTCCCCTCTCCCAGCTCAAAGCCATTGTCCCTCATCCTGGCACTCCCAGCCCTTGTCCAAAGTCCCTCCCCAGCTCTCCTGGAGCCCTTCAGCTACTGGAAGGCTGCTCTGAGGTCTTCCTGGAACCTTCTCTTCTCCAGCCTGAACAGCCCCAACTCTCCCAGCCTGGCCCCACAGCAGAGCTTCTCCAGCCCTCTGATCATCTTGGTGGCCTCCTCTGGACCCTCTCCAGCTGGGTCCCCCATATCTAGACACAGCCCTGCAGGTGAGGTCTCCCCAGAGCAGAGCAGAGGGGCAGGATCCTCTCTCTCCAGCTCTGGCCACACTGCTTTGGATGCAGTCCAGGCTGCCCTTGGCCTTCTGTGCTGCCAGTGCCCATTGCTGGCTCCTGTCCAGCTCCTCCCCCACCAGCACCCCCAAGGCCTTCTCTGCAGGGCTGCTCTCAGTCTCATCAGCCCCAGCCTGGATAGGTACTGAGAGTTGCCCTGACCCAGGTGCAGGACCTTGCCCTTGGCCTTACTGAACCTCATGAGGTTCTCCTCAGCCACCTCTCTGTTGTGCATGTGCTGAGCCCTTCCCTGCCCAGTCCCCACTGCAGGGCTGGCTGAGCTGGTGGATCAGCACTGCCTGTGTCACAGGACAGAGCCTCAAATAATCCCTGAGAGGCTCAGGAATGTCACTTTGTGCTGCTGAAATAGAATGAAAGAATGAACATGGCTGAGATGATACTGTGCTGGGGGAGCTGCCAAAAGGATTTTTGCTGTTTCCATCACAGCAGACACCTGGCCAGCAAGGTGGAGGGGGGAGGGGTGAGTTAGATAATGATGAGGAAAGGCAGCAAGTACTGCTGGAGGAACTTCCTGGAGGAGCTGCCTGCAGAGCAGCACTGGGGCTGTGCAGCCTCTCTCATTAATGTAGGGCAGGGATTGTGCTCCTGGGCTGGGCACTGGTGAGGCTGCATCTCAGATCCTGGGTTCAGTTCTGGGCCTCTCACTCCAAGAAGGACATTGAGGGCTGGAGTAGGTCCAGAGAAAGGCAACAAAGCTGGGGAAGGGTCTGGGGAACAGGGCTGTGAGGGAGCAGCTGAAGGAGCCAGAGAGAAGGGGTGGCTGAGAAGAGACCTCATTGATCTCCACAGCTCCCTGAGAGGAGGCTGCAGCCAGGTGGGGGTTGGGCTCTGCTCCCTAGTCTCAGTGATAGAAGGAGAGGAAATGACCTGAAATTGTGCCAGGGGAGGGCTAGGTTGGAGAGAAGGAAAAACTTCTTTGCTTCCAGAGTGGTCAGGGATTGGCAGAGACTGCCCAGGGAGGTGGTGGAGTCCCCATCCCTGGAGGGGTTTCCAAGCTGTGTGGCTGTGGTGCTGAGGGCTGTGGTTTGGTGGCAGTGGCTCAGCAGCAGTGGTGGCTTTGTGAGCTCTGGGTGAGGGCTGGACTGGATGATCCCAAATGGCTCTTCCAGCCTCAGCAGCTCAGTGGTTCCATGGCTCTGTGGCTCACGGGTGGGTGCTGGTCCCTGGGTGCTCCATGTGTGTTCCCGTGCCTGGCCTGATGTCTGGTGTGCACCCAGGCTGCATACCCAAGGCTGTGTTCACAATACTCTTGTCCTGTGTGACATTTCCATGGATGCTATCACGCAAGTCATCCATGACTGTGACTGCTTGTAAATACAGCTTTTCATTTGCTTCCTAATCTGAGCAGAAATAAATCAAACAAGCAGAGTCTAAAATCTACAATGAAATGCAATGAATATGTACAAATATACAAAATTCACAACATTCACAAATATATACAATCAACAGAAAAAGCACAATCGATCTCCCTTTGCTTCCCCCCAAGGGGACCCTCCCAAAGGGGCCTCCCTCTCCCAGGAGCTTCCCCCCAGGCCCCCCTGGACAGAGAAGCAGAGTTAGTTAAGCAGACAGTTGTTAACTTAGCTGCCAAGGTCAGTGTGTTATCTTCAGCCAGAAGAGAAGAAGAAACAGCAGCCAGACAGCCCAGCAACTGCCCCCACTGCCGAACGCAGAATGTGCAGAGTGCCTACTTTGTTTTGGGTAATAGTTCTTAAACATTTCTATCTATCCAATGGAAGTGTTTAGAACAATCGTTATTTTGCTTTCTTACACCCAGTAGTGACTTATTTACATTCTTTCACTTTCTCTGTTCTGAACTTTGCAAGGAAAAATTAAAAAGACAGTCTCAAACCATCACACTGTGTTTGCCCCCCAGGTCCAGGAGGCCAAGGTGACAGAAGCCAAGATTAATGAGGCCAGGGAGCACTACAGGCCTGCTGCTGCCAGGGCCTCTCTGCTCTACTTCACCATGAACGACCTCCACAGCATCCACCCCATGTACCAGTTCTCTCTGAAGGTATTGTGGGCTGTGAAACTCTGCTGCTGCTTCTCCTCTTCCTCAGGTTCAAAGCCTTGGGCCTCTGGGGCATGTTTGAACTCCCAGGCACAACAGTGACCTAACTAAAACGTTTCAGCTGCTTTGCTTTGTGGAGATGTTTCCTGTGGTCTGTTTCTCCTTAGCATCCACTGCCCTTGTGCTGTGTTTGGTGCTCCCTGGGAAAGCTCTGACCACAGCTTGGTTCAAACACTGAGCAGAACACACTCATTGCTGCCCTCAGTGGAAGGAGAAGTTCAGCAGTACCTGCCAAGAGCCAGTGAGGAGTGGTCTGAATGCCCAAAGGAAAGGTCCCTCTGTGTTGGGTCCTGGCTATGGGCCTGGGTCCCTGCTCAACTCTGAATCTGCCAGGTGTGAATTTGACCACAGGTGGTCAGGTCTGACCTGTGCCACCCACCCTGGGGCAGCAGAGCCCAGTGGGAAGCCCACAGCTGTGTGGGAATGGGAGCATGGCCATGTTTTCAAGTTCCTTCACACAATCACAGGATTGTTTGGGTTGGAAAAGGCCTCTGAGATCCTCTGAGACCATCAACCCAGCACCACCACGGCCCCAAGTGCCATGGCCACACCTTGCTGGAACACCTCCAGGCATGGGGACTCCACCACCTCCCTGGGCAGTCTCTGCCAATCCCTGACCACTCTTGCAGCAATGAAATTTTTCCTTCTCTCCAAACTAACCCTCCCCTGGCACAATTTCAGGTCATTTCCTCTCCTTCTATCACCTGAGACTAGGGAGCAGAGCCCAACCCCCACCTGGCTACAACTTCCTTTCAGGGAGCTGTAGAGAGCAATGAGGTCTCCCTCAGCCTCCTCCTCTCCAGACTGGGGGGGCTGGGGGAGGGAAGGTTATATGAGAAGGCATCCTGGGCTAGAACTTTTTCTAAACTGTGTCTAATCTTGACCAGTGACCTAGAAAGAAACAGAGAAGAGGATACAATATTTTGAGCCTCAACCAGAAAGAAGATTTTCTTTTTGATGTCTATGATTCACAGATTCACAGAATGCATGGGGTTGGAAGGAACCCTCAAAGGTCAGCCTGTCCAACCCTGCAGTCAGCAGGGACACCTCCAAGTAGATCAAGATGCCCAGAGCCAGGTCAAGTCTGACCATGATTATCTCTAGGGACAGGACCTCAACCTCAGGAAAAGAGACAGAATATCTTCTGTGTCCTTGCTCCACTGGTACACAAGGGGTGCAAGGTCCTGCACCTGGGTCAGGGCAACCCTCAGTACCAGTCCAGGCTGGGGGTGATGAGACTGAGAGCAGCCCTGCAGAGAAGGCCTTGGGGGTGCTGGTGGGGGAGGAGCTGGACAGGAGCCAGCAATGGGCACTGGCAGCACAGAAGGCCAAGGGCAGCCTGGACTGCACCCAAAGCAGTGAGGCCAGAGCTGGAGAGAGAGGATCCTGCCCCTCTGCTCTGCTCTGGGGAGACCTCACCTGCAGGGCTGTGTCTAGATATGGGACAACCAGCACAAGAAGTAACTGGAGCAGTTGGAGAGGGTCCAGAGGAGGCCACCAAGATGATCAGAGGGCTGGAGAAGCTCTGCTATGGGGCCAGGCTGGGAGAGTTGGGGCTGTTCAGGCTGGAGAAAAGAAGACTCCAGGGATACCTCAGAGCATCCTTGCAGTAGCTGTAGGGGACCTCCAGGCAGGCTGGGGAGGGACTGCTCAGAAGGGCTGTGGGGATAGGACCAGGGACAATGTTTTGGAAGTGGAGCAGGACAGAGTAAGGTTGGAGATCAGGAGGAAGTTCTGCACAGTGAGGTTGGGGAGACACTGGAACAGGTTGCACAGGGAGGTGGTAGAGGCCCCAACCCTGGAGACACATTCAAAGTCAGCCTTCATGTGTCTCTAGGCAGCCTGATCTAGCTGGAGATGTCCCTGCTGCCTGCAGGGGTTGGACAAGATGCCCCTGAAGGGTCCCTTCCAACCTGTTGCACTCTGTGAATAACAGAGACAGCACTTCCCAAGGCTTCTCTTTCCTTCTCCATCTCCTGCCTTATGTTTGCTTTATGTTTCCAGCCACATCAGCACTGTGTGTAAATACCCAGGGAATTACTGGGTGCTGAGCTTTTACCTAATCAATTCTGATGGCAGGTCATAAAGCATCATGTGAAGACACAGGGAGATGATGTTCACTTCCTCACCTCACAGCTAGAAGCCCATTAGAAGCTGGAGCACAGCAGATTTATCTGCTGCTCTGCAGCATGTTTGAAGACAATTTAAAGCCATGTTGAGCAGGGAGATGCATTCTGAGGCTATTTAATAATGCAGAGGGTATCAAATGCTGCTTTCATTTGTGGAGGCCTCATTTTTCCTCTTTAGAACCCTAAAAACACTGCTGCCACCACTCCTGCCTCCTCCACTTGCTCCTATCAGCTTGGACTGGACCAGTTTTAGCCTGGAGCTGGGTCCCTGTGTGTGGAACCTCTGAATTGCTAACAGGATCTGGGCTTTCTCTGCTGTTTCCATTTGCAGTTGGTATTTGCCAATGGCTCTTCTTCAGGTGGCTCTGTAAGTTCTTTGTCTTTTCTCACTTAGATCAGAAGTGCTCTTCCAAGAGCCATTAGTATCTTATGCAAGAGCATCTGCCTTGGCCTCAGTGCAGGAACCCATCCCTGAGGGGGCTTCACTGCCTTGTGAATCCCCTGGCACAAGATGAAGTCCTACCTGCCCCTCTCATCTAGGCCTTTGCTGAATGCAGACACCGAACACAAAGCTTTTTATTTAGAGTCAGGTTGCAAGGACCACCAAAGGTCATCTTGTCCAACCCCTGCAGGCAGCAGGGACATCTCCAGCTAGATCAGACTGCCTAGGGACACATGAAGGCTGACCTTGCATGTCTCCAGGGATGGAGCCTCCACCACCTCCCTGGGCAACCTGTTCCAGTGTCTCCCCAGCCTCACTGAGCAGAACTTCCTCCTGATCTCCAACCTAACTCTGCCCTGCTCCAGTTCCAAACCATCACCTCTCGTTCTGTCCCCATAGGCACTTCTGAGCAGTCCCTCCCCAGCCTGCCTGGAGGTCCCTTTCAGGTACTGAAAGGCCTTTCTGAGGTCTCCCTGGAGCCTTCTCCTCTGCAGGCTGCCCAAGCCCAACTCTCTCAGCCTGGCTCCCAGCAGAGGGCTTCCAGCCCTGCCAGCATTGCTGTGACCTCCTCTGGCCCTGCTCCACCAGGTCCCTGTCTGTGCTGAGCACTCCAGAGCTGCCCCAGCACTGCAGGGGGGGTCTGAGCAGAGCACAGCAGAGGGGCAGAATCCCCTCCCTGCCCCTGCTGCCCACACTGCTGGGGATCAGCCCAGGGCACTTCAGATGATTCCCAGGAGCACAAAAGAGCTTCTGGAAACCACCAGAGTCCTTCTTCTCCCCCTGCAGGCGTTCAGCGTCATGTTCCAGAAGGCCATTGGGAGGGCAGCTGCTGATGAGAGCCTCTCAGGGAGGCTGCAGAAGCTGCTGGACAGCATCACCTTCAGTGCCTTCCAGTACACCACCCGAGGGCTCTTTGAATGTGACAAACTGACCTACACTGCTCAGCTCACCTTCCAGGTAAGCATCCCAGCCCCTGCAGCACTGCATCCTTTCCCAGGTGGAGCTGCTGGGATGCAGAGGAGGATGCTCACAGGGCCTCATCTGTGGCCTTCAGCACTGCAGCAGCAGCCAGGAGGGCTGGGGAGGAGATTTCCATCTCTGCCTCTCTCTTTAGTAGCAGTCACAGGATCACAGAATGGCAGGGGCTGGAAGGGACCTCTGCAGGTCATCCAGTGCAACCCCCCTGCCAGAGCAAGACCACCCAGGGCAGATCACACAGGAACACATCCAGGGTTGTCTTGAAAGTCTCCAGAGAAGGAGACTCCACAGCCTGTCCTGGTGTGGAGCCTGCCACAGGTGCTGTGTTTGCTTTGCATTATGCTGATGAATGCTTGTTTGAGAGACTAACAGCTGTGACAGGAGCTGAGGCAGGGCAAGGCAAGCTGGGCTGGAAAGCTGATTGGTGTAATTTCATAGATTCACAGAATGGGTTGGGTTGGAAGGGACCTCAAAGCTCATCCAGTTCCAACCCCCTGCCATGGGCAGGGACACCTCCCACCAGCCCAGGCTGCTCAAGGCCTCATCCAGCCTGGCCTGGAACACCTCCAGGGAGGGGACAGCCACAGCCTCCCTGGGCAACCTGTGACAGTGTCTCCCCACCCTCACTCTCAACAATTTCTTCCTCCTCTCCACTCTCAATCTCTCCCAGCTCAAAGCCATTGTCCCTCATCCTGGCACTCCCAGCCCTTGTCCAAAGTCCCTCTCCAGCTCTCCTGGAGCCCTTCAGCTACTGGAAGGCTACTCTGAGGTCTCCCTGGAGCCTTCTCCTCTGCAGGCTGAACAGCCCCAACTCTCCCAGCCTGTCCTCACAGGGGAGCTTCTCCAGCCCTCTGATCATCTTGGTGGTCTCCTCTGGACCCTCTCCAGGAGCTCCAGGTTTTTCTTGTACTGGGGGCCCCAGAGCTGGAGGCAGTGCTGCAGGTGGGGTCACCCAGAGGTGTCAGCTGCAGAGCTGCTCTCTGCTCCAGCAGCTCAGTGCAGTTCTCAGTCTGCCACCCAAGCAGGGAGCCCTTTGTGTGTCCCTGTGCTGACATCAGATTCAATCAATGAGCAGTGCCTGGCATGATGCTGTGGTTTGGTTAGTGAATGACTCTAACTGCCCTGACATGAGGAGTGCAGATGTGAGCCATGTCTGAGCTGCTGCAGCACTGCAGGCCTGGTTAACCTGCATCCAGTGGCTGCCAGCACCTTGCTGGTTCCACAACCAAATGCCCTGTGCTAGAGGCAAGGTCAGGAGCTAGACACAGAGATACACATGAGCAATGGACTCTAACACTACACCTCTAGGTCAACAGACAGTGTCCCCTCAGCCAATTTGCTGATGAATCCAAACTGGGAGCAGTGGCTGACACCCCTCAGGCTGTGCTGCCATCCAGTGAGACCTGAACAGGCTGAGAGCTGGGCAGAGGAACCTCAAGAAGGTCAACAAGGGCAAGGGTAGAGTCCTTTCCCTGGAGAGAAACAACCTCCTGCACCAGGACAGCTGAGGGGTTGGCTTTCTGGAGAAGGACCTTGGTGTGCTGGTGGACAACTTACACTAAGAGCCAGCAATGTGTCCTTGTGGCCAAGAAGGTCAATAGGTCCTGGGGTGCACTGAGAGTGTGGCCAGCAAGTCAATGGAGGTTCTCCTCCCTCTGTGCTCTGCCCTGCTGAGGCCACATCTGGAGTCCTGGGTCCAGTTCTGGGCTCTCCAGTTCAAGACAGACAGGGAACTGCTGGAGAGTGCCCAGGGGAGGCTCCAAGGCTGCTCAGCTGTGTGGGCAGGGACTTCTCCTCAGCCTGCTGTCTCTGAGCTGCTCACAGCCCTTTCTACACAGTTCTCCTCAGATTTGGTCCTCTTATGTGGCCAAACTCCATTCTTGTTCAGGTCCTTTACTGGGGAGACCAAAGCACCTCCATGGTATGTTCCCTCAGAGCCCTCTGGTACCTTCCAACCCCATCTTTGGTAGCTGATGTGCTGCAGTGTGGTGCTGCCCTGTGTCCTGGTGCTCAGGGGTACCCTATGTGTTTGGCATTGCAGATACTTCTGATGAGTAAAGAGATCAACCCAGTGGAACTGGACTTCCTCCTGAGGTACCCAACAGAGCCTGGAGTCACAAGCCCTGTGGAGTTCCTGTCCAATCACTCCTGGGGAGGAATCAAGGTACCTGCTTCACTTGATGGTGTGACAGCAACATCCCTTACCTCCTCTGAAAGCCTTTCTAGCAGCCTTCAGCTTGGTCCTTAGAGCATTGGGGAACAAAGCCCTGAGCATAGATGAGAAGCAGAACAAAAACACCACAGGAGTGGAGAGCTGTGTAGGCAGATCAGCTCTGGGAGCTCTTCATGACTGGACCCCAGCTGATCTCTGTGTCCTCAGCAAAGTCATTTCTTCCCAATGAGATCTGGACCTCTCCATAAGGCAGGAATGATGGCATCCCATGGGGGCTGTTGTTTCAGGTTGTACAGGACATGGAGATCTTCACTGTGTTTGGGAGGAGGTGGGGGTTTAAGGGACTTGCTAGGAAGGATACAGAAAAGGGCTGTGAAGATGCTGAGGGGACTGGAAGAGAAGGCTCTGGGGAGACCTCAGAGCAGCCTTCCAGTACCTGAAGGGGCTTCAAGAAGGCTGCAGAGAGACTGTTTGCAAAGGCCTGCAGGGACAGTGGTTTGAAATGAGAGCAGAGCAGATTTGGACTGGATGTGAGGAACAAGTTCTTTACCATGGGGGTGGTGGAACACTGCAACAGGTTGCCCAGGGAGGTAGTTGTGGTCCCATCCCTGGAGACATTCAAGGTGAAGCTGGACAGGGCTCTGGGCAACCTGCTCTAGTTGGGGATGTCCCTGCTGACTGCAGGGGGGTTGGCTGGATGAGCTTTGGAGGTCCCTTCCAACCCAGAACATTCTATGATTCTATGATCTCTCTTGATAAGAAAAGGCTGAGAGAGTTGGGGGCTTTAGCCTGGAAAAGAGCAGCCTGAGGGGGATCTGATCAATGCTGATCAATACTTCAAGGGTGGGTGTCAGCAGAATGGGACTAGGCTTGGTTCAGTTGTGCCCAGGGACAGGACAAGGGGCAGTGGGCACAAACTGGAACATCAGAAGTTCATCTGAACGTGGGGAGGAACTTCTTTGATTTAAGGATGCTGGAGCCCTGGAGCAGCCTGCCCAGAGTTGTTGTGGAGTCTCCTTCTCTGGAGACTTTCCAAACTCACCTGAAGAATTCCCTGTGTGACGTTCTCTAGGCCAGCCTGCCTTGGCAGGGGGGTGGACTCCATGATCTCCAGAGGTCCCTTCCAGCCCCTCCATTCTGTGTGACCTTCTGCAGGGATGTGCTAGGGATGGAACAGTGACAGCTGCTACAACTCCTGCAGGAAATGCTGTCATGGTCAGAAGAAGGTCCACCAGCTGCTGTGTGTGTGGTGAGGAAGGGCACTGCAGATTGCTGTCAGCTGTCTTAGCTTTGTGAGGCAAACTGTGCTGGAGGTGGGCCTGATTCAGCAGGGTGTGGTTTGTTTTCTGGAATGTTCTTCAGGTCTGGCATGGTCCTTCTCACCTTGTTGGATCTCAGACTGTGCCTTTTGTTGTGGCTTCTGACCAGGCTCAGTCCCCTGCTGCTTTCTTTACAGCAGGCTGCCCCTGTGGGACATTTCTCTGGTGCTCTGAAGAGAAGACATCCTCAGCTCACTCAGGTGCTTCTTGCTTTTCACCTGGGACAGGGAGTTTTCTCCTTCCCTCCCTTCCACCATGCTTCACAGAGAATGTCCTTGGTTCCTGGAGGGTGACCAGACAGAACATCTTCATCCAGGCTCCATAGCTGTGATGTTCTTTCCCTGTTTGCATTGTACTGGCAGGCTTCGCAGGAGTTATGGTGCCACAAGCAGTGTCCCACAGCAGTGTCCTGCCCAAACTGGCTGCTCATGGCTTGGCTGGGTGGATGCTTCCCTGGGTTAAGGAGTCCTCTCCACTTGGGTACTGGTCACCAGGGGTGTTCCCTAGGGCTCAGTACTGGAGCCACTTCTCTTTAGTGTCTTTATCAAGGACGAGGGATCAAGGGCACCCTCAGTAAGGTTGCAGATGACACTAAACTGGCTGGCAGTGCTGATCTGCTGGAGGGCAGGGCAGGAAGGCTCTGCAGAGGGACCTGGCCAGGCTGGATCCATAGCTTCTCAGCCCAGCCCTGCCCCTGCCCCTGCTCACCTGGGGATGTGGAGGGGGAATGGTGCATGGCAGCTCCTCTGGAGTCCTCCTGGCTTGGCATTCTTCACTGCTTGAGTGTGGCCAGTAGGTCATGGGAGATTCTCCTCCCCCTCTATTCTGCCTTAGGGAGGCCACATCTGGAGTCCTGGGGCCAGTTCTGGACTCCCAGTTCCAGAGGGACAGGGAACTGCTGGAGAGAGTCCAGGGGAGGCTGCAAACTGCTGAGGGGCCTGGAGCAGCTCTGTGAGGAGCAAAGGTTGAGAGCCCTGGGGCTGAGAGCCTGCAGAAGAGCAGCCCCAGAGGGCATCTCAGCAATGTTTGTAAATATCTGCAAGGTGAGTGTCAAGAAGGGACCAGGCTCTTGTCAGTGGTGTCCTGTGATAGGGCAAAGGGCACAAACTGGAACAGAGGAGGTTCCACCTGAACAGGAGGAGAAACTTTGTGTGAGAGTGCTGGAGACCTGGAGCAGGCTGCCCAGAGAGGTTGTGGAGTCTCTTATGGAGACTTTCAAAACCCAGATGGATGTGTTCCTGTGTGCCCTGCCCTGGGTGCCCCTGCCCTGGGTGACCCTGCTTTGGCAGGGGGGTTGGACTGGGTGATCCCTGGAGGTTCCTTCCAACTCCTACCATTCTATGATTCTAAGCTTATCCATTCCAACCTTCAACCCAACACCACCACAGCCACCAAACCATGTCCCCAGGTGCCATGGCCACACAGTTCTGGAACACCTCCAGAGTTGTGACTCCTCCACTTCCCTGGCAGCCTGTTCCAGTGCCTCACCAGCCTGCTGCCTATCTCATCTGCCTTCACCTTCACTGCTGTCCCTCTGAGCTGCACATCCCCAGGAGCTGCACTGCCTCCCACTGCTCTGGGCTGATTTTATGGCTTTCAGCATTCTCAGATGGTGAGCTCTGGATTTTGAGATCCTGGATGCTCTTCAGATTGCCTTTTGTGATGGCTTTGCTGTTGATTTGGCTCTGGTCACAGGGCTGGTGTCAGCTCCCTGAGGCCTTCAGCTCTGCTCCTGTTTGGTGCTTTGTTGCCCTGGAAGGGCTTGGCGAGCGCCGTGACTCGAGGCACACTTGGAGCACAATCCCATTTTGTCACAGCCTCCTATAATTAGGTTAATTAGTCATGGCTTCTACACAGCTTATTAGCAGGCAAAAATCTCCTTTTCTTTCATCAGGGAGATTAAGTGCTGTAATAAATTGTTTCTTCAACAAAGCCTTGTGCAAAGTGCATTTCAGATTCAGGCCTCAGCACTCTGCTGATGTCTGATAGAAACACTGCAAAGGCTCCTCCTGCCCAAGCCCTCCTCATGCCAGGGCTGGCAGGCCAAAAGAAATCAATATTGGTATTTGTGGCCCATTCTGTGCCTCCCATTTTGGGTGCATTAACTTCAAAGGAAAGCTCATTAAATGTTGTGATGTTGAGGACTCTGGGTATGCAAACAGCCTGGTGTGAGTGGGATAATTATTGATTGCTGGTGTTGGATTAATCATCTAAATGGGCTAAGAGACCTTGAGAGTTGGGAGGCTGTTGGCAGCTCATGGCACTGGAGCATACAGTCATGGAATCCCAGACTGGTTTGGATGGGAAGGACCTCTAAAGCTCATCCCCCCAAGTCCTATCACTCCCTGACTCCCTCCAAAGTCCCTCCCCAGCTTTCTTGGAGCTGCCTTCAGACACTGGAAGGCCACAAGAAGGTCTCCTCAGAGCCTTCTCCTCTCCAGACTGAACAACCCCAACTCTCTCAGTCTGTCCTCACAGCAGAGCAGCTCCAGCCCTCTGGAGCCTCGTGGCCCTTCTCTGGACACCTTCCAGCACCTCCAGATCCTTCCTGGAACAGAGGCTCCAGAACTGGACACAGAGCTCCAGCTGTGGTCTCACAGAGTGGAGCAGAGGGGCAGAATCCCCTCCCTGGCCCTGCTGGCCACACTTCTCTTGATGCAGCCCAGGCTCTGCTTGGCTCTCTGGGCTGCAAGTGCTCACTGCTGGCTCCTGCTGAGCTTCTCCTCCCCCAGCACCCCCAAGGCCTTTTCTTCAGGGCTGCTCTCCAGCCATTCCCTGCCCAGCCTATATCAGTGCCTGGGATTGCCCTGACCCAGCTGCAGGACCTTGCCCTTGGTCTTGTTGAACCTCCTGAGGTTGTCATGGGCTCAGCTCTGCAGCCTGCCCAGGTCCCTCTGGATGGATCCCTTCCCTCCAGCCTGTCTGCTGCACCACACAGCTTGGTGTCATCAGCAAACCTGCTGAGGGAACCTCAGTGCCACTGTCCATGGCACCAACAAAGACGTTGAACAGGACTGGTCCCAGCACTGATCCCTGAGGGACTCCACTTGTCCCTGGCCTCCACTTGGCCATGGAGCCATTGACAGCCACTCTTTGGGTGCAGCCATCAAGCCAGTTCTTTACCCACTGAATGCTTCATCCATCAAACCCAGACTGCACCAGCTTGGAGCCCAGGCTGTGGTGTGGGACAGTGTGGAAGGCTTTGCTCAGCTCCAGGTCAATGACTCTCCCCTCATCTATTAATGTTGTGACCTTGTCACAGAAGGCCACCAGGTATGTCAGGCAGGATCTGCCCTTGGTGCAGCCCTGCTGGCTGTACCCAATCACTTCTTCATTATTCTTCTGTCTCAGCAGTGCCTCCAGGAGGATCTGCTCCATGATCTTACCAGGCACAGAGGTGGGACTGCCTGGCCTGGAGTTCCCTGGGTCATCCTTCTTGCCCTTGTTGGACATGGGAGCTGTGTTTCCCTTTTCCAGTCAGTGGGGACCTCCCTGGCCTGCCAGGACTTTGGGAATATAATAGAGAGCAGTTCAGTGACCTCCTGCCCAGCTCCCTCAGCACCCCTGGGTGTATTCTGTCAGGTCCCATGGACTTGAACACTTTCAGGTTCTTCAGGTGATCCTGAACCTGATCTTCACTCACCATGGGCAGCTGCTTCTTCCAGTCCCTGCCATTAATTTCCATGACTCCAGGAGTGTGGCTGGAGCCCTTGCCAGTGAAGACTGAGGTAAAGAAGTCATTGAGAACCTCAGCCTTCTCCATGGCACTTGTCACCAGCTCCCCTGTTCCCTTTCTGAGAGGTCCACACCTTCCCTAGGCTTTTTTTTACCATTATACCTATAGAAATGTTTGATGTTCCCCTGGATCTCCCTGGCTAGATTGAATTCTAACTGAGTTTAGCTTTTCTAAGCAGGTCTGTTGCTGCTCAGGCAGCTTCCTTGCCTGTCCCCATTCCATCTGTCATTTCTTCCACTCCTTGTACAGTTTCTTTTTGTGTGACAGTGTGGCCAGGAGCTCCTTGCTCATCCAGGCAGGTCTCCCAGCATTCTTTCCTGCTTTCCTCTTTGTGGGGATACTTTGCTCCTGGGCATGGAGAAGTTGATCTGTGAACACTGAGAAGCTGTCCTGGGCCCCTCTTCCCTCTAGGGCTTTGTCCCATGGTACTTTGGCCAGCAGATCCCTGAAGGGATAAAAGTCTGCATGCCTGAAGTCCAGGGTTGTAAGCCTGGGATATGTCCTCCTGGTTGCCCTGAGGATCTTAAATTCTTCATGGTCACTGCAGCCAAGGCTGCCCCTGAGCCTCACACTGGTCACCAGCCCTTCCCTGTTGGTGAGAACAAGGTCCAGCATAGCACCTTTTCTTGGTGGTTCCTCTACCATTTGGAGGAGGAAGTTGTCATCTATGCAATCCAGGAACATCCTGAATTGCTGGTGCCTTGCTGTGTAGTCCCTCCAGCAGATGTCAGGGTGGTTGAAATCCTCCAGAGGACCAGGGCTTGTGACCTGGAAGCTGCTTCTATTTGCCTGTGGAGGGCCTCATCTGCTTGGCTCTGCTGGTCAGGTGCCTGTAGCAGACCCCTACAGTAACATCTCCTTCCCCTCTCTTCCCTTTAATCTTCACCCATATGCTCTCAACCATCTCCTCAGCCTTCCCCAGTGGAGCTCCACTGATTCCAGCTGCTCACTGACATAGAGGGCAACACCTCCTCCCCTGCCTGTCCTTCCTAAAGAGCTTGTACCCATCTATGCCTACATTGCAGTCATGGGACTCACCCCACCAAGTGTCAGTCACAGCCACTGTATCATAGCATCCCAGCAGCACAGTGCCCTTAACTCGTCCTGTTTGCTGCCCCAGCTGTGTGCATTAGCACAGAGGCACTGCAGCTGGGCTGGCCCTAGCACCCTCTGAGCTGACTCCCCCGTGACTCCCTTGGGGTGTCCCAGTGCTTCATCCTTGGCTTTCCTCAGGGCAACACGTTGAGAGCCCTTGCTAGCATCCATGCCTCTGCCTCTGGTGAGCTGCCCCAATGTTTGTTACAGGCAAGTAGGAAATGAACAACCCCTTCCCCCTTCCAGTCTAGTTTAAAGCCCTGTCAATGAGCCCTGCTAACTCCTGCCCTGGAATCCTTTCCCCCTCTGGGTCAGGTGCATCCCATTGGTTGCTTGTAGTTCTGGTGCCCTGTAAACTGTGCTGTGATCATAAAACTCAAACCCCTGTCGATGACACCAGTCCTAGAGCTATGAATTGACCTATTGGCTCTCCCTAAATGTTCCCTCATCCATTGCTGTGATGTCAGAGGGATGGAGGAGAACACAACTTGAGCTCCTGATCCCTTTAGGAGTTGCCCCAGGGTCCTGAAGTCTCTTTTAATTGATTGTGAGCCTCTCACTGCTGCATCATCACTACTCACCTGAAAAAACAGAAGTGGGTAATAGTCTGAAGGACTCACAAGGGAGGGAACTTTAGCTACGACATCCTTTGCCTGGGCACCAGGGAGACAGCAATCTATCTATGAAAGGGGTTGGGTCTGCATATCAGACCCTCTGCCCCCCTCAGCAGGGACACACCTACAGCAATGACCCTTCCACTTTTCTTTCAGGGTCAGTTTTTATGGCTGGCCTGAGGTGAGTCAGCCTTGGTGGCACTTCTGGCCCTTGTGGCATGTTTGGCCTTTGTGAGCCCTCCTCCTTGCTCACAGCCAGTTCCTCCTGCAGAGCCTCCTACCTGTTCTGCAAGGGCACTGTGGGTGGTGCTCTTCTTACAGGAGCAAGTTTGCTCCACTTGTGTTGTTGGTTTCATTGGGTAGCTACCTGTTCACATGGCCCCTGCACAGATGAGTTACTGCAGGAGGGCTGGAGGCTTGCTGATGAGAGGATATTGAATCCTCTGCCCCACTGAGAGTTGACTCCTGTTCTGTATTTGTAAAGATCAGTTTGTGAAAGTTATCAATTTCCCTCTCACTCTCATGCTTCTTAGCCTACTCACTTCTTCTCTGAGCTCCATCACTTCATCCTGGAGCTGTGCCACCTGGCTGAGCAGGTCAGAAACCTGCTTGTGGTGGTTTGAGCTCTGACTGGAGTTCAGGAGCTCGAATGATAACAGATTGAGGTTCCTCCCCCGCCCCTCTCCCTTTCTCAAGGCAAGGTGGAGAGGAAAAGGAAAAAAAGGGTAGGGGAGAGGGGAAGTAAATTTGTGAAAAAAATAGTCTGAAATCAGTTTGGAAGTAGGAGAAGTAAATTTTCTTTTTTTACGAAAAGGGAAAAAAAAGTGTGTGTGTGTATATATATATATATGTATCTATATCTCAGTAACAGGGAGGGTTCACAGAGGTGAGGGATGAGGGTAAGTGGGAAAATAGATAAAGCCAAGCCTGGATGGCCTTGTGTTCCCCTGGATGTCAGTGGATTCAGTTGGGAGAAGGTAGGCCCCAGCCAGGTGGTCAGTGCAGGGGGCAGTGGCAGCAGCGATGCTCTTTTGAGCAGACAGGGCAAGAAAGAGTGAGCAGCCCTCTGTCCACCGTTTTTATAGGCTTGCTGGACAGGAAGGGGGAGTGGAATAGACTACTTTCGAGTCAGGGGACCCCCCTTCTCCCGGTAGGGGAGGAGCCAATTCCCCCCGGATTAAGTTTCTTTTGTCCTCCTGGGGGCTGGGTTGTTTCAGCCCCATGCAGGATGGGGGTAACCCAGCACACTGCTCACACCACACGCACCCACAGTCAGTGTTTCCCCCTGTTGCCTGTTAAAGGCTGTGGCATTCCTCACAACCTGTGGCCAGGATGCCAATATCCATTTGGTGGGTGCAGAGAGCACCTCCTCCGAGTGGCCACCATCATGCCTTCAGTAAAACTGCAGCACCTTGTGTCCTGCCCACACCCCTGCTCATGCCAGCTACTGAGCTGACTCAAAAGGAGGCCCTGGGGCACACTCAGTCTCTATCTGCTCCCCCTGTGCCTGTTAGCCTGTCTGTGCCAATGGCCACTCGCTCCCAGCTGTCCGACCACAGCCCTCCCTCTCATGCCCCACTCGCTGGGTTCCAAGGAGCGGGAGGCTGCTGCCTGCAGCTCGCCCCTGCCGGTCCCGCCGAGTTTGAGCCTCCTGCGGCCTCTCCGGGAACGCCCCCAGCCACGCCGCCCTCTCAGGCGCCCTCGGAGAGGCGCCGAGTCAGGTCGGGTCGAGTCGCCTCTACCCCCACCCCTCTCTCTCTCTCTCAGTCTCCCTGTCTCTAGAGCTTTCTTTTTTCTCCTCTAAAGGTCTGGGCACAGCACGGAGCTAGCCGGTGCTGATGCAGCTGCCTCGCAGTGTGCAGTTGGATCATCCAGTTCCAACCTCTGCCATGGGCAGGGACACCTCACACTACAGCAGGTTGCTCACAGCCACATCCAGCCTGGCTGCAAAAACCTCCAGGGATGAGGCTTCCACCACCTCCCTGGGCAACCTGTACCAGTGTCTCACTGCCCTCATGGGGAAGAACTTCCTCCTAATGTCTAATCTAAATCTTCCCTCCTCTAGCTTGTATCCATTCCCTCCAGTCCTATCACTCCCTGACACCCTAAAAAGTCCCTCCCCATCTTTCCTCTATTCCCCTTCAGATACTGGAAGGCCACAAGAAGGTGTCCTGGGAGCCTTCTCTTCTCCAGACTGCACAACCCCAACTCTTTCAGTCTGTCCTCACAGCAGAGCAGCTCCAGCCCTCTGCTCATCCTCATGGGCCTTCTCTGGACACCTTCCAGCACCTCCAGATCCTTCTTGTAACAGAGGCTCCAGAACTGGACACTGAGCTCCAGCTGTGGTCTCATGAGAGCAGTGTAGAGGGGCAGAATCCCCTCCCTCTGCCTGCTGGGTATGCTTCTCTTGATGCAGCCCAGGATATAGTTGGCTTTCTGGGCTTCAAGTGCACACTGCTGGCTTATGTTGAGCTTCTCCTGAACCAGGCTTTCACCACCCTCAGGGGCAAACATTTCTCCCTTCTCCCCACTATCAATCTTCCTCTTTCAATTTCAAATCCTCCCCCCTTGTCCTGTCACCACAGGCCCTGCTCAAAACTCTGACCCAGCTCTCTGATCAGCCTTGAAGCACTGCAAGGCCACCAGAAGGTCTCCCTGGAGCCTTCTCCTCTGCAGGCTGCCCAAGCCCAACTCTCTCAGCCTGGCTCCCAGCAGAGGGCTTCCAGCCCTGCCAGCATTGCTGTGGCCTCCTCTGGCCCTGCTCCACCAGGTCCCTGTCTGTGCTGAGGGCTCCAGAGCTGCCCCAGCACTGCAGGGAGGTCTGAGCAGAGCACAGCAGAGGGGCAGAATCCCCTCCCTGCCCCTGCTGCCCACACTGCTGGGGATGCAGAATGGAAATGATTGATTCTGGGGCATTAGAACAAAAGATCCTTTCAGTCGCCATGGCTAAAGGTCTGTGGTTTAGGTTTCTGCCTGCCTGTCATCCAAAGACAGAGGCTCTCAGATGCTCCTTGCCTCACAAGAGAAGCATTTGCCTGGAGGAAGCTCTCTCTGCTGTGTGCTCCTCAGAAGATGAGCAGCAATTGGTGCTGCTGGAGGAAAGCAGCCTCCAGGCTACCGCCACACATCACAGGAGGGTGCCTCTGGCTCAGCCAGGGAGTCAGTCCCCACATCCCCACGTGCTGATCCCTTGGGATTTGCCACACTACTCTCTGCACATCTGTCCTGCAGATGCTGCACCCTGAATTCCGGGATCCTGCTAAAAGCTGAGCAGACCAGAGGGGCAGTAGAGCACACAGCCATCAACCTTGGTGCAAATCCTGCCTCTGGGTCACTGCAGGGTGAGTCAAGAGCAGGAAGGGGATAAAATGTTATTTAGTGGAAAAGCCTTTGCTGAGTGACTGCCTCTGGTATTTGGCTGAGGGACTTGGGGTGTTAAGTCTGGAGAAGAGGAGGCTGAGAGGAGACCTCATTGTTCTCTTCAGCTCCCTGAGAGGAGGCTGCACTGAGGTGGGGGTTGGGCTCTTCTCACATGCAACAAGGTCAAGAGAAAAAATACTCAAGTTGTGCCAGAGGAGGTTCAGGTTGGATATAGGGAAACATCTCTTCACTCAAAGGGTTCTCAGGCAGTGTCCCAGGCTGCCCAGGGAGGTGGTGGAGTCCCCATCCCTGGAGGGGTTTCCAAGCTGTGTGGCTGTGGTGCTGAGGGCTGTGGTTTGGTGGCAGTGGCTCAGCAGCAGTGGTGGCTTTGTGAGCTCTGGGTGAGGGCTGGACTGGATGATCCCAAATGGCTCTTCCAGCCTCGGCAGCTCAGTGGTTCCATGGCTCTGTGGCTCACGGGTGGGTGCTGGTCCCTGGGTGCTCCATGTGTGTTCCCATGCCTGGCCTGATCTCAAAGGGCTCTTCCAGCCTCAGCAGTTCTGTGATTCTCTGAGCAGAGCTGGTTGGTCCAGCTCCAGGGCCTGTCTCTTGCAGGTGTTTAGCAGTCATCTCTGAGAAGCCAGAAGTGTTCTTTTCCTCTCAGTGAGGTGTTCTGATTTTTGTGCCACCTGCATTGTGCTTTACTCCCACTCTGTGCTGTCACTACCTGGCTGGAACTTTGCATTCCAGAATCCCAGAGTGCTGATACTGCTGCAAGCTTCACTGTGCCTTTGGGAGCCTAAGTGTGTCTGCACAGTCATTGGTAAGGTAACCAACAGCAGAGTCATGCACACAGAAACATTTCCTGAACAGCAAACAGATAGCAGAGCAAGGGAAGTTCTCCTCCCACTCAGTTCTGCTGTGGTCAGGCCACATCTGAAATATTTGGTCTAGTTCTGGGCTTTCCAGTTCCAGAGGGAGAGGGAACTGCTGGAGTCCAGGGGAGGCTGCAAAGCTGCTGAGGGGCCTGGAGCAGCTCTGTGAGGAGCAAAGGCTGAGAGCCCTGGGGCTGAGAGCCTGCAGAAGAGCAGCCCCAGAGGGCATCTCAGCAATGCTCAGCAAGAGCTAAAGGAGCTGTGGGGGGCAAGAGGCTGGGGCCAGACTCTGATGAGTGGTGCTCAGGGACAACACAGGGGGCAAGGGGCAAAAGTGGAACCCAGGAGGTTGCATCTGAGCAGGAGGAGAAAGTTGTTTGTTGTGAGGGTGCTGGAGGCCTGGAGCAGGCTGCCCAGAGAGGTTGTGGAGTCTCCTTGTGTGGAGAGCTTCCAACCCCCCCTGGGCATTGTGCTGCTGGGCAAGCTGCTGTGGGTGTTCTGCTGGAGCAGGGATTGGACTGGGCGATTCCCAGAGGTCCTTTCCAGCCTCACCATGCTGGGATTCACAGACTGATGGTTCCCAGCTCTGATTTCCTTTGTGATCTTCTCTGCAGTGTCTCTTCTCTTTCCTGATGCATGCAGGTGTGTCCTGCAGGAGCAGTGAAGCTGCTTAAGGTACAGCCAGAACACACCTGGCCAACTTGGAGTCCTTCTTCCTCCCAGGCACTTCCCCTGGTCTGTTTCTGAAGCAGAAGGATTTTCATTCTGCAGCTCTGCACAGGCTGCTGGCAGGGCCTTGTTTAATAACTGTGCCTCTGAATAATGAGCTCTAAATCCTCAATTCAACCGTGGAGGAGGAGCAGAGCAGCAGACAAAGTGCTGTTAACTGCATGTTGATCACTTGGCATCAGCAGATGATCAGATTGGGTGTGGGGCTTAGGAGCTCTACCACCAAGTCAGAGCTTCTACTCTGAGGGAATCTGGGGTTTGGAGGGGGGGAAGTTTGGGGTTTTTTTGACAGAAGAACAAAAAGCTCTCTTCCAACCTGAACTTTTGTACTTTGGAGGACTTTTTGTACTCTTCATTCTTGTCAGAGCCTCCCTGGGACACAACCTGCTGCCTGCATTGTCTCTGTGCATCAGCAAGGCCCTTTGATGGGGCTGGTCAGACCTGAAAGGCTTGCAGCTCACAGCTTGCCTCTGCCACTCATCACAGCTACAGTCAGAGTCTTAATTAAATACCTGCCATTAATTAAGCTCCTCAGATGTGCATCTTTGATAGACAACATTGATTATGACACCTCGAGGTGCCTTCATCTGCTCTCATCTGGAAGTTTTCTGAGGACGTTGCCATCCCCTCAGCAGCATCCAGGTGCAGAGGGATGTTCCAGTGCCTCACACAGGCACTACTGCAGCATCTTTCACCTTTTTCTTTCTTCCCTTTTTCTTTCTCCCCTTCCTTTTTAACCTGCTTGCTGGTGTTTGATGTTGAGCTGCAATACAGAAGAGATTTTGATCACATCAAGTGTTTGAAGATGGACTTTGTTGTTTTGCTGGCAAATGGAGGCTTCCCTGAATTGCCTCTACAGCAGGGTCAGCCTCTGTGCTTCAGCTCTCAAGTCACTCATAGAAGCATAGAGTTGTTTGGGTTGGAAGAGCCTTCTGAGGTCATCCAGTCCAACCATCAGCCTAACACCACCATGGCCTATAAACCATGGCCCCAGGTGCTATTTCTGGAACACCTCCAGGCATGGGGACTCCACCACATCCCTGGGCAGCCTCTTCCAATCCCTGACCACTCTTGCAGCAAACAAATTTTTCCTCCTCTCCAACCTCACCCTCCCCTGGCACAATTTCAGGTCATTTCCTCTCCTTCTCTCACCTGAGTCTAGGGAGCAGAGCCCAACCCCCACCTGGCTCCAGCCTCTTCTCAGGGAGCTGTAGAGAGCAATGAGGTCTCCCTCAGCCTCCTCTGCTCCACACCAAACACCCCCAGCTCCCTCAGCTGCTCCTCCCCAGCCCTGTTCTCCAGACCCTTCCCCAGCTTGGTTGCCCTTCTCTGGACCTGCTCCAGCTCCTCAATGTCCTTCTTGGAGTGAGAAACTGAACCCAGCACTCCAGTTGTGGCCTCCCCAGCGCCCAGTCCCAGGGCACAATCCCTGCCCTGCTCCTGCTGCCCACACCATTGCTGCTCCAGGCCAGGCTGCTGCTGCCCTTCTTGCCCACCTGAGCACTGCTGGCTCATCTCCAGCTGCTGGCACCCAGCACCCCCAGGTCCTTCTCTGTTGGGCAGTTTCCAGCCACTCTGCCCCAAGCCTGGAGCCTTCCTGGGGTTGTTGTGGCTCAAGTGCAGGACCCAGCTCTTGGCTTTGTTAAATCTCATCCCACTGAGCTCAGCCATGGATCCAGCCTGGCCAGAATCCTCTGCAGAGCCTTCCTGCCCTGCAGCAGATCCACACTGCACCCAATTTAGTGTCCTCTGCAAACTTCCTGAGGGTGTCCTCGATACCCTCATCCAGATCATGACACAAAGCCTGCTGTCAGCTCAGCACTTTGAATGTAAATTTCTATTGCCCTTCAAACGGAAGCAAAGGGCAGGCAGTGCTTCAGCAGAGATGTCTTGTAGATATCAAATATATCCCCAGATTTCAGTTGGGAACTATCTCTGGAACCCAAAGATAATCCAAAGATAAACTCAAAGAGGGTTGGAGCACCTCTCCTATGGGTTAGGCTGGGAGAGTTGGGGCTCTTCAGCCTGGAGAACAGAAGGCTTCAGGGGGACTTTAGAGCAGCATTTCAGTATCTGCAGGCAGCAGGGACACCTGCAGCTAGAGCAGACTGCCCAGGGACACAGCAAGGCTGACCTTGGATGTCTCCAGGGATGAGGCCTCCACCACCTCCCTGGGCAACCTGTTCCAGTGTCTCCCCACCCTCATTGTGCAGAACTGCCTCCTTCCTAACTCTGCCCTGCTCCAGCTCCAAACCAGTGCCTCTGGTCCTATCCCCACAGCCCTTCTGAACAGTCCCTCCCCAGCCTGCCTGCAGGTCTCCTGGAGCCTTCTCCCAAGGAGATGGCTTCAAGTTGCAACAGGGAAGGTTTAGGTTGGACATGAGGAACAATTTCTTCCCCTAGAAGGTCACCAAGGCATGGCCCAGACTGCCCAGGGCAGTGGTGGAGTCTCCATCCTTGGAGGGGTTTCAAAGCCATGGAGATGTGGTGCTGAGTGCCATGGTTTAGTAGTGGTGTCCTGGCAGTGCAGGGTTAAGGCTTGGACTGGATGACCTTAAAGGTCTCTTCCAAGCAAACTGATTCTGTGGTTCTCATCCTCAATAGGGGCTGAGTCTGCAGCTGTGTCTATAAATGTCGTGTGAGGACACAGAGCCACACACATTGAAAGCCTTCCAGTAGGTGACATCCTGGAGCAGATGCTTCAGCTGAGCCCTTCCAGTCCATGAGATGTATTTTCTCTGGAAGATTTTAGCTCTGCACTGGCCCAGCTGTGATTCATAGCAGCCCCCTCCAGGGAACTTCTCAGAACTGCACAAGTGTCACCTTGCAGCTGTCAGCAGGGACCCACAGCCAGCTTCTAGTTCTGGCTGCATGTCCCAGATTTGCTGGAAGGCATCAAAGAGTGAGGAGGCAAGACGAGGAGTGTGGCAGAACAGCCATTCCCCAAACCAGCTGAGCAGCCTTGCAGGAGAGGCCTGGAAAGTGTCACCAGGAGCCTGGCTGTGAAGCAAGTCAAGGGAAAGGATGAGAGTTTGGTGGTTATGGGAAAATAGAACAGAGAGATGATGGATGGCACAGATCCAGGCTGAGTGAGGAGTGGCTGAGAACAGCCTGCAGGAGAAAGCCTTGGGAGTGTCAGTCAGGAGCCTGGCAGCCCAGAGCCAGCTGTGTGCTGAGCTGCATCCAGAGCAGGGAGAGCAGCAGCACAGGGAGGGGATTCTGCCCCTCTGCTCTGCTCTGCTCAGAGCCCACCTGCAGCACTGCCTCCAGCTCTGGGGCCCCCAGCACAAGAAGGACCTGGAGCTGCTGGAGAGGGTCCAGAGGAGGCCATGAGGGACAATGGCTTTGAGCTGGGAGAGGGGAGACTGAGACTGGAGATGAGGAAGAATTGTTCTTGGCAGTGAGGGTGGGGAGACACTGGAACAGGGAGGCTGTGGCTGTCCCCTGCCTGGAGGTGTTGAAGGCCAGGCTGGATGAGGCCTTGAGCAAGCTGTGCTGGTGGGAGGTGTCCCTGCCCATGGCAGGGGATTGGAACTGGATGAGCTTTGAGGTCCCTTCCAACCCAACCCATTCTGTGATTCTAAGACTGTTGAAGGCATTTCCAGCCATGGTGAGTTTGTAACTCTCTGGGTCATGCATTTATTTTTACCCTTGGTAGAGAACTTGCTTTTGAGTTGAATAATTCAGGTAAGGCAGCTAATCAGAAAGGAACACCTTCAGAGCATGAATGATACAAACCCCAACTCAGGATGGGAGAGATGGCAAAGAATTAATCATCTCCTCCATTAATCCTTCCAGTTAATAGCAGTGTTCAGGTGGAGCCATCCATCTGCCTGAATGTCTGTTTCCTGCATGCTCCAATCCATCAAGGCAAGCCAGCTGCAGCTTGGACTCCACCATTCTTCCAGGAGCTGTCTTTTTACAGCTGGGTTTTCTCAACCCCATTTGGGTCACCTGCAGAAAACTGAGAAAAGTGAATGAGCAATATGTGCAGCACCTCTCAGGCACATGGACAGTGGAAGACTTTAGAAGGTGTTTAGAAAGCCCCTGAGGTACTTCCCAAGCCTCAAGCAGCCATCCAGCTGCTCTGCTTCACCCTGGTGCAAATGTGCATGCAGGAGGTGCCTCAAGCTCTGCAAGGCTGTGTCCAGACAGGTAACCAGGGTGGCAGGCTGAAGGACACCAGCAGCCTGGCCTGGATCAGCAATGGTGTGGGCAGCAGGAGCAGGGCAGGGATTGTGCCCTGTGCTGGGCACTGGAAGGCCACACTGGCCTCAGTGTTGGGGCTCTCACTCCAAGAAGGACATTTAGGGTCTGGAGCAGGTCCAGAGAAGGGCAACCACGCTGCCCTAGAGCAGCTTCATAAATTTTGTGAGGAGCAGCTGAAGGAGCTGGGGGTGTTCAGGCTGGAGAGGAGGAGGCTGAGGGAGACCTCATTGCTCTCTACAGCTCCCTGAAGGGAGGTTGGAGTGAGGAGGGGACAGCCTCTGCTCCTTGGTGCCAAGGGACAGGAGCAGAGGAAATGGTTCCAAGCTGCCCCAGGGGAGGCTCAGGCTGGAGCTCAGGAAATATTTCTGCACTGGAAGGGATCTCAGACACTGGAAGAGGCTGCCCAGGGCAGTGCTGCAGTGCCCATCCCTGGGGATGTGAAGCTGGTGCTGAGGGCCATGGTTTGGTGCTGAGCCTGCAGTGCTGGGTGGAGGGTTGGACTGGATGAGCTTGGAGGTCTCTTCCAACCAGATGTGTGCTGTGATTCTGTGAACAGCCCCAAGTCTCCCAGCCTGTCCCCAGAGCAGAGGTGCTCCAGCCCTCTGCGCATCTCTGTGGCTCTCTTTTCTCTGCAAGCACAATGATCCTTGCCTTGCTGTGGTGTGAAGAGCTCTGTTCTGCTGGCAGAGTCTCACTTTGACATCTAAACTGCAGATTCTCCTGTTCTCAGCTCCCAGAGATGATTATAGTGTGGGATTGGAGGCAGGAACTGGAGTCCTCCAGCCCTTTTTATTTTCCTTTGATCACTGTTTCTTGGCTCTCTCCATTCCCATGACAACTCTGATGGACTCAGGCACCCTTCACTGTGCTGCCAAGCCCAGCCAGGCAGCAGAGGCTGATGTGCAGGACCCCTCTGCTGCCCCAAGGTTCCATCCCCACTGGCACTCCTGCTGCTTGCTGGCCACAGTTCCTTGGGAAATTTCAGAGGAGTGGTATTGGAAAGCAATTAATATTGAGGGCAAGCTGAGGGATGGAGCTGGCTTGCACTGCTCTGCCTTCTAACTAGCAGTGTCTCTTATTAACACCATCACTGTAATAGATGTAATTAAACTTGGTGACTAATGAAGATTTGGCTGTTAATTTATGTAACACAGACTTGCTCCTTGCAATTAAAGCTTTCTTGATTCTGCAACATGTTGTTCAGGGAGAGAGAAACTATCAGCTCTGATTACAGCTCTGCCACTCAGGGAGAAGAAAGCAGTTTTGCAGAGCCTCCCTTCTTCACATGCACCCAGAGGCTTCTCGAAGCTGCAGCAGCCAGAGATCTGAGGAGGTGTTTTTCAGTCAGGCACTTCAAAAGTCAACAGTGCTGAGATGTTTTATGTAAGCACTTGCAGGGATGAGACCACTGAATGCCACATTGGCCATTGTATGGTGTTCAGCTGGGAGAGCTGTGGTTATGGCTCCAAGGACAAGGGTTGGGCAGATGAGAACCTAAGGCACTGTGCCTGTGGGACACAGCTCATAGATTCACAGAACCACAGAATGGGTTGGGTTGGAAGGGGCCTCAAAGCTCATCCAGTCCCAACCCCCTGCCATGGGCAGGGACACCTCCCACCTGCCCAGCTTGCTCAAGGCCTCATCCAGCCTGGCCTGAAACACCTCCAGGCAGGGGACAGCCACAGCCTCCCTGGGCAACCTGTGCCAGTCTCTCCCCACCCTCACTCTTTACAATTTCTTCCTCCTCTCCACTCTCAATCTCCCCTCTCCCAGCTCAAAGCCATTGTCCCTCATCCTGGCACTCCCAGCCCTTGTCCAAAGTTCCTCCCCAGCTCTTCTGGAGCCCTTCAGGTACTGGAAGGCTGCTCTGAAGTCTCCCTGGAGCCTTTTCCAGGCTGAACAGCCCCAACTCTCCCAGCTTTTACAGTGGAGCTGTATGGGATGTGAGCTGTATGTCAGCCTACACCTGGAGTGCTGCCTGCAGTTTTGGTCTCCACTGTACAAAAAAGAAAAAGATGTGGACAGGCTGGGAAGTGTCCAGAGAAGGGCCAGGAGAATGCTCAGAGGCCTGGAAGCCCTCTGCCACGTGAGGGAAGGCTGAGAGAGCTGAGGTTGTTCAGCCTGCAGAAGAGAAGGCTCAGGGCAGACCTTACTGCCATGGAGCAGGACATGAAGGGAGGCCACCAGCAGCATGGAGACTCCCTTGGTACAAGGAGTCCCATGGCAAAGCCAAGGGCTGCTGGTGACAAGGTACTGCTGGAGACATTCCCATTGGGCTCCAGAGGAAAATGTTTCCCATGGGCACAGCTAGACACTGGAATCATCTCCCCAGGGAAGTGGTGGAGTCCCTGCACTGGACAGTTGGAAGGCTCAGCCTGACAGGGTGCTGGGCCAGCAGCAACTGGGCTGTGACCTGGAGAGGTTGGAGCAGAGGGTCCCTGGGGTCCCTTCCAGCCTGGCAGTCTGTGATGTGTGAATGCTGTCGTTCACCTCTGCCCCTCAAGAGCCTTCTGCTTCACTCCCAGTGTTTCTGTTGCTCATTGCCTCTCTGTCATAGCTCACATCTATGCCACTTCATCTTCAACTGCCTGCAGCTTCAGCTTGTGCAAAGCTCCCAGTAGATGTTTGCTTCAGGCAGAAGTTTGCTTGAAAGCAGAAGAACCTAGCAGGCTGTGCAGCACATTCTGCCACCACTTGTGTGGAAGATAATTTGGGTTCTTCCCTCCTCTGCATAATGTTTAGAGCTGCTGTTTCCCAGCCACAAGTGGAGCTGCATTCCCATTGGACTCATCAGGGGTTTGCTGCCTTCCCCCAGCTCTTCTTCTAGCTGGACTTCAGCTACCTGCATCTGCAGCAGGCATGGAATCAATCTCTGCCTAAGTTTTGCACGTGGAAATCTGAGTGCTTTGGGTTTCACAATGGCACAGAAGGGTGAGGCAGGGTGGTACAAACTGGGAGCTGTGGTACAAACTGGCACCCATCAGCTGTGCTGCCATCCAGTGAGACCTGAACAGGCTGAGAGCTGGGCTGAGGGAGCCTCATGAAGGTCAACAAGGGCAAGGGTAGGGTCCTGCTCCTGGGAAGAAACACATCCTGTAACAGGAGAGCTGAGTGGGGACCTGCAGTGAAGGAAGTCCATGGAGAAGGCCCTGGGTGTGCTGGCAGTGCAAGTTCCCCCTGAGGCAGCAATGTGCCCTCATGGAGATGTGCCCTGGTGAGACCACCTCTGGAGTCCTGGGACCAGTTCTGGGCTCCCCAGTTCCAGAGGGACAGGGAACTGCTGGAGAGAGTCCAGGGGAGGCTGCAAAGCTGCGGAGGGCCCTGGAGCAGCTCTGTGAGGAGCAAAGGCTGAGAGCCCTGGGGCTGAGAGCCTGCAGAAGAGCAGCCCCAGAGGGCATCTCAGCAATGCTCAGCAAGAGCTAAAGGAGCTGTGGGGGGCAAGAGGCTGTGGCCAGACTCTGCTCAGTGGTGCCCAGGGACAGCACAAGGGGCAAGAGGCACAAAGTGGAACCCAGGAGGTTGCATCTGAGCAGGAGGAGAAAGTTGTTTGTTGTGAGGGTGCTGGAGGCCTGGAGCAGGCTGCCCAGAGAGGTTGTGGAGTCTCCTTGTGTGGAGAGCTTCCAACTCCCCCTGGGCATTGTGCTCCTGGGTAAGCTGCTGTGGGTGGTCTGGTTGAGCAGGGGCTTGGACTGGATGAGCTCCAGATGTCCCTTCCCACCACACCCTGCTGGGATCCTGGGATGTTCTGTGCAGCTTTGTGGAAAGAAATGGGGCAGCCAGGCACAGTTGGAGCTTTGTGGCTCCATGGTCACCAGGAGTGCACAGGAAAGGCTCAGTGCTGTGCTTTCTCCCAGAGTGTGCAGCAGACACTGCCTGGGGATGTGGAGAGAGAGGAATGGCTGCATCTGTGTGGGGTGAAGGGAATGAATGTTGCAGCTGTGCAATCCCTTGAGGCCAGTTTGGGTGAGCTCAGCCTGGCCATGCCTGTGTTTAGCTCTGAGCAGGAGCACTCTGGGTCCAAAAGGCCACTCTCCACCAGGTGTGACCTGCAGCACCATTCACTTTCTGCCCCTGGGGTGGGAAGGGAGCTTTGCAGACTTGTAGGCCACAGGAGTACCAGTGATGTGCTCTGCTGTTGTCCAAGGGCTCAGAATTCCCAGCTGTCATCCAAACCAGGCATTTCCTGCACAACTGAGAGCAGCAAGGGCTTGTCACCTCGGGTCTTTCAATTTTAGTTTCAAAACAGTAGGGCAGGCTTCTCCTCACCCTGGGTTGTGGAGGGCTGCATTGTGACTGAAGCCAAATTCTTTCCTTCTTTCTGTACCATCAGTTCCAGACTCCTCTGTCTCAGCAGCTGTGCTGCAGCAGGGAAGGTCTGGTTGCTGTGTGTGGCTGCATTGAATGGGGAAGGGATTGTCAAGGGCCAGGGCTGGGCTGGCCACCAGAGGAGTGCCAGAGGCTCTCCAGGAAGCCCTCTGCTTCCCAAAGGGAAGAGAAAGGGAAGAAGGGAGAGAGAGTGATGGGGTGGGAAAGAAACTGCCCCATCTGGGATGGAGAGAAGAACAATGCCATGGAATAGAGACAGAGAGACACAAACCAGTGTGGAACCCAACCCCTGAGGGCACCACTGGCACCACTGCTGCTGGGGGCAGGCCCTGGGCAAGTCCCAGCCTGGACTCAGCAGCAGATGGGAACCAGATTCAGGAGCTGGGTTCTGGAAGTGGATTCAGGAACACAGGGATGGGGATGGAAGGAAGAAGGGACAGAGCCCTGCTGGGACATCAGCCAGGGAAGAAGAGGCTTGGCCCTGGGGATCCCTCAGCTTGCTCCTGAAGATGCCATCCATGGGCTGCAATCCCTTGGTGGGCAGTTGAGGGTCCCCTGTGCTGTCTGCTCCTCCCCACAGGAGCCACCTCTGCCTTCCTGCCCCACAAGGTATGGCACAAACTGTGGCACAAACTGCCAGGAGCAAGTCCAAGGCAGCCCAGCCCTTGGCAGGAGCTGTCCCCATCAGCTGCTCCCTGCGAGCAGCAGCCCCTGGCTGTGCCAAGCTGTCCTGAAGTGCAGAAAGTGCCTCAGTGAGCAGAGCCTGAGCTGGGCAGGGACAGCTCTGAGCAGGTTGGGTTCTGGTCTGGCTCACAGCAGCGTTGCAGTGATGTGGGAGAGAACATCAGGGAAGGCTCTCACATGAAGCATGGTTTTAGAGCTGACATTCTGTGGGAGGCTTTAGACACATTTCAGTTCAGAGGACCTTCCACAAGCAGGATCCATCCTCAGTTATGCTTTCCCACAGCCTTGCCAATGGCCTCTATTGGCTCCTGGTTCTGTGACAATGTCCTGACAACAGGAGGCTGGACAAAGCCTGATCCTGCTGGGTGAGCAGTGGTTCCCAGGCTCTAGCTATGACCATTCTGGAGGAGCGAAAGATGAGCAGCCAGGAACAAGGCAGAGGAGCAGAGGGAATGGTTCCTCTGGAGACCTTTCTGGAACTCTTTCAGGCTCTCTCTTCCATGGAGGAATTCAGGAACCTGGATCGGGATATCGAGGGCTCTGCCAAACGCTGGAAGAAATTTGTTGAGTCTGAGTGTCCTGAAAAGGAGAAGTTCCCTCAGGAGTGGAAGAACAAATCAGCTCTGCAGCACCTCTGCATCCTGCGAGCCCTGCGGCCTGACCGCATGTCCTACGCTATCAGGTAGGAGCAGAGAGCACCGGGGCTGGGCTGCAGCCGAGCAGGGAGAGCAGCACAGGAGGGGATTCTGCCCTCTGCTCTGCTCTGCTCACACCCCACCTCCAGCACTGCCTCCAGCTCTGGGGCCACCAGCACAAGAAGGACCTGGAGCTGCTGGAGAGGCTCCAGAGGAGGTCACCAAGATAATCAGAGGGCTGGAGAAGCTCTGCTGTGGGGCCAGGCTGGGAGAGTTGGGGCTGTCCAGGCTGGAGAAGAGAAGGCTCCAGGGAGAGCTCAGAGCAGCCTTGCAGTAGCTGAAGGGCTCCAGGAGAGCTGGGGAGGGACTTTGGACAAGGGCTGGGAGTGCCAGGACAAGAGGTTGGAACTGGATGCTCTTGAAAGTCCCTTCCAACCCAACCCATTCTGTGACTCTATGAACTGATTTCTTCTCTCTAGCAATAGCTCTGGCAGAAAGCAGCCACTGCTTGTACTGAACTCTTGAACAGCTGATGGGTTCCACTGCTTTCCCTGCTCACTTCCTTTCATTTGTCAGATATCCCAGAATCCCTGCATGGTTGGAAGGGACCTCTGGGCATCATCCAGTCCAAGCCCCTGCTCCAGCAGGGCACCCACAGCAGCTTGCCCAGGAGCACAGTGCCCAGGGGGGGTTGGAAGCTCTCCACACAAGGAGACTCCACAACCTCTCTGGGCAGCCTGCTCCAGGCCTCCAGCACCCTCACAACAAAGAACACATCCAGGTTGGCTTTGAAAGTCTCCAGAGAAGGGGATGGAACCCCCTGGGCTCCAGGCTTTCCTGTTGCTGTGCCTTGTTTCATTTTACCCCTGTCCAGGTGCCAGCATTGCTGCTGTGACAGCTGCAGAAGCCCAGCCTGCAGAGCCTCTCTAAAACCCCTTCCTCCTCATTTTCCCATCTAGGTTCCAATGTCTGTGTGGTAGCAGAACCAAAGCTCATTGTTTAGTTACAGCACAAACTCCTTTCTCAGCTGCAGGGGACTGGCAAAACTTCTCTCTTTCTGGCAGGGATTTTGTGGAAGAAAAGCTTGGCAGCAAGTATGTGGTGGGGAGACCCCTGGACTTTGCAACAACCTTTGAGGAATCAGGGCCTGCCACCCCCATGTTTTTCATCCTGTCCCCAGGAGTTGACCCACTGAAGGATGTGGAGAAACAAGGTAAATAAATCATGGCTGGAGGCACAGCACAGCCCTGCTGTGTGTCTTCTGCATAATTATCCTGACAGGACACTCTGGGCTTTGGCTTTTCTCTCTGTAGATAATGGAGTAATCAGTTAAAAATAGATTATTGTTAAAGGGATGAGATTGTTGCTGGGTTTTTCTTGGTTCTTTTTCCTATTTCTTAAGGGTTTTTGCATCTTCATCTACAGTTTAAATTTAATTTGTGTCTTTCCTGCTCTGCCTGCATTCCCACTGTGCTTCACACTGCAATGATTTCTGAGCTGCTCTTGCACACACCCCATAATTTCTGTCAGAGGTATCCAAAATGCTGTCAGAGTGATGCTGTTTGCTGGGAAAGGCTGCACCAGACCAGCATCAAGATCCTTTCCAACTTAGGATTCTATGATAGCTAAAATCTCATTGAGGTTCAGTAAGGAGAACTATTATATCCTGCACCTGGGTCAGGACCTCCTTATCAGTCCAGGCTGGGGAATGATGAGATTGAGAGCAGCCCTGCAGAGAAGGCCTTGGGGGTGCTGGTGGGGGAGGAGCTGGACAGGAGCCAGCAATGGGCACTGGCAGCACAGAAGGCCAAGAGCAGCCTGGGCTGCATCCAAAGCAGTGAGGCCAGAGCTGGAGAGAGAGGATCCTGCCCCTCTGCTCTGCTCTGGGGAGACCTCACCTGCAGGGCTGGGGCCAGATATGGGGGACCCAGCACAAGGAGGACCTGGAGCTGATGGAGAGGGTCCAGAGGAGGCCACCAAGATGATCAGAGGGCTGGAGAAGCTCTGCTGTGGGGCCAGGCTGGGAGAGTTGGGGCTGTTCAGCCTGGAGAAGAGAAGACTCCAGGGAGAGCTCAGAGCAGCCTTCCAGGACCTGAAGGACTCCAGGAGAGCTGGGGAGGGACTTTGGACAAGGGCTGGGAGTGCCAGGATGAGGGACAATGGCTTTGAGCTGGGAGAGGGGAGATTGAGAGTGGAGATGAGGAAGAAATTGTTGAGAGTGAGGGTGGGCAGAGACTGGCACAGGTTGCCCATGGAGGCTGTGGCTGTCCCCTGCCTGGAGACATTCAAGGTCAGCCTTGCTGTGTCCCTGGGCAGCCTGCTCCTGTTGGAGGTATCCCTGCTGCCTGCAGAGTGCTTGGACAAGATGCCCTTGGAGAGTCCTCTCTGACCTGGTGTGATCTGTGACTGGGTGGAACCTGTCAGGCACAGGGCCACAGGAAGCTCTCACAGACCTCCTGTCAGCTGCCTGCTCTGAGCTGGAGAGGTTCCTGCCCTTACAGCTGGTGCCAGGGGGTGTCTCAGGCTGCATTTCCCCACACACCTCTTTTTTAAAGCCTGCTGAATCTGCAGGAAATTATTTTCATTTCCTATCACTGTAAAATGTATTTTCACACCAGGCTGCAGGGGAATAATGTTCTTTAAACTGGAGGAGCTCTGTACTAATGCACATTATTGTACCTTTGTGGGTTGGAGCTCTGTAATTAAAAGTAGGTTGGGAGAAGCCTCTGCTGGTTTCAGTGCTTTGTCAGGGAGTATGTGAGAGAAAAGAACAGAGAGAGCTCTTCTGGGAGCATTTTTAATAATCCCAGCAGGGTGGGGCTGGAAGGGACCTCTGGAGCTCATCCAGTCCAAGCCCTGCTCCAGCAGGGCACCCACAGCAGCTTGCCCAGGAGCACAATGCCCAGGGGGGGTTGGAAGCTCTCCACACAAGGAGACTCCACAACCTCTCTGGGCAGCCTGCTCCAGGCCTCCAGCACCCTCACAACAAAGAAGTTTTTCCTCCTGTTCAGATGAAACCTCCTGGGTTCCAATTTGTGCCCAGTGCCCTTTGTCCCTGGGCACCACTGGGAAGAGTCTGCCTCAAGGCTGAGCTGTGCCTGGCTGCTGCTGCATGAGCTCTGCTGTGCTGTGTGACCAACCAGGTGAAAATGCTGAGCGTGGCTCTTTCCTTTCAATTTCAGGGAGGAAACTTGGTTACACGTTCAACAACAGGAACCTCCACAACGTTTCCCTTGGACAAGGTCAAGAGGTGGTTGCTGAACAAGCCCTGGAGCTGGCAGCGAAGGAGGGGCACTGGGTCATCCTGCAGGTACCTGAGCCATCCCCCTGAGCTGCTGGCAGATGGGACAGCTGGGCACTGGGCAGCTGCAGGGGTTCATCCAGCACATGGAACTGGTGCAGCATGGCCAGAGGAGGCCATGAGGATGATCAGAGGGCTGGAGAAGCTCTGCTATGGGGACAGGCTGGGAGAGTTGGGGCTGTTCAGGCTGGAGAAGAGAAGGCTCCAGGGAGAGCTCAGAGCAGCCTTCCAGTACCTGAAGGACTCCAGGAGAGCTGGGGAGGGACTTTGGACAAGGGCTGGGAGTGCCAGGATGAGGGACAATGGCTTTGAGCTGGGAGAGGGGAGATGAAGACTGGAAATGTGGAAGAAACTCTTGGCAGTGAGGGTGGGGAGAGACTGGCACAGGTTGCCCAGGCAGGCTGTGGCTGTGCCCTGCCTGGAGGTGTTGAAGGCCAGGCTGGATGAGGCCTTGAGCAAGCTGGGCTGGTGGGAAGTCAGAACTGGATGCTCTTGAAGGTCCTTTCCAACCCAAAGCATTCTGTGATTCTAGGACTCTTTATTTTTATCCTATTTAACTTCCACTTCTTAGCAAAAAGTGGTTTTTGGGGGGAGAAAACTGCAAGTTTTGTAATGCTGCAAATACCAGTGTGAGGTCTGTGACTATTCCAGAATATCTTAGAGAAAAAGAAAAAGGAAGGTGCAGAGGTCAGCTCTTCGTGTGAAGGTTTCCATTTGACAACTGACATCTCCTGCCTGTGACAAGAGGTACCAGGAACCTCCTGACCAGCTTCATTGTGCTCCACATGGACCATGTCTCTTTGTTGGTCCCCAGCAGGCAGTGGCCTGCACAGGTTTCATCTCTGGAGGGGTCACACCTGAAAGGCTCTGAAGAGCAGATCAAAAGGTCTTCATGTCCTTCAGAAAGGAAGGGAGACAAAGAGAAGGGGAAGAAGTTTGTTCTCTAGCAGGTTGTGCCCAAGGTGCAGTCCCAGTTCTGTGGGGCCTTGCAGAGCCACAGAAACGAGCAGGGGACATGGACGTGGAAGCTGATGTGCAGGGTAGGAGCTCAGCACCCCCCTCCTGCAGGGTCCTCTCATGACAGAAGAGAAATTGTCATTGGTAATGGTGGGAGAAATGAAGGTGGTGGGAGGGAGAAGTCTTGTGAGGAGCAGCTGAGGGACCTGGGTGGGTTTAGCCATTGCTCTCCACAGCTCCCTGAGAGGAGGCTGCAGTCAGGTGGGGATTGGGCTCTGCTCACAAGGAGCAAGTGATCTGGCAAGAGGAAATGGCCTCAGGTTATGCCAGGGGAGGTTCAGGTTGGACATGAGGAAAAATTTCTTCCCCCAAAGAGTTGTGAAGGCCTGGCCCAGGCTGCCTAGGGAAGTGGTGGAGTCTCCACCCCTGGAGTGGTTTCAAAGCCCTGGAGATGTGGTGCTGAGGACCATGGCTCAGTGGTGCCCTGGCAGTGCTGGGTTAAGCATTGGACTCAATGATCTCACATGTCCCTTCCAGCCAAAGTGGTTCCATGATTCCATGATTCTGTGATTCCACAGCCTTGTAGACAGGGCACAGCAAGGTGCCACAGCTAGCAGATGGTCTGAGGGTGCAGCAGGGCTCTTCCCTTTGCAGCTGAGGTGGGATGGGAGGTTCCCAAGATGAGGAACAGCTAATAGCTGAATAGTCTCTCCCCTTCCATTGTGCAGCTGTGTTGGAAGATGGTTCCCTGCTCTCTCCCTGGAATCATGGAATCATAGCATGGCTTATGCTGGAAGGGACCTTAGAGATCATCTACTGCAACCTCCCTGCCATGGGCAGGGACACCTCTGAACTGGCTCAGATTGCCCAAGGCCTCTTCCATCCTTACCTTGAACACCCCCAGGCAGGAGGCATCCACAGCCTCCCTGGGCAACCTGTGCCAGACTCTCACCAGCCTCCTACTGAAGAACTTCTTCCTCAGCTCCAGTCTAACCCTGCTCTGCCTCAGCTTCAAACCATTCCCCCTTGGCCTGTCTCAGACACCCTCAGGAAAAGTCTCTCTGCAGCCTTCCTGCAGGATCCCTTCAGGTACTTCAGAGCAGCTCTGATGTCCCCCTGGAGCCTTCTCCTCTCCAGGCTGAGCACCCCCAGCTCCCACAGCCTGGCCTCACAGCAGAGCTGCTCCAGCCCTTGGCTCATCTTTGTGGCCTCCTCTGGACTCTCTCCAGCAGCTCTGTGGCCTCCTCCTGCTGGGGACACCAGAACTGGAGGCAGGATTGGAGGTGAGGTCTGAGCAGAGCAGAGCCCAGGGGCAGAATCCCCTCTCCTGCCCTGCTGCCCACACTCCTCTGGCTGCAGCCCAGCACACAGCTCCTGCTGGGCTGCAGGAGGGCACTGCTGGCTCCTGGGGAGCTGCTCAGCACCCAACACCCCCAAGCCTCTTTCTTCAGGGCTGCTCTCAACCTCCTCTGCACCCAGCCTGGATTTGTGCCTGGGGTTGGCCTGACCCAGCTGCAGGACCCTGCACTGGGACTTGTTGGATCTCATGCAGTTGGCTCTGGAATATTTTGTGTGTGAGAGCCTCAGTGCCAGCTCTCTTCTGGGCCTAGAAGACGTAGTGTCCTTGAGGGCTGGCTGCCTGAGACACCCCCACAAATGGCCTCTGCTTGAAAACAAGCTTTAATAAAAATATAAGGAAAAATCAGATCAAAGAACATGATGTGCTCCACTCAGAGGGCCACATCATCTCTATCCCAGAATATTAAAAGTCTGGGAGAAGAAACTGCAGGTCCAGCAGCCAGGCTTTGTAATGAATCTGTCAAATCAGAGGCTGCCATCTGACTAGCAATTAGCAGATCCTTTAGCATCTGTACTTAAAAGGGTGGGAAATTACTGGAGCACAGGAGTGAGTCCAAACTCAACAAGGTGCAAAGTTTCAGAAGGGCAGACTTTGAAGGACAAGATCAAGAATTGCATGGAAAGAAGTTCTGGACTGTGAGGGTGGTGGAACACTGCAACAGGTTGCCCAAGGAGGTGGTGGAGGCCCCATCCCTGGAGGCATTCAAGGTCAGGCTTGATGGGGCTCTGAGCAACCTGCTCTAGTTGGGGATGTCCCTGCTGCCTGCAGGGGTGCTGGACAGGATGACCTGCAGAGCTCCTTTCCAACCCAGCACATTCTGTGAGTCTCTGATAAATAGAATAAGAAAAGGAGGCTGAGGGGAGACCTTCTGTCACTCTGCAACTCCCTGGGGGATGGCTGGAGGGAGCTGGGGGTTGCTGTGTTCAGCCAAGTTACAAGAGAGAAGAAAAGAGGAAATGGCCTCGAGTTGCACCAAGGGAGGTTCAGGTGGATATGAGGAAGCATTTCTTCACTGAAAGGCTTCTCAAGCACTGGAAGAGGCTGCCCAGGGAGGTGGTGGAGTCCCCATCCCTGGGGGTGTTCCAGAAAGGTGTGGCCATGACACTTGGGGCCATGGTTTGGAGGTTGGCTTGGTGTTGGACAGGATGCTCTCAGAGGGCTTTTCCAAACCAAACAATTCCATGATTCCACAACTGCCTGAGCTGTCACCAGTCCCCTTCTGCCAGTTTGTGTTCTTTGACTGTAGAGAATTCATGTGCAAAATTCCCCCCAAAGCTCTGAATCCTCCACAGCATCTCCAGCTGCTTTTTGCAGACACATTCATTGCTCAGCTCCTGAGTCCTTGGTACCATCCCATGTCTGGCTGCATCCACTCCTCATTCCCATCCCTTCTGTCACCAAAGCACAGCACAGAAATGCCCTCAGTTATGATTAGATTAGAACCATTCCCAGCAGTGGCTCTGAGGAGCTGACAGTTAATGGTCACTGCTGTCACCTCAACACAAGCTGCAGCAATTATTTGTCAGCCACCTAACACCACAAAGCAGTGGAGGAGGAAGCTGCCACTGAAGGATGGGAATCCTGCAGGTCAGGCTGCGTAGGCTGGGATTGAACTGCTGCTTCCTGCTCTTCTGTTGAGCTTTTTCCCTCAGTTTCTGAATCTCTGTGGCTGTTTGAAATGCTCTGGTGAAAGAGTTTGGTCCACCCCTACTTCATCATAGGGTTTGTGGTTTGAGAGTGAGCTTGTGGCTTGGCCCCTGGGGTTTTCCTCATGTCTTGAAATCCTAAAAGCATCAGGCAGGTGCTGCTGCAGCAGCAGGCAGCTGTGAGTGCATCTTGCCTGCTGCTCTTCACAGGGGCAGTGCAGTGCTTCCCCAGAAGCAGAGAATCATTAGACTTGGAAGAGACCTTTCAGACCATCCAGGCCACACCTTAACCCAGCACTGCCAGGGCACCACTGAGCCATGGCCCTCAGCACCACATCTCCAGGGCTTTGAAACCCCTCTAGGGATGGGGACTCCACCACTGCCCTGGGCAGCTCTTCCAAAGCTGGACAACCCTGTTGGGGAAGCAAATATTCTTCTGATCTAAGCTGAACCTCCCCTGGTGCAACTTGAGGCCATTTCCTCTCCTCCTATCACTTGTTCCTAGGGAGCAGAGCCCAACCCCACCTCACTGCAGCCTCCTCTCAGGAGCTGTAGAGAGCAATGAGGTCTCCCCTCAGCCTCCTCTTCTCCACACCAAACACCCCCAGCTCCCTCAGCTGCTCCTCCCCAGCCCTATTCTCCAGACCCTTCCCCAGCTCTGTTGCCCTTCTCTGGACCTGCTCCAGAAGGTGATTCCTTTGCTCAGGCATCTCCTCCTTGTGTCCCCCTGCCCCCTGCACTTCATTTCTTCCTTGGCAGGTGAGCACAGCCCTCAGTCTGCTGAGGAAAGGAGACTGAGCTGCTACAGTTCTAGCTAGGAAATGTTGTTCCCAGCCATGTGAGGCAACCCTGGGGCAGGTGTAAGGTGTCCCATGGCTGCCCCAGGCACTATCCCTCTTGACTCATGGTTCTGAAGCAGTCCCCATCTTAGAGGTGGAGTCTTGGCCCTCTGGCTGGAGTCCTGTGGGAATTTATTTGATTTAGGGCATTCAGCCAGCCCCCACCACACCTTGTGGCAATCCTGAAGTTGCCAAGCAGCAGAGGGTGTGGTAAACCAGAGGGCTTGGGCAAGGAGTCAGCAGCACAGGAGCTTCTCCTGACTCCTTGATAGACTTTGCAGCCAGGGCAAGAAATGGAACTCCTCAGGTGCACATTTTAAAATGCCATGATGGTTCCAAGTCTAGCTGGAGAGCTGTGAGCAGTGGAGTCCCCAGGGGTCAGTGGTGGGTCTGGTCCTGTTCAACATCTTCATCAATGACACTGATGAGGAGACAGACAGACAGACAGACAGACAGACAGAGTCTGCTCAGCAAGGTTGCTGATGATACCAAACCGGGAGGCTTAGCTGAGACAACTGAAGGCTGTGAGGCCATTCAGAGACTTGGACAGGCTGAGAGCTGGGCAGAGAGGAACCTGATGAGGGTCAGCAAGGATGAGTGCAGAGTCCTGCACCTGGGCAGGAAGAATAAACTGCAGCAGTACAGGTTGGGAGAGGATCAGAACAGCCCTGGGGAGAAGGACCTGGGAGTGCTGGTGGGCAGCAAGCTCTGCATGGGACAGCAATGTGCCCTGGGGTCCTGGGGGGCATTCAGAGTGTGTCCAGCAGATCCAGGGAGGTTCTTCTCCCACTCTGCTCTGCCCTGGTGAGACCTCACCTGGAATATTGCATCCAGTGCTGGGCTCCTCAGTTCAAGAGGGACAGGGATCTGCTGGAGAGAGTCCAAGGGAGGCTCCAAGGATGCTGAAGGGACTGGAGACTGCGTGGTGAGAAGAGGCTGAGAGCCCTGGGGGTGGTTAGTGTGGAGAGGAGAAGGCTGAGAGAGGATTTAGTAAATGTTTATCAATATCTGAGGGCTGGGGGTCAAGAGGGAGGGGACAGGGACAGCCTCTGCTCAGCTGCACCCTGGGATAGGACCAGAGGGTAATAGATATAAACTCCAGCACAGGAGGTTCCACCTCAGCATGAGGAGAAACTTCTTCACTGTGAGGGTCACAGAGCCCTGGAACAGGCTGCCCAGAGAGGTTGTGGAGTCTCCTTCTCTGGAGCCTTTCCAGCCCTGTCTGGATGTGTTCCTGTGTGACCTGTGCTGGATTCTATGGTCCTGCTCTGGCAGGGGGGTGGACTTGATGGTCTCTGAGGTCCCTTCCAACCCCTGACATCCTGTGAGCTGTGATGACACCCATCTGTGCTCAGACACACCCAGCTGTGGCACCTCTGCTGCCCAGCTCCAGAGGCACAAAGCCCTTGTGAAGGCAGCTGCTGTTGAAGCTGTGCTTGTGCAGCCAAGAACTAGAGCTCTTGCTTGGTGACCCTTGAGCTAGGCTCTGAAGGAGGGGGGCATGCCTGCCAGTGCAGCTGCTTGGCATTGCTGGCAGGGCCAAGGCTCACCAGGAGGATGTTGCTGTCACTGTTAGTCATGGCATGGCATGGAAGTCAGGAGCAGGGTAACTGCATCTGTAAAGAGCATTCCAGACTGGTTGGGTGGAAAGGGACCTTCAAAGCTCATCCAGTCCAACCCCCTGCACTCAGCAGGGACATCTGCAGCACAGCCCCAAACAACCTGACCTGCACTGGTGCCAGCCAGGGGGCAGCTCCCACCTCTCTCGCCAGCCTGGGACAGGCTCTCCCCATCCTCAGGGGCAAACATTTCTCCCTTCTCTACACCTCAGTCTCCCTCTTTGAGTTCCAAACCCTCCCCCCTTGTCCTGTCACCACAGGCCCTGCTCAAAACTCTGTCCCCAGCTTTCTGGTTGCCTCCTTTAAGCACTGCAAGGCCACAATAAATAGCACCAAGAGAATACAGCTGAGATCCTTCACAGGATCCCTCCTACAGTAGTGAGAGGTGACTCTGATTCCTGCACCCAGGACATGCCAGCATGGAAGGACAGTCCCTGAGGTGTGAAGGGGTCTGGAGGTGACTGAGTCCTTAGTCCCCTTCATTCTGAGGGACCACAGCTCCTCTGCAGAGATGTATCAGCATCTGGTTCTTCCTTCATCCATCCCTGAGTGCTGCCCCAGCCCTTCACCATCTGCAGTAGTCTGTGCCAGCAGCCACCACTCTCCCAGCCTGTGCCCAGAGGCCCTCAGCTTGTCCTTCCCTACAACTTTTCCTCCTCTTCTCCAGTCCTGGCTGGGGTCTTTCCAGAAGTAGCTCATGAGAGGCACCTGAAACCTCCAACAGAAAAGCCAGAAGCAGCTTTCTATGTTGTCATAAAGGCTTTCTGGGATTCTGATGTGTGATCAGACCACAAAAGCTCCATCCTAGGGAAGACCAAAGTGCTGCCAGCCCAGCTGCCTGCCTGTGGGAAGCCACATCCCTGATCTGAGTTGTATAAACATTGCCAGTGTGGATCTAAGCTCAGCTTCATTCTGTGATCCTCTCAACTTCCACAAAGCCCTGAGGCAATCAATTCACAGCTTGGCTGTGCTGTGTGACAATGTGCTGCCAGGCTGCCTGCTCCTCCCTTCCCTCTCATTCCTCACTCCCCCCTCCCCCCTCATCTCCTCTCTCTCAAAATTGATGAATCACAGAACCACAGCATGGGTTGGACTGGAAGGGACCTCAAAGCTCATCCAGTTCCAACCCCCTGCCATGGGCAGGGACACCTCCCACCAGCACAGCTTGCTCAAGGCCTCATCCAGCCTGGCCCTGAACACCTCCAGGCAGGGCACAGCCACAGCCTCCCTGGGCAACCTGTGCCAGTCTCTCCCCACCCTCACTGCCAACAATTTCTTCCTCCTGTCCACTCCCAATCTCCCCTCTCCCAGCTCAAAGCCATTGTCCCTCATCCTGGCACTCCCAGCCCTTGTCCAAAGTCCTCCCCAGCTCTCCTGGAGCCCTTCAGGTACTGGAAGGCTGCTCTGAGCTCTCCCTGGAGCCTTCTCTTCTCCAGCCTGAACAGCCCCAACTCTCTCAGCCTGTCCCCACAGCAGAGCTTCTCCAGCCCTCTGCTCATCTTGGTGGCCTCTTCTGGAGCCTCCCCAGCAGCTCCAGGTCCTTCTTGTGCTGGGGGCCCCAGAGCTGGAGGCAGTGCTGCAGGTGGGGTGTGAGCAGAGCAGAGCAGAGGGGCAGAATCCCCTCCTGTGCTGCTGCTCTCCCTGCTCTGGATGCAGCTCAGGACATGATATGAAGCCGCCCAAGACGTGCTGAGTCTGTACCACCTCAGTGTCTCCTTTGGGGCACAGGAAAGTGAGCAGTGGGGATTGTTTTTAGGGTGTAATCCCTCCCTGGAGGTATGAAGTCCCATAATAATGTCTGCAGCTTTTTCTGGGTCCCTTGGCTGGCACTTCCACCCTTCCTGAACTGCAAGAAGAGCTTCTGGTGAGAAGCTCAGATTTAGATACCCCTTGTGAACTATCTAGAGAGGGTTGGAAATTTTAGACTCCTGATTTTTTTTCTAACTCCTGTTTTTTATGTGTTAATCAGGTGAGAGGGAGGTGGGCTGGGAACTGTCTGGAGGGCAGAGCTGAGAGGGCTGTGGTCAGTGGAGCAGAGCTCAGGTCATAGGATCATAGAATCACAGAATGCACCAGGTTGGAAGTGACCTCTAGAGGTCATTGAGTCCAACCTCCCTGCAGTCAATCAGAGCAGGTTGCTCAGAATTGCCTGACCGTGGATGTCTCCAGGGATGGAGCCTCCACCACCTCCCTGAGCAACCTCCCTGAGCAACCTGTTCTTGCACTCCAGCAGTTGCTGGCCAGTTAAAATTATGGAGTGATAAAATGGTCTGGTTTGGAATGGACCTCCTAAGGTCATCCATCCAACCCCCAGCACTCAGCAGGGACATCCTCCACCAGATCAGGTTGTCCAGAGCCCTGTCCAGCCTCACCTTGAATATTTCCAGGGATGGAGCCTCAACCACCTCCCTGGGCAACCTGCTGCAGTGTTCCTGCAGCCTCTGGTGCAGAACTTGTTCCTCACATCCAGTCTAAATCTGCTCTGTTCTCATTTCAAACCATTGCCCCTGGTCCTGTCCCTGCAGGCCTACAGTTGGAGATCTGTAGCTTGTGATGTCCCCAGGGGTCAGGACTGGGTCCAATCTTGTTCAACATCTTCATCAAGGTCTGGGATGAAGGCATGCAGTGGACCCTCAGCCAGTTTGCTGGGAGGCTGTGCTGCCATGCAGTGGGACCTGGGCAGGCTGCAGAGCTGGCTGGAGGGGAACTGATGCAGCAGTGAGACCTTCCCCGAGCTCTGCAGGGAGCACTGCTGCAGAGCTGTGCAGCTCTGTGGTGGCCATGCCCTGCTGGGGCACTCCCTGCACTCCCTGAACATCTCTCAGCTTTATGGGCTGTCTGCTAAGGGGCTGGGAAAGGCTTTATGATGATCTTTATGGGTTCAGAATATTGCTTCTTGCAGCAGTGTTTGGGCCCAGCGTGCCTGGATTTTGTGCTGCTCTTGGCTTTCTCATTTGGACACAATTCCCACTTCCTGCAGAGGGTCATTTTACTTCTAATAGTCTCCATTAGGCTGCTGTTTAACCAGCAGAGCTCCTCTCTGTTCCCTTTTACAGGTGATATATATTTATTCTAGGCTCTAATATGGTTCCTTGATGTAATTTCCTCACCACCTGTGAGCAGTTTGTCTTCCTGGCAGCTGCTTTTAATTTCAGTCTAGCAAGTTCCTTGTCCTGCCTTTGGATGGCATAAATCACCCTGCAGAGTGCTGCTGCCAGGCCTGGCTGGCACAGCCAGCTCCACACAGCCTGCTTCTAACCCTCCCATCACAGAGCCACAGGGACTCTCAAAGGGCATCTTGTCCAACCCCCCTGGGACACCTCCAACTGCAGCAGGTTGCTCAGGGCCACAGGTTTGACCTTGGATGTCTCCAGGGACACACCTCTGGAACACCTGTTCCAGAGTCTCCCCAACCTCACTGTGCAGAACTTCCTCCTGATGTCCAACCTAAATCTCCCCTCTTATAGCTCAAAGCCATTGCCCCTCATCTTATCCCCACAGCTCCTCTGCAGCCTGCCTCTAGGTTGCCTGCAGGTATTGAAGGCTGCTCTGAGGTCTCCCTGGAACCTTCTCTTCTCCAGCCTGAACAGCCCCAACTCTCCCAGCCTGGCCCCACAGCAGAGCTTCTCCAGCCCTCTGATCATCTTGGTGGCCTCCTCTGGACCTTCTCCAGCTGGGGGCCCCACAGCTGGACCCAGCCCTGCAGGTGAGGTCTCCCCAGAGCAGAGCAGAGGGGCAGGATCCTCTCTCTCCAGCTCTGGCCACACTGCTTTGGGTGCAGCCCAGGCTGCCCTTGGCCTTCTGTGCTGCCAGTGCCCATTGCTGGCTCCTGTCCAGCTCCTCCCCCACCAGCACCCCCAAGGTCTTCTCTGCAGGGCTGCTCTCAATCTCATCACCCCCAGCCTGGACTGGCAACAAGGATTATCCTGACCTAGGTGCAGGACCTTGCACTTTGCCTTATTGAACCTCCTGAGGTTCTTCTGAGCCCTCCTCTCCTGTTGATGTTCCTCTGTATGACATTTTGTCCAGCAAGTCCTTCAGCCTTGCCAACCACACCACCAAATCCCTTCTGTCTCTGACCTGCCCCATTCCTAATATACAAAACCCCATCTTTTCTTGCCTGGAAATTCCAACACGGTTTTGGGCTCTTCCATTTCACCCCAGTCCTGCTGAATTTTCTGAGATCTGTACAATCAGCTGCAAGAACATATAAATATTTGATGGTAAAGGGCTTTGTAGAACCACCTACCTGACTTGGTTTTTTTTCCCCAGAGATTTTTGAGGGTCCTCATTCTGTTAAAACTGAAGAAATATTTTTGTTTGAACTTGATGGATGTGGGGAAGTACCTCTGCTTCAGCAAACATCTAGAAGAGCCATCTAGAATCAGCTCCACACAGAAGGACCTGGGAGTGGTGGGGGACAGCAAGGTCCCCATGAGCCAGCAATGTGCCTTGTGGCCAGGGAGACCAATGGGGTCCTGGGGTGCATGAACAAGAGTGTGACCAGCAGGGCAAGGCAGGTTCTCCCTTGCTCTACTCTGTCTTGCTGAGACCAGGTACTCCTGGGTCCAGTTCTGGGTTTTTCAGTTCTGGAAAGAGAGGGAACTGCTGGAGAGAGTCCAGGGGAGGCTGCAAAGCTGCTGAGGGGCCTGGAGCAGCTCTGTGAGGAGCAAAGGCTGAGAGCCCTGGGGCTGAGAGCCTGCAGAAGAGCAGCCCCAGAGGGCATCTCAGCAATGCTCAGCAAGAGCTAAAGGAGCTGTGGGGGGCAAGAGGCTGTGGCCAGACTCTGCTCAGTGGTGCCCAGGGACAGCACAAGGGGCAGGGGGCACAAAGTGGAACCCAGGAGGTTGTATCTGAGCAGGAGGAGAAAGTTGTTTGTTGTGAGGGTGCTGGAGGCCTGGAGCAGGCTGCCCAGAGAGGTTGTGGAGTCTCCTTGTGTGAAGAACTTCCAACCCCCCCCGGGCATTGTGCTGCTGGGCAAGCTGCTGTGGGTGCCCTGCTGGAGCAGGGCTTGGATTGGGTGATTCCCAGAGGATCATCCAGTGATGATCTGTGATTGTCCTCAAGGACCCAAAGAACCCAGTCAGGACTTGCTTCATTGCTGGTGGTTTACACTGTCTGCTTTTAGTTTGCAGGTGCTTGGTGCCCTGGGCTGTGTGGGCTGGAGCTGCCTGTGGGCACTACCAGGGCAATGCCAACCACCAGAGTGAAGCCTTGGTGGCTGCAGTCGGTTGCTGGGATGAATTCCATACCAGTCAGTGCAGCTGTACACAGGGAGGACTAATGAAGCCTTGTCCCCTTTTTCCCTGGCAGAACATCCACCTGGTGGCCAAGTGGCTGAGCTCCCTGGAGAAGCAGCTGGAGCAGCAGAGTGAGGGCAGCCACCCCGAGCTGCGCATCTTCCTGAGCGCCGAGCCCGCCCCCTGCCCTGGCAAACACTGCATCCCCCCGGGCATCCTGCAGAGCTCCATCAAGATCACCAGCGAGGCCCCCACCGGCATGCAGGCCAACCTGCACCAAGCCCTGCACAACTTCAGCCAGGTGGGAGCAGAGCAGGGCTCACCCCAGCTGCTGCCCAGCAGGGAGGAGCCACAGCTAGGGAAGGACATCTGTAGACATTGCTGCTGCCAGGCAGCGGAATCTGGGAGTGCCTTGGAATCCTGCAGTCTCTGGATCCAACAAACCTTCCCCTTCCCCTTCCCCTTCCCCTTCCCCTTCCCCTTCCTCTTCCCCTTCCCCTTCCCCTTCCCCTTCCCCTTCCCTTTTCTCCCTTCTCCTTCCTTCCCCTTCCCTTAGCGTGGGCATGACCCAGAGGGGATGCAAGGTCTAGAATGACAAAGATTTATCATAGTGGCTGGCTGGGAAGAGACCTTTCAAGCTCATCCAGCACAACCCCCTGCAGCCAGCAGGGACATCCCCAACCAGAGCAGCACCCTCAGGGGCAAACATTTCTCCCTTCTCTCCACTACCAATCTCCCTTTGTGAGTTTCAAACCCTCCCCCCTTATCCTCTCACCACAGGCCCTACTCAAAAGTCTGTCCCCAGCTCTCTGATCAGCCTTGAAGCACTGCAAGGCCACCAGAAGGTCTCCCTGGAGCCTTCTCCTCTCCAGGCTGCCCAAGCCCAATTCTCTCTGCCCTCTCCATTCTGTGATGACTGTGCCAGGAACACTGGGGCAGACCTTGCAGCATTGTTTGCTTTTGTCTCCATAGAACCTCTTGCCACCTGGGACCAGGCAAGAGCAACCCCAGAGTATTGTGGTTCTCCATGGGGCAGAGAAATGGGGATAGCTCCCAGCTGGTTCTGCACTCAGGTGCTGGCTTGGAGGGAATGTTGAGTGCAGGAGTGCTCAGTGCTGAGCAGGAGAGGTGGAGAAGCAGCAGGCAAGGATTGATGCCAGCAGCCAGGGAGGATGATTCCATTTTTATTTACTGGTATTCATCATCCTGAATTCCACTGGAGGTCCTGGAGAGCATGGGAGGGGAGAACCTTCAGCCCAAGTAACATTTTCATCCTGCCTCTGTTCATTTCAATCAGAAAGTAGTTAGCATTTTCTAAATTGCTGGAGTCTTCCATCAGAAGTGCTGGAGTGAGTGGGTGGGACCCCTTCACACCTCATTTCCCAGCTCCTTTCACAGAGTGGATGTTCCAATTTAGCTCTCAGCTGAGCAGCTACAAAGAGGGAGCCCTGGTTGTGCACAGGGAGTATTGCTCTGCTTTGTAGCTGAAGCAAAATGCACAACTGAATGGGGAGGCTGGAGGAGCTTGAGCTGGGCTCTCACTCAGTGTTCCTCCAGCCAAGCTCCCTGTGAAGCCCAGGGGCCTGTTCTAAATAGAGGAAGGTACTCAGCACGTGTTTCAAACAGTTCTTCATTGGGTTCCTGATAATGAAAGGAGCTTAAAGTGCTGGCTAGTGATGGGGAAAACAGGGCTTGGGATTCACAGATTGCATTAGGTTGGGAGGGATCCTCAAGGGGCATCTTGTTCAACTCCCCTGCAGGCAGCAGGGACATCTGCAACCAGATCAGGCTGCCCAGGGACACAGCAAGGCTGGTCTTGAATGTCTCCAGGGACAGAGCCTCAACCATCTCCCTGTGCAACCTGTTCTAGTGTCTCCCCAGCCTCACTGTGCAGAACTCCCTCCTGATGTCCAACCTAACTCTGCCCTGTTCCAGTTTCAAACCATTGCCCCTGGTCCTATCCCCACAGCCCCTTCTGAACAGTCCCTCCCCAACCTTCCTGTAGCCCCTTCAGATCTTGAAATGCTGCTCTAAGGTCTCTTTGGAGCCTTCTCTTCTGCAGGCTGAGTAGTCCCAGCTCTCCCAGCCTGTCCCCAGCCAGCCCTCTGATCATCTTTGTGGCTCTATCAGGTCCATGTCCTTCTGAGATCCCTGAGGGCTGCTGGGCCTGAGCACAGTGTGGACTCACCCAGCCTGTCCCCTCTGCCTGTGTTGCAGGACACCCTGGAGCTGTGCAGCAGGGAGAAGGAGTTCAGGAGCATCCTCTTTGCCCTCTGCTACTTCCACGCCATGGTGGCTGAGAGGCGCAAGTTCGGACCCCAGGGCTGGAACCGCTCCTACCCCTTCAGCACTGGGGACCTCACCATCTCTGTCAGCGTGCTCTACAACTACCTGGAGGCCAGCCCCAAGGTGTGTGAAGCAAAGGAGGGCTGCCCAGTGCCTGGCCACCACCAGCTGGCTATTGCTGGAGCTCCTGGACGTCCCTGGATGTGGTTTCCAACTTGACAGCTCAGAAGGGCTCTGTGTGAGATGGGAGCCTGCAGTGCCACTCACCACAGCTTCCAAACCAGAGCAAATCATGCCTGTGCTCATCTGCTGTTGGAAATGCAGAGTGGGCTTTGGGCTAGCAGAGATTCGCATTCAGTGGGAGCTGCAGGAAACCTGTGTTGTGATCCAATGTTCCTTGGGCAGGATTTGACTGCTCCCAATGTTTGTGTACTCAGAAAACCAAACCAGTGGAAGAGATCAGAGCTCAGTGCTGTCACCTGCAGCTCAGCCACATGGCTGGTGGAGCTCTGGTGTTTGAACTCATGCCCTAAGACTGCCACAGGCTGGCCAGGGCAGTGGTGGAGTCACCATGCTTGGAGGAGTTTAAAACGTGCTTGGATGAAGAGCTTAGGGACATGATCCAGGAGTTGTGTACAAGCACAAGTTGGGTTATGGTTGGTTGGATTATGGTTGGGCTTGAATTGTTGGAGAGGGTCCAGAGGAGGCCACAAAGCTGATCAGAGGGCTGGAGAAGCTCTGCTATGGGGACAGGCTGGGAGAGTTGGGGCTGTTCAGGCTGGAGAAGAGAAGGCTCCAGGGAGAGCTCAGAGCAGCCTTCCAGTAGCTGAAGGGCTCCAGGAGAGCTGGGGAGGGACTTTGGACAAGGGCTGGGAGTGCCAGGATGAGGGACAATGGCTTTGAGCTGGGAGAGGGGAGATGGAGAGTGGAGATGAGGAAGAAATTGTTGGCAGTGAGGGTGGGGAGAGACTGGCACAGGTTGCCCAGGGAGGCTGTGGCTGTGCCCTGCCTGGAGGTGTTGAAGTCCAGATTGGGTGAGGCCTTGAGCAAGCTGTGCTGGTGGGGGGTGATGATTATAAGTGCCCTTGCAACCCAAACCATGTAGCAATCCATGAGGGTCATTTCCAGCAGGCCAGTCTGTGTCTTTCTGCCCCTCCTGCAGGTCCCTTACGAGGACTTGCGCTACCTCGTGGGGGAGATCATGTACGGAGGCCACATCACGGACAGCTGGGACAGGAGGCTCTGCAGGACCTACTTGGAGGAATTCATTAAGCCAGAAATGCTGGAGGGAGAACTCCTGCTGGCTCCAGGATTCCCCATCCCGGGGAGCATGGACTACAATGGCTACCATCAGGTGTGTGCTTTGCTCTCCACACTACTGGGATGGCTCCAAAACTGCCCTGAGAGCTGCCAAGGAGGCAGCAACGGCACTGCAGAGTGTGACAGCTGCTGGTGCTTCATAGAGCCATGGAAGAGACCTTTAGGATCATCATGGAGAAGGCCTTGGGGGTGCTGGTGGGGGAGGAGCTGGGCAGGAGCCAGCAATGGGCACTGGCAGCACAGAAGGCCAAGGGCAGCCTGGGCTGCACCCAAAGCAGTGTGGCCAGAGCTGGAGAGAGAGGATCCTGCCCCTCTGCTCTGCTCTGGGGAGACCTCACCTGCAGGGCTGGGGCCAGATATGGGGGACCCAAGCACAGGAAGGAGCTGAAGCTGCTGGAGAGGGTCCAGAGGAAGCCACAAAGATGATCAGAGGGCTGGAGAACCTCTGCTATGGGGGAAGAGGCTGAGGAACTTGGGGCTGCTCAGCCTGGAGAATAGAAGACTCCAAGGAGACCTTAGGACAGCCTTACAGTACCTGAAGGGAGCTACAGGCAGGCTTGGGAGGGACTGTTCAGAAGGGCTGTGGGGACAGGACCAGGGGCAAAGGTTTGAAACTGGAGCAGGGCAGAGTTAGGTTGGACATCAGGAGGAACTTCTGCACAGTGAGGCTGGGGAGACACTGGAACAGGTTGCCCAGGGAGGTGGTGGAGGCTCCCTGGAGACAATCAAGACCAGCCTTGCTGTGTCCCTGGGCAGCCTGCTCTGGTTGGAGGTGTCCTTGCTGGCTGCAGGGGGTTGGAGAAGATGACCTGGGAGGTCCCTTCCAACCTGATGCAATCTGTGACCCTGTGAATCATCCAGAATGGTTTGGCTTGGAAGAGGCCTCTGAGGTCATCCAGTCCAACACCAACCCAGCCCTACCATGGCCACCAAACATGGCCCCAAGTGCCATGGCCACACCTTGCTGGAACAGCTCCAGGCATGGGGACTCCACCACCTCCCTGGGCAGCCTCTGCCAATCCCTGACCACTCTTGCAGCAAAGAAATTTTTCCTTCTCTCCAACCTAACCCTCCCCTGGCACAATTTCAGGCCTTCCCCTCTCCTGATACTAGGGACAATAACATTTCCCATTATGTTCTGTCTCTGGAGATGTTTTTGCATTCCCTTGGATGAACCAAGCCTAATGATGATTTGCTACTTCATCAGAGGCTCATTCTGTTCACTCATGAAGGGAACAACTGTATCAGTTCCTGAGCTTGGAGCAGGGCTCCTGGAAAATGACATCCAGGCAGTGTTTGCCACAATGGCTCTTTGGAGCTCCTTTGATCATCAGCTCTGATGGAAAACACTGAAGGCTCTTGTTGATCCACTCACTGATCTCTTTGTGCACACAGGCAGCAGAAGGGGTGGGCTCTGGGTTTTGTTCATGAAATTTAACTACTGGAAGCTAAACTCCCAGGAGAGATTGCAGGATGTTGATGCTGAAATGCAGAGTGGATAATTGATAGAGAAGGTGCAGGCAGGAGGGATGGAGCCAAGGCAAACTTCAGCAATTACTGCAGTGTGACAGCAGCAGCAGAAGCTGTTCTGAAGCACTGCACTGCTCCTTCCCCACCATTCCACAAGGAGCCTGGGCTGGCTCAGCTGGGTGATAACTCCAGCACCATCACCTCTGCAGCCAAAGTGCCCTGGGCTCTGTGTCTAACAGTGGGTCCTGCCCTTGGGCCACAACAACCTCATGGATGCTCCAGGCTTGGGGCTGAGTGGCTGGAAATTGCCCAGCAGAAAAGGCCCTGGGGGTGCTGGGTGCCAGCAGCTGGAGATGAGCCAGCAGTGCCCAGGTGGGCAAGAAGGGCAGCAGCAGCCTGGCCTGAAGCAGCAATGGTGTGGGCAGCAGGAGCAGGGCAGGGACTGTGCCCCTGGACTGGGCACTGGGGAGGCCACAACTTGAGTGTTGGGTTCAGTTTTGGTTCTCTCACTGCAAGAAGGACATTGAGGGCTGGAGCAGGTCCAGAGAAGGGCAACAGAGCTGGGGAAGAGTCAGGAGAACAGGGCTGGGGAGGAGCAGCTGAGGGAGCTGGGGGTGTTTAGTGTGGAGCAGAGGAGGCTGAGGGAGACCTCATTGCTCTCTACAGCTCCTGAGAGGAGGCTGGAGCCAGGTGGGGGTTGGGCTCTGCTGCCTACTTACAAGTCATAGGATGGCAGAAAATGGCCTCAGGTTGCACCAGGGGAGGTGTATGTCGGACGTTAGAAGAAACTTCTTGACTGAAAGGGTTCTCAAAGCCTGGCACAGGCTGCCCAGGGGGGTGGTTGAATCCTCATCCCTGGAGGTGTTTAACAGAGGCAGAGCTGTGGTGCTGAGGGCTGTGGTTTAGCAGCAGCCTTGGCAGAGCTAGGGAAGGGTTGGGCTGGAGGATCTGAAAGGGCTTTCCCAACCCAAACAATTCTGCCTCTAACCTGCCCCTGGCTTTCTCTACACAGTACATTGATGAAGCACTGCCTCCAGAGTCTCCTTACCTCTATGGCCTCCATCCCAACGCTGAGATTGGTTTCCTCACCCAGGCCTCCGAGAGGCTCTTCCGCGAGGTGCTGGAGCTGCAGCCGCGGGACAGCAGCCTGGGGGAAGGAGGAGTGGTGACCAGGGAAGAAACGGTGAGAGGGAGCAGGGAGGAGCTGCTGGCTTCCTTCCTGTGGGACACACTGGAACAGGCTGCCCAGGGAGGCTGTGGATGTCCCTTCCCTGGAGGTGCTCAAGGCCAGGCTGGATGAGGCCTTGAGCAGCCTGGGCTGGTGGGAGGTGTCCCTGCCCAGGGAGAGTTGGGGCTGTTCAGGCTGGAGAAGAGGATGCTCCAGGGAGACCTCAGAGCAGCCTTCCAGTAGCTGAAGGGCTCCAGGATAGCTGGGGAGGGACTTTGGACAAGGGCTGGGAGTGCCAGGATGAGGGACAATGGCTTTGAGCTGGGAGAGGGGAGATTGAGAGTGGAGAGGAGGAAGAAATTGTTGAGAGTGAGGGTGGGGAGAGACTGGCACAGGTTGCCCAGGGAGGTTGTGGCTGTCCCCTGCCTGGAGGTGTTCAAGGCCAGGCTGGATGAGGCCTTGAGCAAGCTGTGCTGGTGGGAGGTGTCCCTGCCCATGGCAGGGGTTGGATGATCTCTGAGGTCCCTTCCAACCCAAAGCACTCCATGAATGAGTTTCGCCTCCTGTCCCATCCACAGGTGGCCCTGCCTGGCTGAGGTCTGTCCCCCAGCTGCTCACTGCAGCCTGTGCTGCCTTAGCTGGCTGCAAACCACCTCTCTAATGGCAGCAGCCTCATGTTATGCAGCACCCCAGCAGGGTGGGATGTAATTAGAGTATTGTCAGTAATAGGACAGTGGCTTTTAATTACCCCCTGAACCTCAGTGCCTTCATTATCATCTTGTGAAGACATTGCAAATCAACCTTCTGTGGCCTCTGCAGTCTCTGAGCCACCAGTCCCTGTGTGCCATGCTCTGCCTGGCATACCAATGACTTCCTCAGCACACCAGCTGCTAGCTGCCATGTGCCACCCCAGCCCACCACTTACTGAGCCCACCAGCTCCCACCCAGCTCCCCTTCTCCCAGGGGCCTTGTAATTTCTGCTTTCCAGCTGATCTCCACTGCTGTGCCCTTGTACTGGCTGACCGCAGCCCCTCCTCTCAGAGCTCACAGCTCATGACAAGCTACCCCTAGCATTCAGAACAGGATCTGAAACCAGCCAACACCTGCCCAGGTTTGTGTATCTGCAGCCCTAAGGGCCCAGCTCTGTTTCAAGCCCTGTAGCTCAATGAATGGCTAGCAGAAAGCCAACCTCCAGGCTTGCTTTGGCTTGGTGTGGAGCTGGGGAACCTACTGCTGACACCTGAAAGGCTTTCAGAACAGCTCAGTGTGTTCAGATTTCAGTTCATGCTGGAATCTGATGTGAGGGAAATAATCCAGACCTAGCAAAGCCAGAGGGGATGCTCAAGGACAGCAAATCAGAGAATCACAGTCACAGCCTGGTTTGGGTGGGAAGTGACCTTTCCCTTTCAAGCTCCTCCAGCCCAAGCCCTGCAGCCAGCAGGGACAGCCCCAACCACAGCAGGTTGCTCACAGCCCCAAACAACCTGACCTGCACTGGTGCCAGCCAGGGGGCAGCTCCCACCTCTCTGGTCAGCCTGGGACAGGCTCTCCCCACCCTCAGGGGCAAACATTTCTCCCTTCTCTCCACTACCAATCTCCCTCTCTGAGTTCCAAACCCTCCCCCCTTGTCCTGTCACCACAGGCCCTGCTCAAAACTCTGTCCCCAGCTCTCTGATCAGCCTTGAAGCACTGCAAGGCCACCAGAAGGTCTCCCTGGAGCCTTCGCCTCACCAGGCTGCTCAAGCCCAACTCTCTCAGCCTGGCTCCCAGCAGAGGGCTTCCAGCCCTGCCAGCATTGCTGTGACCTCCTCTGGCCCTGCTCCACCAGCTCCCTGTCTGTGCTGAGGGCTCCAGAGCTGCCCCAGCACTGCAGGGGAGGTCTGAGCAGAGCACAGCAGAGGGGCAGAATCCCCTCCCTGCCCCTGCTGCCCACACTGCTGGGGCTGAGCCCAGGCCAGGCTGGGGCTGGTGCTGGCTCATTTCCAGCTCTGCACCCCCAACAGCTCCAGGCTCTCCACACCTCCCCAACAAGAGCAGCTTGTGCAGACACTGCAGAGGCTCCTGTGTGCTAGGGTGTAGCTCATGGTCAGCTTTGCACCTCTCAGCATTCCAATTTGATGTGGCCCCTTGCTGTTTCCTTGTGCTTCCCTTCCATGGCTGTTAGCTCACAGTTACATTTCATGTCCTCAGCTCTCTGCCCATGCACCCCAGCAGTCCAGCTCCTAAGCTCTGTTGTCCTGGGGCTCAGCTGAGGCTACAGCTCCATACATCTTCTTGCTTGCAGAGGTGAGACCACAGGGCTGAGGCCCCAGAGACTGCCACATGTCACAGTGACATTTTCAAACCAGCATCTGGAAGGCTTCTCATCTGACATTAACCTTTGTAAGCATTTGGGTTTTCATAGGATGGGACAAGCACTTGGAAAGGTGCAGTGGAGGCTTTCCAACCCCACCTGGGTGTGTTCCTTTGTGCCTTGCCCTGGCAGGGGGGTTGAACTGGATGATCTGCAGAGGTCCTTTCCAGCCCCTACCAGTCTGTGATGCTGTGCTGCCCAGCACAGCTGAGATGGTGCTGTGCAGGCACTACCTGGCAGGTAGAGTTTCCATTCTGCGCTCAGGCACCTGGAGAAGCTCCATGGATCAGTCACTAACATACCTCTCCCTTTTTCCTTCTGCTCCCAGGTGAAAGCTCTCCTGGAAGAGATGTTAGAGAAACTGATGGATGAGTTCAACATGGCAGAGCTGATGGCAAAGGTGGAGGAGAGGACTCCCTATGTTGTGGTTGCCCTCCAGGAGTGCGAGCGCATGAACATCCTCACCAGAGAGATCAGGAGCTCCCTGCAGGAGCTGGACCTGGGGCTGAAGGTAGGAGCTCAGGGTGCTTGAGACTGGGCTGGAGAACCTCCCCTGTGTGGCCAGGCTGGGAGAGTTGAGGCTGTTCAGCCTGCAGAAGAGAAGGCTCCAGGGAGAGCTCAGAGCAGCCTTCCAGTAGCTGAAGGGCTCCAGGAGAGCTGGGGAGGGACTTTGGGCAAGGATTGGGAGTGCCAGGATGAGGGACAATGGCTTTGAGCTGGGAGAGGGGAGATTGAGACCAGAGATGAGGAAGAAGTTATTGAGAGTGAGGGTGGGGAGAGACTGGCACAGGTTGCCCAGGGAGGCTGTGGCTGTCCCCTGCCTGGAGGTGTTCCAGGCCAGGCTGGATGAGGCCTTGAGCAAGCTGTGCTGGTGGGAGGTGTCCCTGCCCATGGCAGGGGTTGGAGCAGATGATCTCTAAGGTCCATTCCAATCTAAGCTCTTCTCTGAGTCCATGATTTTAGGTAGCTGAAGCTCTGCAGGGGTAAGACTTGACAGCTTCTGAATCCCAGCTGTGCTGTGCTGCACACTCTGCAGCCTGCAGCCTGGGTCCATGGTGGCTCAGACACTTCTGCCCTGCATCCACTGCTGATGCTTCTGGTCTTGATTAAAGAGAGAGACAAAGCACAGAGGCTCTGTGGTGGCCCAGCATGCCCAGTCCATTTGAAATGGGCTGATGTTTCTGCACTCAGGGATTAGAAACAGATTTCCTTTATTTTCTAGCACGAGGGCAGTGGAATTGAAATCTCTGTTTCCTGAGACAGGTAAACAGAAGTGATTTAATGTTTCAGTCCTGGAGATCTAATTGCAACAGGGACAATGTGCAGCTCTTAGATGAGCTGGGGAAGGAATAGCTGCTCAGCACTGGTGGGGAGGGGGAGTGGATTCATGAGCTCCAGTAAAGCACAGGCAGCCCAAAGCTCAGCAGCAGCACAGGGGGAAAACTTCTGCCCCAGACCCTGCCAGAAATCAAGGCAGGGAGGTGAGATGGGGCCTGCAGCAAAGGCTCTCTCCTGACTGTGTGGCTTGATCCCAACAGCCTCAGTTCCTGTGCTGTGATTCAGAGACACCTCAGGGCCAGGACTTCCCTTGGTTTCAGCAGGGCTGGGGAAGGCCTCTCCCATAGCATCCTCATGGGCAAGCTCAGGAAGGGTGACTTGGAAGAGTGGGAGGTGAGATGGGCGGAGAGCTGGGTGAGCAGCAGAGCTCAGAGGGTTGTGGTCAGCCACAGGTGGAGCCCTGGAGCCAGTGGTGTTCTGCAGGGGCAGGACTGGGACCAGTCCTACTCAACACCTGCATCAGTCAACTGGATGAGGAGACAGATGGAGCCACAGCCACTCTGCTGGCTGGGAGCAGTGGCTGGCAGAGACCTGGGCAGGCTGCAGAGCTGGGCAGGGGAACCTCCTGAGGCTCCTCAAGAAGAATAACCTCCTGCACCAGTACTGCTTAGGGGCTGAGCTGCTCCTCTTTTGGAGAAGGTCCTAGGAATGATAAAGGAGAAGTGATCCATGGGACAACAATGTGCCCTTGTGGCAGGGGTCCACTGGGATGCATGAAGAAGAGTGTGGTCAACAGGATGAGGAAGGCTCTCCTCCCCCTCTGATCTGCCCTGGTGAGACCACAGCTGCAGTATTCAGTCCAGTTCCCTGCTTCCCAGTTCAGAAGGGACAGGGAACTACTGCAGAGGGTCCAGTGAAGGCTACAAGGGTGCTGAGGGGCCTGGAGCAGCTCTGTGAGGAGCAAAGGCTGAGAGCCCTGGGGCTGAGAGCCTGCAGAAGAGCAGCCCAGGGGGGATCTGAGCAGGCTAAAATATCTGCAGGGTGGCTGTCCAGAAGAAGGGACCAGGCTCTTGCCAGTGGTGTCCTGTGACAGGACAAGGGGCAGTGGGCACAGACTGGACCCCAGGAAGATGCTGCACTCTTAACTCCTGGTTTCTGCCAAAAGCATGAGGCTGCTCAGAGGGCTTCAGGAATCTTCTTCTCTGGAGAGATTCCAAACCCCTCTGGATGCATTCCTGTGTGACCTGCCCTGGGTGATCCTGCTTTAGCAGGGGCTTGGACTGGATGATCTCCAGAGATCCCTTCCAAGCCCTACCCTTCTGTGATTCTGTGGTTCTCTGAGTGCTGAAGTGCAGATGAGCAGCAGTACCTCTTGCTTCACCTTATGTATGCTGAGGAGACTAACTTGAAGGGTCTGAGATACCACCAGTGGGCAATACTTCTTCTTGTGTGTGTCCCAGCAGCCCCAGTGTGTCCTTCCCATCTCTGGGAAAAGAAGGCTCCAGAGCAGCCTTCCAGTACCTGAAGGGCTTCAGGGGAGCTGGGGAGGGACTTTGGACAAGGGCTGGGAGTGCCAGGATGAGGGACAATGGCTTTGAGCTGGGAGAGGGGAGATTGAGAGTGCAGAGGAGGAAGAAATTGTTGGCAGTGTGAGGGTGGGGAGAGACTGGCACAGGTTGCCCAGGGGGGCTGTGGCCTTGAGCACCCTGTGCTGGTGGGAGGTGTCCCTGCCCATGGCAGGGGGTTGGAACTGGATGAGCTTTGTGGTCCCTTCCACCACAAACCAGTCTGTGGCTCTCTGGATCTGTGAACTACAGCCAGGGCAGCCTTGGCCCTGCTGTTGGCTCTCTGTGGGCAGTGCTGCCTCACCTGGGGGCAGTCACCAGGTTGTAATTGTCCCTGCAGAGAGCAGCTCCTCTGAGAGCTGGCCCTGGGTGGGGGATCTTCAGTGGCAGCCTGTGGAGGAGGAGAGTTTACATAAGAGGAACCACAGATGTCAGAAGAGAATAAACAAGAGGCAGAGGCAGCAGGGCTGATGGTTGGGAGCTGCCTATGTGCTAGGAGAAGGCAGCTTGGAAATGTCAGGGCTGATTTGAATGTTTGAATAATTCATTGTGTCTGTGTAGCAGAAAGTGACTGTTTGGTCCAGAAATAGGAGAAATCTCATGAAGAGGAAGAGAAATTGCAGCAGCCTGGTGGCCATCAGCAGTAGCTGCCATGTTGTGTCTCAGAGTCCTTTCTTCTGCTTGACTTTGGTGAGACCAGAGGCTGGGCTGACACCTGCATGGCACTGCCTGACCCATGGGCAGCTTTCATGGAATCTCACAATGGTTTGGTTTGGAAGAGACCTCCAAGATCATTGACTCAACCATCAACCCAACCCCACCATGGCCACTAAACCATGGCCCCAAGTGTCATGGCCACACAGTTGTTGAATACCTCCAGGGATGGGGACTCCATCACCTCCCTGGGCAGCCTCTGCCAATCCCTGACCACTCTGGAAGCAAAGAAATTTTTCCTCCTCTCCAACCTCACCCTCCCCTGGCACAATTTCAGGTCATTTCCTCTCCTTCTCTCACCTGAGTCTAGGGAGCAGAGCCCAACCCCCACCTGGCTCCAGCCTCCTCTCAGGAGCTGTAGAGAGCAATGAGGTCTCCCTCAGCCTCCTCTGCTCCACACTAAACACCCCCAGCTCCCTCAGCTGCTCCTCCCCAGCCCTCTTCTCCAGACCCTTCCCCAGCTTTGCTGCCCTTCTCTGGACCTGCTCCAGCCCTCAATGTCCTTCTTGGAGTGAGAGGCCCAAAACTGAACCCAGCACTCAAGCTGTGGCCTCCCCAGTGCCCAGTCCAGGGACACAATCCCTGCCCTGCTCCTCCTGCCCACACCATTGCTGCTCCAGGCCAGGCTGCTGCTGCCCTTCTTGCCCACCTGGGCACTGCTGGCTCATCTCCAGCTGCTGGCACCCAGCACCCCCAGGGCCTTCTCTGCTGGGCAGTTTCCAGCCACTCTGCCCCAAGCCTGGAGCCTTCCTGGGGTTGTTGTGCCCCAAGGGCAGGACCCAGCTCTTGACTTTGTTAAACCTCCTCCCACTGAGCTCAGCCATGGATCCAGCCTGGCCAGGTCCCTCTGCAGAGCTTCCTGCCCTGCAGCAGATCCACACTGCCACCCAATTTAGTGTTGGAAAACCTTCAAAAATGAGTAACAAAGTAGGACCCAGTGGTGTCAGCCTGGCTGGATATTGCTCTGCATCAAGTGAAAATCTCATCAGTGCTTCTGGGGGAGCTCATCAAGGGTGGGTGTCAGGAGGATGCGACCAGGCTTTGGTCAGTGGTGCCTGGTGACAGGGCAAAGTGTAATGAGCACAAACTGGAACATCAGAAGTTCATCTAAACATGAGGAGAGACCTTGTTGAGGGTAGCAGAGCACTGGAACAGACTGCCCAGAAAGGTGGTGGAGTCTCCATCAGCTGGATGCTGTCCTGTGCCACCTGCCTTGGGTGACCCTGCTCTGGCAGGGGGTTGGACTGGCTGATCTCCAGAGGCCCCTTCCAACCCCTGCCATGCTGTGCTTGTGAGACCACAGTCTGTGCCAGCAGCCTGCTCCTGCTGAGGGAGGGCTTCCTCCCAGGGGTCTTTAATGAAAATTGCTTTCAGCATTGGGAAAGCAAAAATAATAGTAAATAAATAAATAAAAAGCAAGGAGCTGGAATCATTCCTGACACATTTTAGTATTCAGCATCTGAAATGCAAATTTCTACATAATTCTGTTTGGCCAGCTCCATGAGAGAGCTGCTGCAGATGCTCTGAGCCCTCACTGGAGAGCCCAACCAGTGTGCTTGAGTGCACAGGCTTCAAAAATCTGCTTTGCTTCAGTCTCCCTGAGAATTGCCTCAGCTCATTCATCTGTTTCCTGAAAGCAGAGCTAGGGATGGTCTGTGATCACCAGTGCTGTGTCTTCAGATCAGCTGATCTCCTTGCACAGATTTTGCAAGGCTTTTTCCCTCCCCCCCCCCACCCCCCCTACTTGAAAAGCTTTCCAGGAGAACAGAAGGCTTCTGAGTGCTGAAGTCTCTCTGGCTCTTGCTATTAGAAGGCCTCGTGGCTCTCAGTGCCCTGCTGTGCTCAGGGTGGAACTTTGCCCTGTAGAGTTTGGCCTTCTTCCTGCAGGGTCTTGCCATGGCTGTAGCCAGAGCCCAGCCTCCAGTGCCTGAGTTCTGCTGGGATGAGAGGTGATGCACCGGGCTGAGGGCAGGTGGGGTATGGTTGGTAAGCAGCTAAACAGAAGGAAGTGTGTGCCCAGGTGGGCAAGAAGGGCAGCAGCAGCCTGGCCTGGGGCAGCAATGGTGTGGGCAGCAGGAGCAGGGCAGGGATTGTGCCCCTGGACTGGGCACTGGGGAGGCCTCACTTGAAGTCATGGGTTCAGTTTTTGAGCCTTCATTACAAGAAAGCATTGAGGAGCTGGAGCAGGTCCAGAGGGTCTGAAACAGGGCTAGAGAGGAGCAGCTGAGGGAGCTGGGGGTGTTCAGCCTGGGGATGAGGAGGCTGAGGGAGACCTCATTGCTCTCTACTCACCTGGCTGCATTCCTGTGCAGACTACCCTAAGTGATGCTGCTCTGGCAGGGGGTTGGACCTGATGATCTCTTGAGGTCCCTTCCAAGCTCTGATGTACTGTGAGACTGTGAAGCTGGAGCCAGGTGGGGGTTGGGCTCTGCTGCCATGTACTAAGTGACAGGACAAGAGGAGTTGTGCCAGAGGATTTTTAGGTTGGACACGAGCAACAATTTCTTCCCCAAATGAGTTCTCAAGGCTGCCCTGGGCAGTGGTGGAGTCCCCATCCCTGGAGGGGTTTCCAAGCTGTGTAGATGTGGTGCTAAGGGACGTGGTGCAGTGGTGCCCTGGCAGTGCTGGGGGCATGGCTGGACTGGATGGTCTGGAAGGGCTCTTCCAGCCAAAACAATTCTGTGATTCTCTGATTCTATAAAAACTTGAGTGACATGAATGAAGCAGGAATCATGGAACCACTGAATAGGTTGGGCTGGAAGGAACTGTCAAGAGCATGCAGCTCCAACCCCTGCCAAGGGCAGGGACACCTCCCACCAGCCCACCTTGCTTAGGGCCTCATCCAGCCTGGCCTTGAACACCTCCAGAGGGATGCTGTCCATTTCTTGCTTTTAGCTTCAAGGCTGTTAAAACAAAAGCCCTCTTAAAGCCTCTGTACACACAATTTTCTCTGTCCAGCAGAAATCTCTCTGGGGAAAGCCTCCACGTTCACTGCTTTCAGAGCTTCCTGCTCACAACTGCTCAGCTGTGGAGCAGAGGTTTAATGCTGCCTTAGAATCAAAGAATCCTTTGGGTTGGAAAAGCCCTTTAAGTCCAACCACTCTCTAACTCTTTTGAGGCTGGGGCTAACCCATGGCCCTCAGCACCACATCTACACAGCCTGGAAACACCTCCAGGGATGGGGATTCAACAACTCCACTGGGCAGCCTGGGCCAGGCTTTGAGAACCCCTTCAGGGAAGAAGTTTCTTCTAGTGTCTGATCTAAACTTCCCCTGCTGCAACTTGAGGCCATTTCCTCTGTCCTATCACTTGTTTTAGGGAGCAGAGCCCAACCCCCACCTGGCTCCAGCCTCCTCTCAGGGAGCTGTAGAGAGCAATGAGGTCTCCCTCAGCCTCCTCTTCTCCACATCAAACACCCCCAGCTCCCTCAGCTGCTCCTCCTCCCCAGCCCTGTTCTCCAGACCCTTCCTCAGCTCTGTTGCCCTTCTCTGGACCTGCTCCAGGACACTGCTGTCATGTACCAGTCCATCCTGCTGAGAGGTGAAGGTTTCCTAGGATGGGGACTCCTGGATGTCAAACCCTGGATGTCTGGTAGGGGCAGCTCTGAACTGGAGCCTCAGGGCTTCAGTGGCTTCCAGCCACAGGGCAGTACAGAAGTGCTCCCACTCCAATCTGAATTGGAAGGTGCTGGGGAGACAGCCCCTTGTATCCCTGCCCTTGCTTGTGGCCAGAGAACAGGAATTTTATTGTGGATGTTCAAAAGCTTTCACAGGAGCAAACCAAAACAAAACAGAATAGAAAGAAAAAAAAAAAAAAAAGGCTCTAAGTCAAGAGCTAAAAGGGCAGAAGTGCTTGAGTGGACATTTGCAGTGCCTGAATTCAGCTGATGCCCTTCCTCCTGCTGAGCAGGCAGGAGGCAAGTTGTACATTTATGGGGTCACAGAATCATGGAATGGTAGGGTGGGAAGGGACCTCTGGAGCTCATCCAGTCCAAGCCCTGCTCCAGCAGGGCACCCACAGCAGCTTGCCCAGGAGCACAATGCCCAGGGGGGGTTGGAAGCTCTCCACACAAGGAGACTCCACAACCTCTCTGAGCAGCCTGCTCCAGGCCTCCAGCACCCTCACAACAAACAACTTTCTCCTCCTGCTCAGATGCAACCTCCTGGGTTCCACTTTGTGCTCCTTGCCCCTTGTGCTGTCCCTGGGCACCACTGAGCAGAGTCTGGCCCCAGCCTCTTGCCCCCCACAGCTCCTTTAGCTCTTGCTGAGCATTGCTGAGATGCCCTCTGGGGCTGCTCTTCTGCAGGCTCTCAGCCCCAGGGCTCTCAGCCTTTCCTCCTCACTCAGATGTTCCAGGCCCTTCATCATTCTCACAGCCTCCCCTGAACTTTCTCCAGCATTTCCCTGTCTCTCCTGAACTGAGGAGCCCAGAACTGGTCCCAGCTCTCCAGCTGTGGCCTGACCACAGCAGAACTGAGTGGGAGGAGAACCTCCCCTGATCTGCTGGCCACAATCTTCTGAATGCACCCCAGGAGACAGTTGGCCTCTTGGCCCCAAGGGCACACTGCTGTCCCACGGGGAACTTACTGTCCAGCAGGACTCCCAGCTCCTTCTCCATGGAGCTGCTTTCCAGCAGCTAATCTGTCCTGGTGCTCTTTCTTTAGGCTCTCATCCAGCAGGTCCCAGTGCTGCATTTCCAGCAGTGAGGTTAGCTCAGAGGACTTCTGATGCCTTCCAAACCTGAGCCTCTCTGGTCTCTGCAGTGTGCTGCCTTGGAGCAAACACTTGCTAGCCCAAGAGCACTGCCAAGCTGCTTTGTGCTCAGTCCTGGTCACTCAGCAATGTGCCTGCTTCACTTGAAGTGTCAGACACCACCACCAAGGGTCCTCAGTTCTGCTCTCCATGGCCTGGCTGGGGGTCTGGCTGTGGTCTTGCCCTGCTGCAGGCTCTCAGTGTGGTGTGCAGGTCAGAGCTCTGCAGGGCATGGTCAGCAGAGCAGTAAGCTGCAGAGATGTGTCAGTGCTGGCTGCTGGCAGGCCTTGCTGAACACCTCCTGGGCTTGCTGTAAGAGGATTTAAACTTTTTGCTAAAGCTTCCCAGATTTTGTGGCCCCAGCAAAGGGCACCTCTGCTGACCTGATGGCTGGAGGCTCTGAATCCTCTGCAAGAACAGTTGGAATGTCTGAATGTGAACAGCCTGACCCAATTCCCTCACCCTCCTCCCCAGCCAACTGATTCACTTCATCTCTCCAAAACCACTCAGCCCTGGGCAAAGAGAAATGGTAACTCAGATAAGGTTTGGGCAGCTGATAAGGGCCCAAAGACAGCATCCATAATGCCAACCAGCACCAGCTTTGGCTCTGTCCCCACTGCCCTGCTCCACTGCACCCCTGCAGCTCAGCACCAGCAGTGTGAAGGGCGTCCTGCACCAGCAGAAGCTGAGCCTGCATTGCAAGTTCTTGACTTTGCAAACTTTGGCTTGAGTGGCTCAGCCTCACAGATCAACTTGCTCTGGAGATCATCTGCTCCAAGCTTCTGCCCAGAGCAGGGCAGGCACAGCAGCTGGCCCAGGACCACCTTCAGATCAAAGACTGCATCCAGTTGGAAGGGACCCTCAAAGGTTATCTTGTCCAAGCTCCCTGCAGTCAGCAGGGACAGCTCCAACCAGAACAGGTTGCCAAGGCCACATCAGTGCTGGGGCAGCTCTGGAGTGCTCAGCACAGCACAGACAGGGACCTGGTGGAGCAGGGCCAGAGGAGGTCACAGCAATGCTGGCAGGGCTGGAAGCCCTCTGCTGGGAGCCAGGCTGAGAGAGTTGGGCTTGGGCAGTCTGGAGAGGAGAAGGCTCCAGGGAGACCTTCTGGTGGCCTTGCAGTGCTTCAAGGCTGATCAGAGAGCTGGGGACAGAGTTTTGAGCAGGGCCTGTGGTGACAGGACAAGGGGGGAGGGTTTGGACTCAAAGAGGGAGACTGGTAGTGGAGAGAAGGGAGAAATGTTTGCCCCTGAGGGTGGGGAGAGCCTGTCCCAGGCTGGCCAGAGAGGTGGGAGCTGCCCCATGGCTGGCACCAGTGCAGGTCAGGTTGTTTGGGGCTGTGAGCAACCTGCTGTGGTTGGGGATGTCCCTGTTTGTGATTTGATGAAACAGAAAGAGCCCTGGGACAGCTGAGCTTCTCCCATGCTGGCTGCCACATTGCCAACTGATTTCCCAGTAGGGAAGAGGAGGATGCAGGAATGTGGCACAGAAGATGTTCAATGGGACCCAAAACTCCTGGGGAAGTTTCCCAGTATGTGATCCCAGACACTGGTGACTGTGTGCAGTGTCCTGCCCTTCCCCAGCTCCTAGCTTAGCTGCTGCCAGGCTGTGTTCCCAGCAGAGTTCTCAGTGCTAATTGTGCTCTCCTCCCACAGGGAGAGCTGACCATGACAAGTGACATGGAGAGCCTGCAGAATGCCCTCTTCCTGGACATGGTGCCTGAGTCCTGGCTGAGGAAGGCTTACCCCTCCACTGCCAGCATGGGCACCTGGTTTGCTGACCTCCTGACCCGCATCAAGGAGCTGGAAGCCTGGACAGGAGACTTTGCCCTGCCCTCTGCAGTGTGGCTTGCTGGGCTGTTCAACCCCCAGTCCTTCCTGACAGCCATCATGCAGGTGGCAGCCCGCAGGAGCCAGTGGCCTCTGGACAGGATGAGCCTGCAGTGTGATGTGACAAGGAGGAGCAGGGAGGACCTCGCCAGCCCCCCGCGGGAGGGGGCCTATGTCCATGGGCTCTGCATGGAGGGAGCCCGCTGGGATGCACAGGTGAGCTCCACAGGCTCTGACTGGCACAGGCTGGCACAGGTGAGCTCCACAGGCTCTGACTAGCACAGGCTGCTGCTGCTGCTGGCCTCCCCTCAGCCTCTTCTCCACACCTCCCTCAGCTGCTCCTCCCCAGCCCTCTTCTCCAGACCCTTCCCCAGCTTTGTTGCCCTTCTCTGGACATGCTCCAGCCCCTCGGTGTCCTTCTTGGAGTGAGAAGTCCACTACAAGACACCTCAGGGAGATTTCCTCTCTTGTTAACCCAGAAATGAGGTGAATATTTCATGGAAATTTTATGTGAAGGGTTGTCAGCAGTAGAAGGCAAAGGAGATCTGATCAAACCCCCGACTCAGAGAAGCCAGCTGTGAGTTTTGCAAGAGCTCCTGGTGCTGTTGGATAATTTGCTTCCTCTCAAGGAATTATAGGAATTATTTCATGTTTGTTCAGCAGGTTGGATCCATGAAATCCTAAATCAGAGCTGGACTTATCATAGCTTAGTCTAACAGATGGCATTAGCACAATTAAAGGGAGGTGTGTTGGGAGAGGGATTATTCCTCTGCACTCATTTGCAGGTCTGAATGGCTGCAGCAGAGGCTGAACCTCATCCCACAGCTCTGATCTCAGAGCATTTGAAATAACAATGCTAGGTGAAGCTGAGCTGCAGCAAGAGATGATTTCTGGAGCACTGAGAAGTTGTTTCCACATCAAAATTTGTTTGCATTTGGCCTCTCCAGCCCCACCAAGCAATTTTGCAGGCTGCCCTGCAAAGGGAGTGATGTATGGAACAGCTCAGTGTCAGAAAGAGGAGCAGGACTTGCCAGAGACAAGTCAGAGAGGCAAGCAGCTGAGTTATTGCCCTGACAGGCTGCTGGCCTCTCCTTTGGGCTTCTCACTCCAGGGAAGGCAACAAGATGCTGTAGTTGTCCAGAGAAGAGCAACCAAGGTGCTGAAGGGCCTGGAACACAAACCTTGTGAGGAGCAGCTGATGGAACCTGAGAGGTTCAGCCTGGAGGAGAGGAGGCTGAGGGAGACCTCATTGCTCTCTACAGCTCCTGAGAAGAGGCTGGAGCCAGGTGGGGGTTGGGCTCTCCTCACATGCTGCAAGTGACAGGAGAAGAGGAAACAGCCTCAAGCTGTGCCAGGGGAGGTTCAGGTTGGAGATTAGGAACAATTCCTTCCCAGCAAGGGTTCTCAGGCAGTGTCCCAGGCTGCCCAGGGAGGTGGTGGAGTCCCCATCCCTGGAGGGGTTTCCAAGCTGTGTGGCTGTGGTGCTGAGGGCTGTGGTTTGGTGGCAGTGGCTCAGCAGCAGTGGTGGCTTTGCGAGCTCTGGGTGAGGGCTGGACTGGATGATCCCAAAGGTCTCACCAGGCCTCACCAGTTCCATGGTTCCATGGTCCTGTTCCTGAGCTGGGCAGCCTGCAGATCAAGAGCATTGCTTTGACAACGCTGAGGTGGATGAGTTACTGATGATATCCCTCAGGAACAATCCTTCTGGGTCCCTCTTGCTGGTGTGGGCACCTGGGAGAGTGAAACACCTGAAGGGGTCCTACAGCAGGCAGCTGTGTGCTGGGCTGCAGCCAGAGGAGTGTGGGCAGCAGGGCAGGAGAGGGGATTCTGCCCCTGGGCTCTGCTCTGCTCAGACCTCACCTCCAATCCTGCCTCCAGTTCTGGTGTCCCCAGCAGGAGAAGGACACAGAGCTGCTGGAGAGAGTCCAGAGGAGGCCACAAAGATGATCCAAGGGATGGAGCAGCTCTGCTGTGAGGCCAGGCTGAGGGAGCTGAGGTTGTTCAGCCTGGAGAAGAGAAGGCTCCAGGGGGACATCAGAGCAGCCTTCCAGTACCATAAGGAACTCCAGGAGGGCTGGGGAGGGACTTTGGACATGGCTTGTAGTGCCAGGATGAGGGACAATGGCTTTGAGCTGGCAGAGGGGAGATTGCATATGGGAAGAAATTCCTCAGTGGACACAGCTGCCTGCCCCTCACCAAGTCCTGCTCAGGTGTGTGAGGCTTTGAGCCTCTGATGGGAGCAGGCATCTGCACCCTGGGCAGAAGCTATGCTTGAGGAGAGCTCTGATGCAACAGGGCAGCTGCTCAGCTCAGGCAGGATCAGGCACCCCCTGCAGCTCAGGATGCTCACACTGACCACAGCACCTCACACTGGGTTGGGTGGGGAGGGACCTTCAAAGCTCCTCCAGCCCAAGCCCTGCAGCCAGCAGGGACATCCCCAACCACAGCAGGTTGCTCACAGCCCCAAACAACCTGACCTGCACTGGTGCCAGCCAGGGGGCAGCTCCCACCTCTCTGGCCAGCCTGGGACAGGCTCTCATCACCCTCAGGGGCAAACATTTCTCCCTTCTCTCCACTACCAATCTTCCTCTTTCAGTTTCAAACTCTTCCCCCCTTGTCCTGTCACCACAGGCCCTGCTCAAAACTCTGTCCCCAGCTCTCTGATCAGCCTTGAAGCACTGCAAGGCCACCAGAAGGTCTCCCTGGAGCCTTCTCCCCTCCAGGCTGCCCAAGCCCAACTCTCTCAGCCTGGCTCCCAGCAGAGGGCTTCCAGCCCTGCCAGCATTGCTGTGACCTCCTCTGGCCCTGCTCCACCAGGTCCCTGTCTGTGCTGAGGGCTCCAGAGCTGCCCCAGCACTGCAGGGGGGGTCTGAGCAGAGCTCAGCAGAGGGGCAGAATCCCCTCCCTGCCCCTGCTGCCCACACTGCTGGGGCTGAGCCCAGGCCAGGCTGGGGCTGGTGCTGGCTCATCTCCACCTTTCACCCCAGCAGCTCCAGGCTCTCCACACCTCCCCAACAAGAGCAGCTTGTGCAGACACTGCAGAGGCTCCTGTGTGTAGCCAATGGATGTCTTGGACTGTAACTCAACTTTGCCTCCCTTACTTTGCAGGCTGGGCTCATCACTGATGCCAGGCTGAAGGAGCTGACCCCTGCCATGCCTGTCATCTTCCTCAGGGCCACCCCTGCTGACAAGGCAGAGCCCTGCAGCCTCTACCCATGTCCTGTGTACAAGACACGCCAGCGGGGACCAACCTACGTCTGGACCTTTAACCTCAAGACTAAGGAGCAGCCTTCCAAGTGGGTGCTGGCTGGTGTGGCACTGCTGCTGCAGGTCTAGGCTCAGAGCAGCTGGGTGGCAGATCCCCAGCACAGTCACAGAATCACAGAATCAACCTTTGAGATCACCAGGTCCAACCTCTCACCACACACCACCTAATCAACTAACCCATGGCACCAAGGGCCTCAACCAGGTTTATTGTAAACACTTCCAGGGATGGTGACTCCACCACCTCCCTGGGCAGCACCTCCCAAAGGTCAATCTCTCTCTCTGGGAAGAATTTCTTCCTCACATCCAGCCCAAACCTCCCCTGGCACAGCCTGAGACTGTGTCCTCTCCTTCTGTCACTGCTTGCCTGGGAGAGGTTAAATGTGGTTTAGTTTCAAAAAAGATTTCTCATTTTTAAAACTGATGCCCAGAGATGCAACCCAAGCTCCACAGCCTGGACAGAACCTGCAGAGCAGTGACAGAGGTGCAGAGGGACACAGGGAGGAGATTCTTGTCTGCTGCAGGTCAGTGTCCTGTAATTCCCACACTGCAGCACTGGAACATCCCAGTCCTCAGCCAGAGAGCACCAACGTCAATCTGAGATCATCATTAAAAAACAACACCCAGAGATGGAAGCCAGGCTCCAGCTCTCTGAGTGCTGAGCCAGTGTGATCCCAGCCCACAGCCAGAGCTTCCACACCGAGGGAATGCTTAAACTCAGAGCTGATTTCATGCTGATTTCTCTTCTGTGATCCAAAGTAGTTCTTAAAGCCGGTGACCTTCTCCAGAATCCTTCATCAGTGCAGTGAGCTCCTCAGACCTTGTTCTTTGTCCAGCAGTGTTTCTTTGTCCTCTGTGTTGTGGTGGAAGTTGGGAGGTCAGCAGATGTGGGGACAGAGCCTTTCTTGCTGATAGTTACATTTTAGAAGCAGTGAAAATCCTGTTTAGCATCCAGTGTCCTTAATGAGAGCTCCAGCACTGGGGGCTAAGAACATTTCACCATGGCAGAAATGTACTAATAAAAATCATTATGGCTGGACTTAGCCTCTGAAAGTTGCCTGGAGGCTTGTGTCAGATTTCCTCACAGAATCCCAGCAGGGTGGGGCTGGAAGGGATCTCTGGAGCTCATCCAGTCCACAGCAGCTTGCCCAGCAGCACAATGCCCAGGGGGAGTTGGAAGCTCTCCACACAAGGAGACTCCACAACCTCTCTGGGCAGCCTGCTCCAGGCCTCCAGCACCCTCACAACAAACAACTTTCTCCTCCTGCTCAGATGCAACCTCCTGGGTTCCACTTTGTGCTCCTTGCCCCTTGGGCTGTCCCTGGGCACCACTGAGCAGAGTCTGGCCACAGCCTCTTGCCCCCCACAGCTCCTTTAGCTCTTGCTGAGCATTGCTGAGTTGCCCTCTGGGGCTGCTCTTTTGCAGGCTCTCAGCCCCAGGGCTCTCAGCCTTTGCTCCTCACAGAGCTGCTCCAGGCCCCTCAGCAGCTTTGCAGCCTCCCCTGGACTCTCTCCAGCAGTTCCCTGTCCCTCTGGTAGGAGCTTGGGGTGCTTGTGACTAGGCTGGAGAACCTCCCCTTGGGGACAGGCTGGGAGAGTTTGGGCTGTTCAGTCTGGAGAAGAGAAAGCTCCCCAGGTGCCATGGCCAGACATCTCCTGAGCCCCTTCAGGCATGGGGACTCCACCACCTCTCTGGGCAGCCTCTCCCAATCCTTGAAAACCCCTTCTGTGAAGAAATTCTTCCTAATATCCAACCTGAGCCTCCCCTGGCACGACTCAAGGCCATTTCACAACTCGAGACCTCAGAGCAGTCTTCCAGTACCTGAAGGGCTCCAGGAGAGCTGGGGAGGGACTTTGGACTAGGGCTGGGAGTGCCAGGATGAGGGACAATGGCTTTGAGCTGGGAGAGGGGAGATTGAGAGTGGAGATGAGGAAGAAATTCTTGGCAGTGAGGGTAGGGAGAGACTGGAACAGGCTGCCCATGGGTATGGTTGAGGCTCCATCCCTGGAAGCATTCCAAGTCAAACCTAATGAGCCCCTGAGCAGCCTGCTCTGGTTGGGTGTCCCTCTCACTGCAGGGGGTTGGACAAGATGACCTTGGAGGGTCCCTTCCAACCTGATGCATTCTGTGACCAACTGTGTACCAAGTCTCCAGAGAGTGTTCTCCTCCTCCCCAGGTAACACAGGAGGGTGAAGCCCTCAGGCTCTGCTGCAGCCCCTCAGTAACTCCCTGGCTCCCAGCAGCACAGCAGCTGACCTCCTGCAGGAGTCAGGAGGTGCAAAACCCTTCTCTGTGCAGTCCTGGAGCACCATGGCCTCCTGGGTGGAGGTGAGGTGGGAAAACCTTCAGGGCAGAAGTTTGTTAATTGCCAGGCAGTTTCTCCAAGGTACAGCTCCAAAAAATTAATGATGGCTGTGGCTTAGCAGAAGACATCTACAAATATCTCTTGTGAGGGAGAGAGCTTCTCTAAGCCTCCTATTGTAAAATACCTCTTCAGCCATAATTGAGGGATCAGAATGTGCAAGACCAGCCCCACACCTAAGGAGTGTCTGGCTGGGAGAGGTCAGTTAGCTGAGGAGAGCTCTGCTGTTAAATTAAATCCTCCCCAGTTTAAATGAAAAGCTGCCAATTAGGAAGTGCAAACTGCTCCCTTCCCACTGCCTGGCAGAGCAGGGAGCAGGGAATTTCTCCACCTGTGTCACCCTGCAGGAGGCTCAGCTGCACCAACTCTGCTGAATCAGACATCAAACAGGAGTGGGAGCTGCAGTAAGTGCATTGTGCTCCAGAGAATGCTGCTGGATTGGTCCTTTCCTGGATGTTTCTTCAGTGCTTCTTTCTCCAGGAGCTGCTCCCTGGGAGGGGTTTCCTGTCCCACTGGAGACTATGACTCTGCTAACCTCCACTCTGCTCTCTCCTAAACCCCTCTCCCTTGTCCTTCCAACCAGGGCCTCTCTCTGCTTCGTGCTTTCCTCCAACACAGAATCATTTAGGCTTGGGAAAAACCTTCAAGATCATTGACCTACACCAAGAGCATTCACCCTCCTCTGCCCAGGGCACCACTAAGCCATACTCACCAGCACCACATCTACAAGGGATGGGGACTCCACCACCTCCCTGGGCAGCCACTGCCAATCCCTGACCATTCTTGCACCAAAGAAATTTTTCCTCATCTCCATCCTAACCCTCCCCTGTCACAGTTTCAGATTATTTCCTCTCCTTCTCTCACCAGAGACTAGGGAGCAGATCCCAACCCCCTCCTGGCTCCAGCCTCCTCTCAGGGAGCTGTATAGAGCAATGAGGTCTCCCTCAGCCTCCCCTTCTCTCCAGCTCCCTCAGCTGCTCCTCCCCAGCCCTCCTCTCCAGACCCTTCCCCAGCTTTGTTGCCCTTCTCTGGACCTGCTCCAGCCCTCAATGTCCTTCTTGGAGAGAGGAGCCCAGAGCTGAGCACAACACTTGAGGTGTGGCCTTGGCAGTGAAGAGGCCAGAAGGATGATCACCTCCCACAGCAGTGCTGATGCAGCCCCCTGGGCACAGCTGCCTGATGGTCAGCTGCCTGGCAATCAACATCCCTAAGTCCCTTTCCCCTGCACAGCTTTCCAGCCTCTCTGCCCCATGTCCATACCCACAGGACAGGAGAAGTTCAGCAGCTCCCCAGGCACTGGTTGCTCTTCCCAGAGCATCAGGCTGGGCTGTTGTGCTGGCAGCAGCAGAGGAATGGTGCCAGGAGAATGGCTCCAATTGTTTTGTGATAGATATCTGCCTGCATAATTCACCAGCTGGTCAGGCAGGGGAGTGGGAGGTATTTATAGATACTAGAAATGTCACCAGGGTGCTCATCCCTCATCCTTTGAACAGCATCACAGGGAAGAGTTGGCTGCAAAATGCTACCAGAGGATGATGAAAAATTTGGTGCTTTAGGGGGAGGAAAAGAATTACCTGACAGGAGTGAGACTTTGCAGCCCTAGCTGCCCAGGCCAGGCAACCACCCAAGCTGCCTGGCAGTTCCCTAGGGCCAGGCATGACTCAGAGCTGACTGCTGGCTGCTCAGGAGCTCTGGGAGATAGCCACCCATGGGCACCTCCAGCACACACCTCCCTTGCCTGAGCAGTGCTGGCAGTGAAGGTTCTTGTCCCAAAGACAGCACAGGGCTGAGGCTCCAGGGCTGCTGGAGCTCAGAGAGGCACAGAATGGGTTGGGTTGGGTTGGAAGGGGCCTCAAAGCTCATCCAGCTCCAACCCCTGCCATGGGCAGGGACACCTCCCACCAGCCCAGCTTGCTCAAGGCCTCATCCAGCCTGGTCCTGAACACCTCCAGGCAGGGGACAGCCACAGCCTCCCTGGGCAACCTGTGCCAGTCTCTCCCCACCCTCACTCTCAACAATTTCTTCCTCATCTCCACTCTCCATCTCCCCTCTCCCATCTCAAAGCCATTGTCCCTCATCCTGGCATTCCCAGCCCTTGTCCAAAGTCCCTCCCCAGCTCTCCTGGAGCCCTTCAGCTACTGGAAGGCTGCTCTGAGGTCTCATGTTCTGAAATGGCCTTGAGTTGTGCCAGGGGAGGCTCAGGTTGGATATTAGGAAGAATTTCTTCACAGAAGGGGTTCTCAAGGATTGGCAGAGGCTGCCTAGGGAGGTGGTGGAGTCCCCATGGCTGGAGGGGTTCAAGAGATGTCTGGCCATGGTACTTGGGGCTATGGTTTAGTGGCCATGGTGGGGCTGGGTTGCTGGTTGGTCTGGATCATCTCAGAGGCCTTTTCCAACCAAAACAGTTCTGTGGTTCTATGATTCTCTCATCTCCTCTGCTGAACAGGTTTGACTGCAGCAGCCTGCTGGGGAGTCATCAAAAGCCCTGGCAGATGTGGGACTGTAGAGATGGGGAAATGATTGTAAGGGATGGGCAGGGCTTAGAGAAATTTCCCAGTCAGTGAGGAGGTGTGGAGGTGAGGTGAGAGCTGAGGAGCTGGAGCCTGGCAGCTGTGCTGGCTGAAGCTGGCTGCTCACTGTCAGCACAGAGACAGCTTGGAGTCCAAACCCTCCCCCTTGTCCTGTCACCACAGGCCCTGCTCAAAACTCTGTCCCCAGCTCTCTGATCAGCCTTGAAGCACTGCAAGGCCACCAGAAGGTCTCCCTGGAGCCTTCTCCAGACTGCCCAAGCCCAACTCTCTCAGCCTGGCTCCCAGCAGAGGGCTTCCAGCCCTGCCAGCATTGCTGTGGCCTCCTCTGGCCCTGCTCCACCAGGTCCCTGTCTGTGCTGAGGGCTCCAGAGCTGCCCCAGCACTGCAGGGAGGTCTGAGCAGAGCACAGCAGAGGGGCAGAATCCCCTCCCTGCTGCTGCTGCCTACACTGCTGGGGCTGAGCCCAGGCCAGGCTGGGGCTGGGCTGGCAGTGCTCAGTGCTGGCTCATCTCCAGCTCTGCACCCTCAGCACCCCCAAGTCCTCCTCCTCAGGGCTGCTCTCCAGCCCTTCATCCCCAGCCTGGATTGATCCAGTGGATTGCCTTGACCCATGTGCAAGCCTCACACTTGGCCTTGTTGAACCTTGTGATGTTCACAAAGAATCACTTCTCCAGCTGGTCCAGGTCCCTCTGGATGGATCTTGTCCCTCAGGTGTGATATCTGCACAGCTCAGCTTGGTGCTCCAGAGCTGCTGAGGGTTCCTGAACCCCAGGACATCATTGATCAAGTTGTGGAAGGGCACTGGTGCCAGGTCAGACCCTGAGGCACAGCACTTGTCACTGATGGGCACCACTTGTCTCCAGCCAGTCCTGGGTGTAGAGCTGAGCTCTCCCTGCCCCTGCAGGCACAGGGGAGTGGGGCCATTGCCTTTGCTTCTGTGCCCATCTCTGCAGAGGAGGCACTGCAGGGCACCTCCAGTGGTGAAGCCTTCCCCATCTGACTGTGCACACTGCCCTCAGCCCTCTGTCTCCTGTGCCAAGCCCAGGGGTGGCTCAGCTCCTCAGGGAAGGTGCTTCCCAGGCTAATGAGAAGAACTAATCCTGTCTCCACTTGGAGATCACAGAGGCTCCAGCACCATCCCATATGAGTTCAGATCCCCCAGATGTTTGCTCCTTTGTCTGTGCCAGCCTGGGTGGCTCTTTGCTCTGTTGGCTCTTACAAGACATTTGTCCCCAGCTTTTTTGGTTTAGGACCATCTGGTCTGAGTCAATGACAGCATCAGGTGTCAGCCCAGGCTGGGTTGGTGGGAGAGGGTAAGTCAGGACCTGAGGCAGGTGGCTGAGAAGTCCTGGAGCGGTGTCAGGCTCTGCACAGCTGATGGTGTGTGGGGCAGAGGCATCTCTGCAGATCAATGCCACCTGGGTGCCAGCTGGGGCACACTTGACTGCAGAAGACCTCCACAGCTGGGAGCAGTGCCAGGAGGCAGGGGAATGAGATAATTGGTATGGGTTGATGCAGGTAGCAATAAAAACCCTTTTAACACTGACAAGGCAGGAGGGTGCAGAAGGGTTGTGGCAGGACCTGTCTCATCCCCTGCAGGCTCCATCTGCACACAGTGCTGTATCTGGATCAAGGTTAAACCTCTGCCTGCAGAATAGGCCAGGACTAGTGCTCTGAGAGCCTTGGCAAGAGAGCTTCCTCCCAGCCCTGGCCACCATCTATCATAGAATCATAGAACAGTTTTGGTTGGAAAAGACCTCCAAGATCATCAAGCATGATGGATCATGGAGCACCTCCCAGGTGGGGGCAGGCTGGGAGGGTTGGGGCTGCTCAGCCTGGAGAAGAGAAGGCTCCAGGGGGACCTCAGAGCAGCCTTCCAGTACCTGAAGAAGCTCCAGGAGAGCTGGGGAGGGACTCTGGACAAGGGCTTGTCCAAAGGAAGAGAGAGAAGGGATTGAAGCTTCAGGGGGGCAGTTTAGACTGGAGATGAGGAAGAAATTGTTGAGAGTGAGGGTGGGGAGAGACTGGCACAGGTTGCCCAGGGAGGCTGTGGCTGTCCCCTGCCTGGAGGTGTTCAAGTGCAGGCTGGATGAGGCCTTGAGCAAGCTGGGCTGGTGGGAGGGTTTTGAACATGTTCAGGAACTGTGACCCCTCCTGCCCCCCAACCTGCTTCAGCCACCATCCACGTCTGCTCATCCATCCACAGGCTCCTGCTGAGCTGAGCACAATGGGACAAGCAGGGAGGACTCCTCAGGCAGCCTTGTGGCCCCATCTTCAGATCCACCTAAAGCCCCCCAGCTCCCTGTTGTGTCACACACACCATGCACACCATCACTGTGGGCAGCCTGCTTGAGCTGCAGAGGTCCCTGCTGACTGCAGGGGCATGGTCTGGATGACCTTTAAAGGTCCCTTCCAACCCAAACCATTCTCTGAATCTATGATTATTTATCATTCTTCATGATTTATCATTTCTGAGATATCCTGGCAGGCAAAAGGGTTGTCCTGGGAAATCAAGATGCATCCAGTTGTTCCCTGGCAGAGGAGCACAGCCTGAGGCAGGCCATTGTCCAGCTTCAAAGAAGTCAACAAGCAAGTGCTTCCAGTCCTGGAAAACTGTTTTCACAGACTCACAGACTGGGAGGGCTTGGAAGGATCTCCAGAGATCACCCAGTCCAGCCCCCTGCCAGAGCAGGGTCACCCAGGGCAGGGCACACAGAACACAGCCAGATCCACAGCAGCTTGCCCAGGAGCACAGTGCCCAGCTGGGTTTGGAAGTTCTCCAGAGCAGGAGACTCCACAACCTCTCTGGGCAGCCTGCTCCAAGCTCCAGCACCCTCACAGAGACAAAGTTTTCCCTCCTGTTCCCCTGGCACCTCCTCTGCTCCAGCTTGCCCCCAGTGCCCCTTGTGCTGTCCTTGGCCATCCCTGAGCAGAGCCTGGCTCCAGCCCTGCACATCTTTATCCCCAGCAATGAGGGCAGCCCTCAGGCTCCTCTGCTCCCAGCTCCAAGCCCCAGCTCCCTCAGCCTGGTCTCACAGGAGATGTTCCACTGCCTGCAGCAGCTCTGTGCCTCTGGGATGGACTCTCTCCAGCAGCTCCCTGAGGTTCTTCTTGAGCTGAGGGGCCTAGAGCTGGACACAAGATACCAGATGTGGCCTCATCAGGGCAGAGCAGAGGGGCAGGAGAACCTCTCTGACCTACTCACCACAGCCCTTCTGGTGCACCCCAGGATGCTCTTGGCCTTCTGGGACACGAGGGCACATTGCTGGCTCATGGCATCCTGGTTTGTGATGGTTTGAAACTGGTTTTATGGCTCATGGTCAGTCCATAGAGAGAACTTCCAGAAATCCATTTGTAGTGGAGGAGAGCAAGGTGTCTGTAGGCTCCAGATCCAGAAGGAGGATCTTGGGCACCCAGAGAGCTTCTGGGGGTTGCTGGGTTGCTGAGTGAAGACCATGTGTCCATAAAGAGGGTTTTGGTGCTTCCCCAGGTGATGGCAGCCAAAAGGGTTGGAGTGGGGAATCAAGATGCATCAGTTCCTCTCTGGCAGAGGAGCACAGCCCCAAGGGAAGCACTTGGTTGCCAATTCTTTTAGATTCCACAGAGCAGCTCATCTTTAACTGCTGCTGGCAAAGAGGGCTCAGGAGAAGGTGTGTGAGAGGACTCTTGGAGCAGCTGGGGCTTAGATGGAGCACAAACATCTCTCCCTCCAAAGCCCTCTGGGGAGCTGAGGATGCTCTGCCAAGCTGGGGGTGCCAGGTAGTGCTGCAGGCTGCACTGAGGGCTGCTGTGTGGTGAGTGAGACCACACCAGGGCAAGGAGACATTCAGAAGGGATACCTTGAAATAATTGAGAGAAGAGTCACAGAGTGACAGTCACAGAATGCATCAGCTGGGAAGTGACCCTCAAGGGCACCTTGTCCAACCCCTGCAGGCAGCAGGGACACCTCCAGCTGGAGCAGGGTGCCCAGGGACACAGCAAGACTGAGCTTGAAAGTCTCCAGGGACAGAGCTTCCACCACCTCCCTGGGCAACCTGTTCCAGTGTCTCCCCAGCCTCACTGTGCAGAACTTCCTCCTGATGTCCAACCTAACTCTGCCCTGCTCCAGTTTCAAACCATTGCCTCTCATCCTATCCCCACAGCCCTTCTGAGCAGTCCCTCCCCAGCCTGCCTGGAGGTCCCCTGCAGATCCTGAAATGCAGCTCTGAGGTCTCCCTGGAGCCTTCTCTTCTCCAGCCTGAACAGCCACAACTCTCTCAGCCTGTCCCCATAGCAGAGGTTCTCTGCTCCTCTGATCATCTTTGTGCCTCCTCTGGACCCTCTCCAGCAGCTGGACACAGCCCTGCAGGTGAGGTCTCCCCAGAGCAGAGCAGAGGGGCAGGATCCTCTCTCTCCAGCTCTGGCCACACTGCTTTGGGTGCAGCCCAGGCTGCCCTTGGCCTTCTGTGCTGCCAGTGCCCATTGCTGGCTCCTGTCCAGCTTCTCCCCAACCAGCACCCCCAAGGCCTTCTCTGCAGGGCTGCTCTCAATCTCATCACCCCCAGCCTGGACTGCTACCAAGCCAAGCAAGATGCAGGACCTTGCTCTTGGCCTCATTGAGCCTCATGAGATTCTCCTCAGCCACCTCCCCAGCCTGTCCAGGTCCCTTTGGGTGCCATCCTGTCCCTCAGTCTTATCAGCCACGTCAGTCAGCTGGCACTGATGTGCCATTGGCACACTTGCTGAGGGTGCCTCAGTCTCACTGTCTGTCTCCAGGCAGAGTTGATTTGTTCTGCAGGTGCTTTTTCCTCTTCATCTTCCCTGGTCAACACCTTGTTTTCCATTCTGAGCATGCCTGGCTTCAGGTCCCAGCCCCTGCTCCTGTTGTCTCCCAGTTTGCTGAAGAGCCCTTGAGGACTTGGTGCTCCTGCAGGGGAAGCACTCAGCTGCAGTGAGCACTCTGTCTTTCAGGGCTCTCCTCAATTAACTCAACAGAGCAACCTTTCAAATCCTTCTCTTCAAAGTGTCCTCTCCTACCTTCAAATCATTTTTATGGCTCTTGTTTGCATTTGCTCCCTTTTTATCACCCCTCCTGTGTGCAGCTGGCCTCAGCCCAGTCATCTCCAGAGGTTAAAGTCACCTCCCTGCTCCTTCTGCTCTCTTGGCACAGCTAAGAACAGTGTTGGCTTTCCTGCTGCTGAGTCATGTGGAGCTGCTGTGCTCCTCTGACCCCTAAGTCCAGTTCAGTGTTGGTGTTCTGGGGATCAGCTTTGACCATGGCTGTGCCAGCTGCTAAGCCCTGGCAGCCCTCTCCTCCCTGACACCAGGGACCAGATCTGAAATGAATCACAGACTGGGTTGGGTTGGAAGGGGCCTCAAAGCTCATCCAGTTCCAACCCCCTGCCATGGGCAGGGACACCTCCCACCAGCACAGCTTGCTCAAGGCCTCATCCAGCCTGGCCTGGAACACCTCCAGGCAGGGGACAGCCACAGCCTCCCTGGGCAACCTGTGCCAGTCTCTCCCCACCCTCACTGCCAACAATTTCTTCCTCCTCTCCATTCTCAGCCTCCCCTCTCCCAGCTCAAAGCCATTGTCCCTCATCCTGGCACTCCCAGCCCTTGTCCAAAGTCCCTCCCCAGCTCTCCTGGAGCCCTTCAGCTACTGGAAGGCTGCTCTGAGGTGTCCCTGGAGCCTTCTCTTCTCCAGCCTGGCCCCACAGGAGAGCTTCTCCAGCCTTCTGATCACCCTGGGGGCCTCCTCTGGAGCCTCTCCAGCAGCTCCAGGTCCTCTTCTGTTGGGGGCTCCAGAACTGGCTGCAGTGCTGCAGCTGAGGCCTCAGAAATGCAGAGCAGAATCGCCTCCTTTGACCTGCTGGCCACACTGCTTTTGAAGAAGCCAGGACATGGTTGGCTTTTTGGAGTGCAGTAGCAGAATCAGAGGGGAGCAGGCTGGAAGAAGGAAAAAAGTTGACTTTCCCATGGCTTTGTCTTGAAAGAAGGACAGAAGATGTCTGTCCTGTAGTTTTGTCCTACCTTCTTCAGCATCCTGCCCTTCAATACTCAAAGCTGATGCTGCAGACCATCTGTCCTGCTGGTTTCTTGCAGGCTTTGTGCACACAGAGGTGGGCAGCAGTCAGGGAAGGTCAAGTGCCCTAGGGACATATCCAGAGAAAGGGAAGGAATCATATCTAGAAGCTTCCTGTCCAGCCAGGGATGGCTCTGTGCTGGGAGGTCATTTCCCTCCAAGAACTCCTCCAGATGCACCCCATGGGTGCTGGAGACCCTCTGCTCACAGACCTGCCTGTGTTAGCACCTCTGCACTACCAGCCTGAGCTCCCACAGGGTGCTGTGCCCATGCCCACAACCACCACATCTCTTCCATCTCTATGCCAAAATCCTTTGTGGTTGGGTTCAGGGCCACTCTGTCCAACAGAGCTCTTCTGTGGGGGCACTGTTTGCTCTGAGCTCCACTCAGCTGCACCACACATGGCCGAGGGGAAGGGGCAGGCTTCATGGCAGGCTGCTCAGGCTGGGGGCACACGTCTGGAGGTGGTGGCTGTGTAGGGGTTTCATTAACCACAGATCAAGGAGGTGGCTGAATGCTTCTGGGACAATGAGGAATTGTCTGGGGATGCATGGAAAGCCTCTCAGCTGCAGTGCAGCACAGCCCAGACACTGCCCAGCAGGCTCCCAAAGGCTGAGCATTTGCATTCATCTTGGGAAGGAGACGTGATGTGGAAGGTCCCACATCTCACCAGATCCATCTCATCAGCACTTTGATCTAGCCAATCACCTGCTGCCAGGCTGCCTTGGGAAGCTGTCTTCAAAACACTCCAAGGATGGTTGAAGATCATGGGCTGGCACCCCCAGTGCTCACTGCTGGCCCATTAAGGGGCACAGCAGGTCCCACCCAGCATGGCATGCTTGGAGAGATTGATGCTCCTGAGGGTTGCTTCAGCAGTGCCATGGCCCAGCCAGCAGGCTGCAGGCTCCAGGGGACACCCAGGAGACACCCAGGGAACACCCAAACCTCCCAAGTTTTGAGATGGTCCTTAAGAGTGAGGATTTATCATGCACACAGGTAGTGAGTAAATGCAAGCATGCTCTCACACCCTGAGTGACTTCATCCTGGAGTCATGGAACTGCTGAGGCTGGAAGAGCCCTTTGAGATCCTCCAGTCCAGCCCTCACCCAGAGCTCACAAAGCCACCACTGCTGCTGAGCCACTGCCACCAAACCACAGCCCTCAGTACCACAGCCACCCAGCTTGGAAACCCCTCCAGGGATGGGGGACTCCACCACCTCCCTGGGCAGCCTGGGACACTGCCTGAGAACCCTTGCTGGGAAGGAATTGTTCCTAATCTCCAACCTGAACCTCCCCTGGCACAACCTGAGGCAATAAATTTGCTCCTGGCAAAGCCACGGAGGAGCCCAGGAGCAGGGACACAGCTGAAGGTCACTCACCATGGAGCAGCCCAGGAGCAGAGATGCAGGTGAAGGTTACCTGCAGCTTAGGTTGGCCAAGTGGGAAGGCAAAATGAGGCCTTTCCTGGTGCTGGAAGCAGCAGAAAGCTGTACCTGCTGGAGACAGGACCACCTCTGCGTGCCCAGGCTTGGCTGGTGACAAAGGGCTGCAGGGCATGAGCTGAGGCCCTGCAGTGAGAGCTCTGTGGGGTCAGAGCCAAGCCATATGGAGCAGCACACTGCAGTGCTCCTGAAGAAGCTGTCCAGCCAGGCAGCTCTCCACACAGCTGCATCTGCAGCCAGCACCACCACGGAGGAGCTGCCTGCAGCACTTGGCCTCCTTCCCCTGTTTCAGTGCAGGTCAGCTCATGCTGACCAATGCCTCCTGAGTCCTGCTCTCTGCTGCTGGGGAGGAGCAGGGGATGCAGCAGGAGGATGCTCCACTGCATGAGGGTTAAATCCCCAGCAGTAGCCACTTCAGTACCATGAAGAATCCTGGAGTCTCTGGGGAGTGGGATGGGGATGGGACTGACCCCCTGCAGGGGCAGGACCACTGCTAGAGTGAGGAACTCAGGACCCCTCAGGGCTGGATCCAGCCTCTGCCTTGCAACAGCTGCAGTGACACTGCCCTGGGAGGAGAGATAGGAGACCTCAGGTCTGAAGAGCAGCTGAAGGCAGCCAGGCACTAAGATGGGCAGAGAGGGTAAAGGACCTGGGGGTGTTCATAGAGTCATGAATGGTAGGGACTGGGACCTCTGCAACTCACCCAGTCCAACCCCCTTGCTCAAGCAGGGTGACCCAGGGCAGGTCACACAGGGAGGTCTCCAGGCAGGTCTTGAAAGTCTCCACAGAAGGAGATTCCACAACCTCTCTGGGCAGCCTGCTCCAGGCTTCCAGCACCCTCCCAGCACAGACAGACCACACCATCCTTGTTCAAGGTTCCTAGGCAGTCCTCATTTCCCCTCCTAGACCTTGGAGGGGGTGGGAACAGCTCTCCAGTCTCACAGGAGAGGCTGTTGCGGTGCAAACAGCAGTAGCAGAGAGCCCTGCTGAAGGCCTCCTTCCTTTTCTGGCAGCAGGCAGCTCAGTTGGTCTCTGATGAGTGCTGAGGCTCTCTCCTGCCATCACTCACAGCAATTAGACAGTTTGGGTCCCCAACTACCAGCTCAGCCTGCTGAACACTGTGACGTTCCACCAAGCATAGCAGAAGAGGTCCATCAGTGGCTTAGGCTGACAGGAGCACCTTGGGACATGGCATGAGCACATTGAATTTCTTCCCTCCTCTTTAGCTTTGGGAACAGGCTGCAGCAGATAGGATGAGAGGAAATGGCCTCGACTCACACCAAGTTGTTTAGGTTGGAGATGAATCATAGAATCACAGAATCATTAAGGTTGGAAAAGACCTTCAAGATCATCAATCCAACCATAACCCAACTACCATGACCACTAAGCCATATCCTGAAACACCACATCTGCATACCTCTAGAACATCTCCAGGGGTGGTAACAGCACCACCTCCCTGGGCAGCCTGGCTGAGGAAAAATTTCTTCCCCAGAAGGTTTGTCAAGGCCTGGCACAAGTTGCCCAGAGAGGTGATTTAAACCTCATCCCTTGAGGTGTTTCAAAGATGCAGAGCTGTGGTGCTGAGGGACATGGCTTAGCAGCAGCCTTGGTAGAGTTAGAGACTGGTTGGATTTGATGATCATCCAAGCAGGGTGACTCTGTGATTTTTGTGAGCTTCATGAGGCCTGAGCACTGGAAAAATAATATTTGTGGCCTCAAAACCACTGCATTAAAATAAAAAATCTTGTAGCTAAGGAAACAGTAGGAGCTCTCTCCCAGCCTGCTAGCCTATCCCATACCTTCAGTACCTGAAAGGCTCCAGGAGAGCTGGGGAGGGACTTAGTGCAAGGTGTGATGAAGAGGTTTTTAATTTATGAATTATGAAATATGAAAAATATTTTCATTGATTATTAAACATATTAATAACCAATTAATCACTATTTCTACATAGATTCTAGTGCACGGTTGTGAAAGCATATCCCATAACTGGTTTAGTATGTACAATCTGACCCAATTAGAATATGCACAGAATTAACTTCTAATTAAGGGAATGAAGGGTGCAGTTCCACTGCTTGTCCACCAGATGGCGAGTTGACAAGGCGCTTGGCAGCTTTAACTCTATACAGAGACATCTCTGATGCTCTCAAAGGCAATCCAAGCTGGAACGTCACGGGGCTAGGTGTTGGTGCTTTGAGCTGAATGTTGGTGAGTGTTGCACACGTGCAAAGCTGCACTGTGTCTGTGTTTGTAGTGAAGCAAGCCGCTGGGTTATGCTGGCTGGCTGCTGCCTGCTTACTGTCTGTCCGGGGCTGGCCTGGGGCTGGTCTGTTCCAGGCGGGGGAAGGCTCCTGGGGCTGAGGCTGTGGCTGAGTTGCTGGCAGGCCGGGGGGTCTTTCCTCTGGATGGTGACTTCCTTTCTCCTCCCCGCTCTGCAGGAGGGCTGAGGCTTTCTGCCAGTCAGCAGCTTCCCTCAGCAGGGTGGGCCCACGGCGCAACTGCAGCAGCCGGGGGCTGGCGGGGCGAGTCCTAGGGGAGTGGTCCTGCAAAGCAGGGCTGGGTCCTTCAGGGTCGGCCCTCGCAGGGTCGACTAGCACAGTGGGGCGGGGTGATGGTTCCCAGTAGGTGGGGTCGGACGTGTCCAATCCCAGCAGCGACAGGCTTTGGGGAAGGGGTGCGGCTACGCGGAGCCGCAGCTTCCCCTTGCTTGGCTGGAAATGAGCTGGCAATGCCGAATCTCAGCGACTGCTTGAGGAGGCAGTCCTTTGCTTGGCTAAAAGGAAAGCGGACAGGACTCTCTCTCGGGAAGTCCTGATGGCACAGGGCTGCGAAGCGGCGAAGCAGGCAGCTCTGTTTGTCTTCTGCAAACAGCAGGGTCACACAGGGCGCATGGCTGCTTGGTCTGCTGCTTATAGCTGTAGCAGATGTTGGACTGCTGGGCTTGGGCTAGTCCCTCCCCCTCTGGGCTAAGACTTACCTTGGGGAGTCCAGTCCTCCTTAAGCCACAACTGGGCTTTCGATGCTGGCTTTCGTAGCTTCAGCAAAGGGATCTGCTTCACAGGTTCCTCAGGCAAACTGAGGCACAGCAGCCTTCCTGGGGTGCTGGCTCCTTCTTCCTGTTGCAGAGACCACTAGTATGCTTGGATGTGGGAGTGAGAAGACTTGCAGGCAATGAGCTTAATAGCAAAGGCTTAGCTCTTAGGCAACGAGCTGACAAGCTTGGGCAAAAGGAGAGAGTGCAAAGCTCTGGAGAGAGCAAAAGGAGAGAGCAACTTGTGAACAAGTGGGGTTACACACAAGCTTCTCAAGGCTGGATCTGGCCGATGGGCACTCTTGTCAACAACCTGCTTTAGCCTACAGAAAGCATGAAGCTAGAATTATGCCCTTAAATGGAAGGAGCATGAGCATGCCGGGCAATGGGTGCATGGAGTGGTTTATCCCTTAAGAGACAGGCTGGCACGTGGGCCTTTGTCCCCCACTCCATAAAGGAGGGTGGAAGGGGGGCAAGCTGGACTGGTGGGAGGTGTCCCTGCCCATGGCAAAGGTTGGAACTGGATGAGCTTTTGAGGTCCCTCCCAACCCAACCCATTCTGATTCTATGATATCAGCAATATGGGACTGAAGCTCCAGGTGTCCTTATTCACAGACAAGGAAGGGGCTGCAGCAAACTACAACCTGCTGCTTGGGCTACTTTTTGTGCAACCCTCTACAGAAAAAACAACCAACCAACCAAAAAAGGACACAGTTAAAACCCTGTGAGAACTGCACTTATCTCCTGGAGCCATGCCTGCTTGTGTGAAGCCAGGAATGAAGTTTTCTTCAGGCATGACCTGCAGTCAGAGCTGAGCACAGCACAGCAGCTTAGCTCCAGCTGTTCTACCTGGGACCTCTCCTGCTGCAGAATTACAGGGAGCCAAAGGAGCCTGAATTAGTCTTAATATTGATAATGGGCTTCAAAGGAGATGGAGCAGAGCAGCCACATATCAGTGGTGGCTGGTACAAGAAGAGGGCTCCTTGCAGAAGACACCATGATTGAAGGCACAGTAACTGGAGGAGAGTGATTGCTTGATTCTGGCTAGCCAGTGTGGGGCTTTTGAACTAATTAGATTTTGGTTTATAGCAGAGATCTCCCAGAATTTAAAGCTGCCTTAGATCCTTCTGCTGCTTTGGTTTCCCTGTACTCTTGTGTAAATGTGTGACTCCTGCCATGGCAGCTGGGGCTGATGGGAGATCCCAGAATCCCAGCATGGTTGGAAGGGACCTCTGGAGCTCATCCAGTCCAAGCCCTCTGTTCCAGCAGGGCACCCACAGCAGCTTGCCCAGGAGCACAATGCCCAGGGGGGGTTGGAAGCTCTCCACACAAGGAGACTCCACAACCTCTCTGGGCAGCCTGCTCCAGGCCTCCAGCACCTTCACAACAAACAACTTTCTCCTCCTGCTCAGATGCAACCTCCTGGGTTCCACTTTGTGCCCCTTGCCCCTTGTGCTGTCCCTGGGCACCACTGAGCAGAGTCTGGCCCCAGCCTCTTGCCCCCCACAGCTCCTTTAGCTCTTGCTGAGCATTGCTGAGATGCCCTCTGGGGCTGCTCTTCTGCAGGCTCTCAGCCCCAGGGCTCTCAGCCTTTGCTCCTCACAGAGCTGCTCCAGGCCCCTCAGCATCTCTGCAGCCTCCCCTGGACTCTCTCCAGCAGTTCCCTGTCCCTCTGGAACTGGGGAGCCCAGACCTGTACCCAGGACTCCAGATTTGGCCTCACTAGTGCAGAACAGAGAGGGAGCAGAATCTCTCTTGCCCTGCTGGCCACACTCTTCTTCATGCACCCCAGGACCCTTTTGGCCTTCTTGGCCCCAAGGGCACATTGCTGCCTCATGGGGAACTTGTCCTCCAGCATTCCCTGGTCCTTCTCCACAGAGCTCTTCCCAGCAGTTGCTCCCTGAACTCCTCCCAGCTTTGCTCAGCAGCATACTTGCTGAGGTTCCAGCCCATCCCTTCATCCAGGTCATTTATGAAGATGCTGAACAGGACAGGGTCCATTCTGAGCCCTGGGGCACACCACCAGCTGCAGGCTTCCAGCAGGACTCTGCCCTGCTGCTCAGTCCCCTCTGAGCTAAGTGGCTCAGTCAGGATGTGTGACCTTGTCTGTGCTGTCTGCTCAGTGCTGTGACTGCCTCTGTACCGAAGCTGGCACCCAGCTGTCCTAGTGGCTGATTTGCCAGGGACTGGCCTGCCAGCCTCATGTGCTCTGTGGGAGTGTCTGAGCCACAGAGCTCAGCCAGTGGCTCCCCTGCTGCTGACCTAGAAAGCTATGTGGAGCACAGTGAACCTCTTGTCAAAGGACAGCAACCTGTGCAACTTCCCTCTGGGCTGGAGGCTCTCCAAATGGAACAGCTCTAGACAGGTCCGCCCCCAGCAGATCAGCCTGCAGCAGAGATGCTGCAGCAGTAGAGGCTCTGATGGCTTCCAACCACAGTGTTGGATCTACAGATCCCACAGGGGGTGCTGAGCCAAGTGCTGCCCTGTGCTCAGTCACAGCTTGTGGTGGCAGATGCAGTAATCATGGAATCAGAGACAGCTTGGGGTTGGAAGGGACCTTTAAGTACATAAAGTCCAAGTCCAACCCTTAACCCAGCACTGCCAGGGCACCACTAAACCCTGGCCTTCAACACCACATCTACACAGCTTTAGAACCCCACCAGGGATGGGGACTCCACTACTACTCTGGGAGGCTCCTCCAATGCCTCACACAATCAGTGGATGCTGTGAAGAAGGAGAGATGGCTGCTGTGTACATGAACAGGATCACCAACACTCTTCTTGTGATGGTTTACCCCTGGCTAGAAGCAGAGACTGCACAAGATGGCTCCTGAAGGGCAAAGCCATGACCAACTGGCAGCATCTCCATCTCCAGGATAGTGTCTTGGTTACTGCAGTTGAAAATTCGGGAATAGATCCAGGAAAGGATCACCCACTGCAACCCCCTGCAGCCAGCAGGGACACCCCCAACCAGAGCAGGTTGCTCACAGCCCCAAACAACCTGACCTGCACTGGTGCCAGCCATGGGGCAGCTCCCACCTCTCTGGCCAGCCTGGGACAGGCTCTCACCACCCTCAGGGGCAAATATTTCTCCCTTCTCTCCGCTCAATCTCCTTCTTTAAGTCCAAATCCTCCCCCCTTGTCCTGTCACCACAGGCCCTGCTCAAAACTCTGCCCCCAGCTCTCTGATCAGCCTTGAAGCACTGCAAGGCCACCAGAAGGTCTCCCTGGAGCCTTCTCCTCTCCAGGCTGCCCAAGCCCAACTCTCTCAGCCTGGCTCCCAGCAGAGGGCTTCCAGCCCTGCCAGCATTGCTGTGGCCTCCTCTGGCCCTGCTCCACCAGGTCCCTGTCTGTGCTGAGGGCTCCAGAGCTGCCCCAGCACTGCAGGGGAGGTCTGAGCAGAGCTCAGCAGAGGGGCAGAATCCCCTCCCTGCCCCTGCTGCCCACACTGCTGGGGCTGAGCCAGGCCAGGCTGGGGCTGGGGCTGGCTCATTTCCAGCTCTGCACGCCCAACACCCCCAGGTCCAGTGTCCAAAGAAGACTTTACACATCTCTGCTCTTCTCACAACTCTTCGCTCAGGATCCTTCAGTCTCCTGCTGCTGTCACTAACACAGAAGCTGGGAGAGGTCACAGCTGAGGGGTAGGGCACCCAAGGCACATTGCTTAGAGGGCAGCTTGTTCGTGCAACTCTGACAGCTGAAGGAGAACTACTCCTTCCTGGAGAACCCTTGGGGTGTGGAGGGCCTGGGTAATCACAGGGAGCTAGAGAGAACCTACTGTGCCTGGGAGACTTTGCTGGTGGAAGTCTGACAATGCAGCTGTCCTTCACCTTTTAAATAAGTCAGAGTGAGGTGACTGAAATCCAAAAAAGCTTCTGTGGGCCTGCCCAGAGGGCAGCTGGTGTTAGACACCTATGGCAACTTGCTCTGAGACATCTAACTTCCATCTCCTGAAGCAAGGACAGATGAATCCTGCCCTGAGAGCCTGAAGTGGTGCCTGAGCTTTGTGGCAGACAAGCAGAATTTTGATCACTGCAGGCACCTCAGTGCAGCACATAGCCCTACAGTGTCCCTGAGGAGATCCTGCTCCTAGGGAGCTCTGAGCCAGCAGTTTGGCACTAAGTCTTCTGAAAGGCCATGAAGCCAGCACTAAGTCGGTTTGTGACCTGGTGTAGTCTTGTTCCTAGCAAGAAGAGACAGCAAGATGAGCAGAAAACCCTTCCTGGCCATGGTGGGATAGTGAAATGGACACAGGCTGCCAGCCTCCCATGAGCTGTGCCCTCTACCCTGCCCCTGATCTGCTCTCCCACAGCAGCCCTCTGCCTGCTGCTCTTTTGGCAGATGCTGAGCTTTGTTGGCACCCCAAGTTCAAACTATAGCAAACCCAAACTGCTTCCCAAAGGCAGAGGCAGCAAGAGTGACCACCTGGCACTATGACAGGGGGATGGGAACTGTGTCATGTTCCCAACCTGCTCCTGACTCACTCTGTGACTGGGGTGAGTCACTTCCAAAGGGCTCTCCTTCCAAAGTCCTCTCTGCCTCTGCAGGGAATGGCAATGCCCCTGAAGGCTCTTGGGAAGCTCTATGAATCCTTAAATGTCATGAAGTGTGTTACTGCCTGGGAGGAAACACCTTGTGGAGACAGGTCCCACCTTCACAGGCAGAAAACACTTCCAGGTTTGAAATAAGCTTCAGCCCACAGAAGAGCTCCCCAGGTTGTAGATTTTGTGTGGGGAAGGTGGTGTCCTGCTCAGAGACCTCCTGTGCAGTGACACTTTGCATCAGCAAGGCCAGGAGCCGGGTCCTGCACTTGGGCCACAACAACCCCAGGAAGGCTCCAGGCTTGGGGCAGAGTGGCTGGAAACTGCCCAGCAGAAAAGGGCCCTGGGGGTGCTGGGTGACAGCAGCTGGAGATGAGCCAGCAGTGCCCAGGTGGGCAAGAAGGGCAGCAGCAGCCTGGCCTGGAGCAGCAATGGTGTGGGCAGCAGTGCCCCTGGGCAAGGATTGCGTCCCTGGGCTGGGCACTGGGGAGGCCACAGGTTGAATCCTGGGTTCAGTTCTGGGCCACTCATTCCCAGAAGGACATTGATGTCCAGAGAAGGGCAACCAAGCTGGGGAAGGGTCTGGAGAAGAGGGCTGGGGAGGAGCAGCAGGATTTATGGGTAGAAATACGCCGTTTCCTGTGTCCACCCCTATTGGGCAGGCACCCAGGACACCAGAGGTGTATCTCATGCAGCAGTGGCAGGGGGCACCCAGCCTAAACTGCCACATCCCACCCCTTATTTCATACCCATAATTCCTGCACCCAAAACATATCATCAGATCAGAGACAGTTCTTAGATGACATGTCTGGCAAAGTCCAGGTCCTCATCTGGGCGTCCTTCCGAAGAGTCTCTCCCTCGGGCTCAGGTCACAGTTCAGTCCAGCTCTTCTCCCTCATCCTGTGGAACCTCCCAGCGACGCAGAGTTCATTCTTCTGCACGGTGAATTCTTCATGGGTCCGACGGACATCCTGGCCACCTGGAAACAACCTCACAACTTCTCAATCAAACATCACTCAAGTGGCATGTCTCCACCCCTTGGGGCAATCGAGTCAGAACAATCAGGCTCCTCGACTCGACTCCTTCCACCCCTTGCAGGCAACAGCACGCTGAGACTTTCCAAAGCTGCACGGACCTTTCCCAAGCCCAGTGCTGACCGCTTCCAGCCGCGGCCCGAGGCTAATACGGATGCACACCACGCACAGGCACACCGCTCCCCCTGAGCGTACGCATGCCGAGGCATGGAGGCATCCGGCTACACAGCCCTCCCCCGGAGAGGGAGTGGCTGCACTGCAGCCAGCCGAGAAGAGAGGCGGAGCCAGGTGCTAGGCGCCATTTTCGGAGCGCGTCCGAAAATCAGGGGAGAGATAACAGCGAGAGCCGCCGTCACCTCTGCAGCCGCGGTACAGATCCAAACCGCCGCCACCCCTCGGGCCACACGAGCGGCTTTTCCAGCCAAAGCTACCATCGCTCCCTGGGTCCTCGGAAGCAGCTTTTGAACTGGAGCCACCGCTCGCCTTCTTGATTACGGGAGCCACCGCTCACCTCCCGCTGCGGCTAGCCCCCACCGCCGTGGGACAAGCCGACCCTGGTCTGCTTCCGACTGTCCCTCCCCCTTCCTCGGCTCCGCGCCGCTCTGCTCGCCACTGGCGCCGCGGGGAACAAAAGGGAAAGGGACAGGCACCGCATTCTTAAGCTTTCCCCCGAAGCAAATGGCTACAAAATCACCGCTGCCGCTTGGAAGGGCAGACGGGATTCTACGCCACCGCCATGCACCAGGGCGTCCCCTCGGAACCCATAAAACGCTCACACGATCGCGCCAGCACAAAGCCTTGAGCCCAGCCACCAAAAACAACAACGCCCAGATACCATTTCAACTTTTCCACCCCTGCACTTCTCCAATCGAATTCGCAGAGTTCCGCAGGAACCATCCTCTGCTACCAAAAATCTGTGCTGGTTTGAGGCCAGCCAGAACATCTCTTGCCCCAAAAGGGACAAAAGAATGACACACGCAAACGGATTGGAGAGTGATGGAAAGTTTAAATGGAAAAGCAATTGGTGAAAATACAGAAAAAAACCTACACAGCATAGTGGCAAAGAACATCCCAAAGCATACAGAGTCCCTTACATAGTACCCAGAGGCTTCCCAATCCTTCCCTTCCTCCCACCTGAGGGTCTACCCAAACCCCCAGGGCTCTTCCTTCCCCCCCCTCCCACTGCTAGGCAAGTCTCAGGCTGGCCAGGTCTGAGACTGCCCCCCCCCCCTCCATTCTCCTCCTGGCATTAGGCCTAGTCAGGCCTAAGAGGCCTGAGATACCCCCCCGGCATTACCTGATAAGAGAGGACATCTCCCGTGGGAGCAGAGAGGGAAGAGGAAGAGAATGACTCTGCAGATGGCTTTATAGGGTGCAGGATTTATGGGTAGAAATACGCCGTTTCCTGTGTCCACCCCTATTGGGTGGGCACCCAGGACACCAGAGGTGTATCTCATGCAGCAGTGGCAGGGGGCACCCAGCCTAAACTGCCACAAGTCCCCATCCCTGGCTGTGTTTAAAAGCCATGGAGATGTGGTGCATGGGGTATGGCTACGTGGTGGGCTTGGCAGAGTAGGGTTAATGATTGGACTCAGTGATCCTGGAGGTCTTTTCCAGCCTAACTGGTTCTATGATTCTGTGTTTAGCAGCCTCATGACAGTTACTGCAGCACTCATCAGGCCTCTCTTTGCTGGTCTGCTCCAGTGATGGTCTGTCCAGCTTCAGCTTTCCTCAGCTGCTCCTTCTGATGCTGGATTTAAAGAGCTCTTTAATATCCTGCCCTTTTCACCCCCTTTAAAAGTGCTGATGCCTAGTGGCCTCTCAGCCTCTAACTATGAACTAAAATGCTGAGCTTAGAAAAAAACTTTGCAGAAAAGCATTTTCCTAACTCAGTTTTGAGTTGGATTCCTTCTCCTCTATGGTGTCTCCATCCACCCCAGAAGCTCTGCTGCAGGTCCTGTAGGTCTGCTTTCATTTGTGGCTTTTTGGCCTTTTCTGTCCTGAGGACCCAGCCTGCCCTTGATTCAAAGTTCCCTCTTTTGTTTGCATCTCAAACCCTCTGTGTCTCCTAAAACTTTTAGCAGTCAGACTTCCATCTCTGTTTCTGAATTACTGATCTGAGGCTTGGAAAGTTGTGGTCTTGTGCTGGGTTCTGCCAAATGCCACTTGGCTTGGAAACCCTCTCCAGCCACTGAGATCTGTCAGTTCCCCTCTGCTGCACCCCTTTAACATCATCTCTAACAGATCACCAGCAGCACAGGATCCAGCACTGCAGTGCCAAGGGTCAGGGCAGGGCTGGCCACCAGAGGTTTCATGAGGGATTCATGAATCCTTCTGCTTCCCAAAGGGAAGGGAAAGGGAAAAGAGACTGATGGGGTGGGAAAGAAACTGCCCCAGCTGGGATGGAGAGAAGAACAATGCCATGGGATAGAGACACAGAGACACAAACCAGTGTGGAACCCAACCCCTGAGGGCACCACTGGCACCACTGCTGCTGGGGGCAGGCACTGGGCAAGTCCCAGCCTGGACTCAGCAGCAGATTGGAAACCAGATTGAGGAGCTGAGTTCTGGAAGTGGATTCGAACATAGGGATCGAACATAGGGATCGAACATAGAAGATAATGGCAGGGACAGGAAGAAGGAGCTGCCCATGGTGAGTGAAGATCAGGTTCAGGACCACCTGAAGAACCTGAAAGTGTTCAAGTCCATGGGACCTGACAGGATACACCCAGGGGTGCTGAGGGAGCTGGGGAGGAGGTCACTGAACTGCTCTCTATTATATTCCAAAAGTCCTGGCAGGCCAGGGAGGTCCCCACTGACTGGAAAAGGGAAACACAGCTCCCATGTCCAACAAGGGCAAGAAGGATGACCCAGGGAACTCCAGGCCAGGCAGTCTCACCTCTGTGCCTGGTAAGATCATGGAGCAGATCCTCCTGGAGGCACTGCTGAGACAGAAGAATAATGAAGAAGTGACTGGGTACAGCCAGCAGGGCTGCACCAAGGGCAGATCCTGCCTGACATACCTGGTGGCCTTCTGTGACAAGGTCACAACATTAATAGATGAGGGGAGAGCAACTGACGTCATTGACCTGGAGCTGAGCAAAGCCTTCCACACTGTCCCACACCACAGCCTGGGCTCCAAGCTGGTGCAGTCTGGGTTTGATGGATGAAGCATTCAGTGGGTAAAGAACTGGCTTGATGGCTGCACCCAAAGAGTGGCTGTCAATGGCTCCATGGCCAAGTGGAGGCCAGGGACAAGTGGAGTCCCTCAGGGATCAGTGCTGGGACCAGTCCTGTTCAACATCTTTGTTGGTGCCATGGACAGTGGCACTGAGGCTCCCTCAGCAGGTTTGCTGATGACACCAAGCTGTGTGGTGCAGCAGACAGGCTGGAGGGAAGGGATCCATCCAGAGGGACCTGGGCAGGCTGCAGAGCTGAGCCCATGACAACCTCAAGAGGTTCAACAAGACCAAAGGCAAGGTCCTGCAGCTGGGTCAGGGCAATCCCAGGCACTGATATAGGCTGGGCAGGGAATGGCTGGAGAGCAGCCCTGAAGAAAAGGCCTTGGGGGTGCTGGGGGAGGAGAAGCTCAGCAGGAGCCAGCAGTGAGCACTTGCAGCCCAGAGAGCCAAGCAGAGCCTGGGCTGCAGCAAGAGAAGTGTGGCCAGCAGGGCCAGGGAGGGGATTCTGCCCCTCTGCTCCACTCTGTGAGACCACAGCTGGAGCTCTGTGTCCAGTTCTGGAGCCTCTGTTCCAGGAAGGATCTGGAGGTGCTGGAAGGTGTCCAGAGAAGGGCCACGAGGCTCCAGAGGGCTGGAGCTGCTCTGCTGTGAGGACAGACTGAGAGAGTTGGGGTTGTTCAGTCTGGAGAAGATAAGGCTCTGAGGAGACCTTGTGGCCTTCCAGTGTCTGAAGGGGACTACAAGAAAGCTGGGAAGGGTCAGGGAGTGATAGGTCTGGGGGGAATGGAACAGAACTAGAAATGGGGAGATTCAGATTGGATGTTAGGAAGAAGTTCTTCCCCATGAGGGTGGTGAGACACTGGCACAGGTTGTCCAGGGAGGTGTTGGAAGCCTCATCCCTGGAGGTTTTTGCAGCCAGGCTGGATGTGGCTGTGAGCAACCTGCTGTAGTGTGAGGTGTCCCTGCCCATGGCAGGGGGGTTGGAACTGGCTGAGCCTTGAGGTCCCTTCCAGCCCTGAGAATTCTGTGATTCTGTGATTCTATAACACAGGGATGGGGATGGAAGGCAGAAGGGACAGAGTCCTCCTGGGACAGCATTCAGGGAAGAAGAGGCTTGGCCCTGGGGATCCCTCATCTTGCTCCTGAAGATGCCATCCATGGGCTGTACTCCCAGGCACTCTTCCATGACATCCACCAGAGTATGATGCCCAGGGCACTGAGGACACCTCTCTGTGCCACCAGCAGAGATTCTGCAGAGATCACTGAGTGGGGCCAGCGCAGACAGCCTGAGGAGGGCTGGAGCAGAGAGCAAGATCCTCACCAAGGGACTGAGATAAACGACCACAGGAGGTGGGGGCAGGAGGATTTATTGTCCTGGGAGGTAAAAGCTGGCTCAGCCTCGTCTCAGCCATCACGAGTTCTCAACACCAAAAATCCTGCAGCTCTCTTCAACACCTTTTATGGGAAGTGGAGAAATTAGCTAATTCCCCATTGCTCCCTCCCCACTTATTAGTGCTGCAAAGAATTGGGTAATTATGAATAGAGCTGCCAGGCAAAATGAAACTTCTCCCTTCCCAATGCAGCTTAATTAACTCTGCTGGCGTCATCTGCTCCTGCCTGGCTGACTCTGAGCTCTGCTCTGGCAGGTGTGGGAGACCACAACACTCTCCTGGCCAAAGGGCTGCAGAAGGACCTTGTCTTCCCATAGGATCTATCCTGGAAGATTCATAGAATGGTTTGGGTTGGAAGGGACCTTAAAAGCCATCCAGTTCCAACCCCCTGCCATGGGCAGGGATACCTCCCACCAGCCCAGGTTGCTCAAGGCCTCATCCATCCAGGGAGGACATCCACAGCTTCCCTGGGCAATCTATTCCAGTGTCTCACCACCCTCACTGCCAAGAATTTCTTCCTTGTCTCCAGTCTCAACCTGCCCTCAAGCTTCAATCCCTTCTCTCTCCTCCTATCACAACAACCCCTTGGGCACAATTTGATGAGGAGAGCTTCTCCAAACCCTTCAGCATAGTTACAAGCTGCCAGCAGATACATGCTGGGAGGGAAGCAGCACTCCCAGTGCCTGCCCTTCTCCTTCCCAGTGCTGGGCTGGGAAAGTGCTGCTGGCTCCAGCTCTTTCATTCCCAGGAATCCTTCTCAATTAGCAGCTATCACATTTTTAATGTAAGCAAATCTGCCTAATGCTTCTCTATCCCATGGCATTGTTCTTCTCTCCATCCCAACTGGGGCAGTTTCTTTCCCACCCCATCAGTCTCTCTCCCTTCTTCCCTTTCTCTTCCCTTTGGGAAGTAGAGGGCTTCAGGGAGAGCCTCTGGCCCTCCTCTGGTGGCCAGTCCAGCCCTGGCCCTTAATACCAGGTTAGAGGAACCCCAATGAGGAACCCCAGATTCAAAGCTGGTATAAATACCCCCCCCCAGGCTCACCCTTCATGGCAGCAGTGGGGGCTGTTCAGTGAGGAAAATGCTTTGGCCTCCTCAGCTCATCAGATCTCACTGGGGAAGCTCCTGGGGGAGAAGTGCTGCCAACAGCCAACAACAAAGCCTCTGCTGAACCCTCCAGAGCTCTGGAACTGAAGCCCAAAGCTTTCTGGGTGGAGGATACTCAAATACTGTGTTCAGTTTGGGGCCTCTCTCTCCAAGAAGGACATTGAGGGACTGGAGGAGGTTCAGAGATGGACAACAGAGCTGGGAAAGGGTCTGGAGAACAGGGCTGGGGAGGAGCAGCTGAGGGAGCTGGGGGTGTTTGGTGTGGAGAAGAGGAGGCTGAGGGAGACCTCATTGCTCCCTACAGCTCCCTGAGAGGAGGCTGGAGCCAGGTGGGGGTTGGGCTCTGCTCCCTAGTCTCAGGTGATAGAAGGAGAGGAAATGACCTGAAATTGTGCCAGGGAAGGTTAGGTTGGAGATGAGGAAACATTTATTTGTTTCCAGAGTGGTCAGGGATTGGCAGAGGCTGCCCAGGGTGGTGGTGGAGTCCCTATCCTTAGTGGTGTTCCAGAACCATGTGGCCATGGCACTTGGGGCCATGGTTTGGTGGCCATGGTGGGGTTGGGTTGGTGTTGGACTGGATGCTCTCAGAGGGCTTTTCCAACCCAACAATTCTATCATTGTGTGAGGATTAATCATGGCTCAGGGATACCAAAGTAAAGCAGGGCAAGCTCACAATAGAACCTTATGGGTTTGCAAGACCAAATTTTACAGCCAGCAGCAATGTCTGACTTCTCCCTCTGCTATTTTGTGGTGAGCTGATGAAATGCAGCAACTAAATATGTGAACACCATGGCTCTTGCTGACCTTGTCCCATTCATTTTAACAGAGGCTGTGTAACTACACACAGAAATAAAGATCTCTGCCCTTCAAGTGCTGCCTACACAGCTTGGGAAGGCTGCCACAAAAATGGCACTGTGGGGGTTTGGTCTGATTGTGGGAAGGAAGGAAGGAAGGAAGGAAGGAAGGAAGGAAGGAAGGAAGGAAGGAAGGAAGGAAGGAAGGAAGGAAGGAAGCAAGGAAGGAAGGAAGGAAGGAAGGAAAGGAAGGAAGGAAGGAAGGAAGGAAGGAAAGGAAGGAAGGAAGGAAGGAAAGGAAAGAAAGAAAAGAAAGAAAGAAAGAAAGAAAGAAAGAAAGAAAGAAAGAAAGAAAGAAAGAAAGAAAGAAAGAAAGAAAGAAAGAAAGAAAGAGAAAGAAAGAAAGAAAGAAAGAAAGAAAGAAAGAAAGAAAGAAAGAAAGAAAGAAAGAAAGAAAGAAAGAAAGAAAGAAAGAAAGAAAGAGAAAGAAAGAAAGAAAGAAAGGAAAGAAAGAAAGAAAGAAAGAAGAAAGAAAGAAAGGAAAGAAAGAAAGAAAGAAAGAAAGAAAGAAAGAAAAGAAAGAAAGAAAGAAAGAAAGAAAGAAAGAAAGAAAGAAAGAAAAAGAAAGAAAGAAAGAAAAGAAAGAAAAGAAAGAAAGAAAGAAAGAAAGAAAGAAAGAAAGAAAGAAAGAAAGAAAGAAAGAAAGAAAGAAAGAAAGAAAAGAAAGAAAGAAAGAAAGAAAGAAAGAAAGAAAGAAAGAAAGAAAGAAAGAAAGAAAGAAAGAAAGAAAGAAAGAAAGAGAAAGAAAGAAAGAAAGGAAAGAAAGAAAGAAAGAAAGAAGAAAGAAAGAAAGAAAGAAAGAAAGAAAGAAAAGAAAGAAAGAAAGAGAAAGAAAGAAAGAAAGAAAAGAAAGAAAGAAAGAAAGAAAGAAAGAAAGAGAAAGAAAGAAAGAAAGAAAAGAAAGAAAGAAAGAAAGAAAGAAAGAAAGAAAGAAAGAAAGAAAGAAAGAAAGAAAGAAAGAAAGAAAGAAAGAAAGAAAGAAAGAAAGAAAAGAAAGAAAGAAAGAAAGAAAGAAAGAAAGAAAGAAAGAAAGAAAGAAAGAAAGAAAGAAAGAAAGAAAGAAAGAAAGAAAGAAAGAAAGAAAGAAAGAAAGAAAGAAAGAAAGAAAGAAAGAAAGAAAGAAAGAAAGAAAGGAAACTATTTCTATGTTGAAATTGCCTTTATTTTCCTTTTTTTTTTTTTTAATCCATAAATAGTTGTTACTGACAAAAGTGGAAAAAATCCTTGACTCTAGATCTTTACTAAACTGATAATATTGTTGTTGTACAGTACATACAGAATGTGCTTTTACAGGTAAGTATAACAACAAGGATAATACAGAGAGAAAACAGTCCGATACTGCTCATCTTGAAGCCTGTCCAACGGTTAACCAGGAGTCTGTGCCAAGTTACAGACACAAAGGTACTTCCTCTTCAGGACTACTGGATAATAAACATGGAATCCATAAACTGGGCTAAAGCACAAAAATGTCCACTTCACCCTCTTAGGAAACGTTGTCCCCCAAACTAAAAACGGTAGGGCAGGAAGGGTCTTTGCTCAGAGCCAAGAAAGTCTTGCTACAAAAAAAGGTCTAAACAAGTCTGCAGACAGGAGAAGAAGGTCAGGAGCTGGTCCGAAGCAGAGGGCTGGGGTGGTGGGAACAGAGCTCTCCCTGCAGTGGAGGTGGTGGTGGGGATGGGGACCTCCTGGCCATGGTGTGCAGACACAGGGCACGGCTCGGCTCGTGGCTGGGAGCAGAGATCACTTCCAGACTGACACTGAGGTGCTCCAGCTGCAGGCTCCCACTCGCCCCTCCCGCCCTGAGCTGCCAGGGGGTGCAGCACGGGGCGTGGCCCAGGTGGGTTTTGGGAGGGCACCTCCTTGACAATCACAAACCAGCTAAGAGAGGCTGTGAACAATACCTTCGACCACCCCCTCACAGACACCCCACACGGAGGGGGCTGGGCTCTGAGGAGCAGCCCTAGAGCAGGCTTATTGCTAACAACACCTGGAGTGGCAATGCTGGAGCGCCTTTCTCACCTCTTCCCCCCACTGCCCTCCCACCCTTCTGGAACAGGCCTGAGCAGGACAGCTGGCAATGTCCAGGGGATCTCAGCAGAGTCTCTGCTTCCAGCCTGGCACTAACCCTGGAACAAAACTGAGACAAGCAGCAGTTCCACCACGTGAAGACAGCAAAGTGGTCACAAATTAGAACACTCACTTCAAACACCACCCAAGTGCCCCTCTTTCACGGTGATTTTCTTTGTTGGGGTGGAAGAAGATGCAGACATCTTCCCAGCTACCAAGAGCTACCCCTCTTTTGCTTGCCAAAAGCTTGATGCCAGGCTCTGGCAGAATCCTGGTGGGAATGCTCCTGATAGATAAGAGCAGAAATAGGCCTGTGGGAAGCCTAGGTGGATGGCACCAGCTTTGCAGCCAGCAGTGGGTTTAGGCTGAGACTCAATGGTCTCAGAGGCCTATTCCAACTCAAACAAGTCTGTAGTTCTACAAGAGTAGACAGAAAGTGAATCTAGGCCAGGAAAGGAGGGCTCACTCCTGGGTAACTCTTCTTGTTTCATCCCACCCACCCATCCCTATCCCCATCCCCACCCCCATCCCCATCCCCATGTAACAGATCATCATCTAGAAAAGGAAGATTAAAACCTTGAAAAATATCTTGGTTTTCCTTAAAACACCACTCCCTGGAGTCAGAAGACTTCTATGACAACATTTCTGTTCCATGTGGTGATCCCTGTGGTTCTTTAAAAACAGTTTTCTGCATTTTGAAGAAGGATTCAGTAGAGTTTGGAGCTTTGATTGGCAGAGGGTCAGTCAGGACCTCAGGGTTTGCATCTTGCAGCATGTCTGTGTGTCTGTGTGCTGGGGTGGACACACACACAGCCATGGAGATGTGGTCATCAGACAACTGTATAAAATCCAGAGCAGCTCACTGCTGCTGCTTGGGGGGCTGCAAAGAATCCTCACTTTGTAGGAAATCCGATCAATTTTTCTACATCACCCTCCCCCAGTCCCTCCACATGCAACTGGGAACTGGCAGCTCCACAGATGGCTGTTTCCACCTGTGGGTTGGAGAAAAAATAAAGGACAGATCAATTCTTCATAGTCTCTGAGATTAATCAAGACAGATTCTATGTCACTGTACAGAGCAATGTGACAGCTTTCTGCCTTTCTCCTGAGCACTGAATGTTTTGGCGACTCAGCCAGGAGGAGAAGAAAGCAGAAAGGTCCAAGGGAGTGCAGGTAGCAGCATCACTTACTGCTGCTGCCTGCTGGGGACCCTGACGAGGAGGAGAGCAATGGGAAATGAGGGGAAGAGCATCCCCACCCCCACCCCAGCAGTCTCGTTCTGAGCAGGCACTGGGTGTGACACATCAGACATGATGTGGCAGGACAGTGGTGACAAACAAGATCAATAGAGATGCTTTGCTGTTCTACAGTGGCTGCTGTCAGGGGGTCTCAAAGCACTTGGCAGCCATGGTGGTCGGAGCCCTCACAATGCCTCTGTGCACGGTGCTGCCATCACCATCACCTGCTGAGCATGGGCAGCCAAAGTGCTGAGGACCAGGCTGTGGATCCTGACACCCAGGCCTGCCCCTTTCAGTGTCCTTTCAGTGACAGACTCTCAGCATGAGGAGTAAGGACAGAAAGAAATGACACAAGGACACCTGTGCATGCTGCAGTGCCACTGCTCTAGCTGCCATCCAGTCCAGCACACATGGGAGGGCACAGTGCCCAGGGACAGACTGTGGCCATCCATGGCACGGTGACTTCCCAGGGAAATTGGCTGAAGGTTTGCTGTGGTGGTGGCAGAGTCCCTGCAGAGGTTTGGCCTAGGAAACATTTTTGATGGTTCTTGTGGGACACATCTACCTGACCCACTTGAGTGAGTGGAACAGAGGAGGAAATGGGCTCCATGCCTTTGGAAGATTACTGCCCAGGTAGGACAGGGCCCTGTGGCATTTCTCAGTCAGAAGCTGAGAAGGCTCTGAGGCCAAAGGACCTGGAGCACAGCACAGCATCTGCAAGGGCTGCTTGAGTGAAAGATTTCCATATCTGCATCTGGTCCAGCAGTTTCTTAGTTCATAGTGGGACATTCCGATGAAAACTAGAGCTAGAGACATGCAGCTATGGAAATGAGTGTACACCCACCCATGGCCTCACACAGTCACCTTTGCTCCTTTGCCTCTGCCACCTCAACTTCTGGAGGCTCTAGTGTGGGCTCTCCTCTCCCACAGTGTTCATATCTCCCTGTTTGCAGAGGGGAAGATCCTGACTTTGCTTGGGCCAAGAGGGAAAAGAAGAGCCTCAGAACCTCCTCAGGGACTGCCTGCCCTCATCCATGTGTGTTTCCTGTTCTTCTCTCTTCTCTTCTCTTCTCTTCTCTTCTCTTCTCTTCTCTTCTCTTCTCTTCTCTTCTCTTCTCTTCTCTTCTCTTCTCTTCTCTTCTCTTCTCTTCTCTTCTCTTCTCTTCTCTTCTCTTCTCTCTCTTCTCTTCTCTTCTCTTCTCTTCTCTTTCTCTTCTCTTCTCTTCTCTTCTCTTCTCTTCTCTTCTCTTCTCTTCTCTTCTCTTCTCTTCTCTTCTCTTCTCTTCTCTTCTCTTCTCTTCTCTTCTCTTCTCTTCTCTTTTCACAAACTTCAGGCTGTAGGAAGGTCAGCAAGGGACTGCCTGCTGTGAAGAAACGTCTGGTGACTGAGCAGTGGAGCTTGTAGGTAGTCAGAGGAGAGAAGGGTCCATCAGGGGAGGGATCAGGAGATGAGGTGTGAGCCTTTTCTTTCTCAACCCTCTCATGCCATGAACTGTCATCCTGGTCCATAGCCCATTCTGGTTGTTGCCCCAAATGCTTTTGCTCAAGGCTGCATGGCAATCACCATCTGAAACACAGAGACTCTTTGTTCCTTCCCAGCTCAGTTTCCATCAAATGAAAGCCCAGTGCTCCTCACAAACAGAGACCTTGCTGGCCACAGTTTCCATCAGATGGAGCAAAACAAAGCTCATGAGCTAGAACCAGGAGCCCCAGGACAGTCTGGGAAAGAGGAAGGCCACATGGCCACCCCACTGATGTCTACTTCCACATACCACCAGGAGCAGCCAGCATGCTCCTCGTGCCTGCCCTGCACCAGCCAAACCTGGTGCTGTACCATAAGCCTCCACGTAAGACTCCAGCTCCCAACGACCTGCAATTGTTGCATGCTACAGGAGCAACCTGCTGAGCTGGGAACATCATTAAGGCCAGGAGGAGGGAGGTATCTGAGGGGAGGGAGAAGGGCAGAGCTAATCTGAATGAAGTTTTGTGAAGAGCTGTGTAGGAGAAGACTCAGTGCAGGAATGTAGGACATGAAGAGGGAAGTGCTGTGTGGGACCTTCCAACCTAAACTATTCCATGAATCCATGAATGTCAGCCATCCTCTGACCTTGAGGAGGGGACATTACTGTTGGATAGCTGTGTGCATGTGGTGGGGCTTTGAGTGCCCACCATGTATGGTGAGTGTTGGAGAGTGTCCAAGACCAACATGTACAGCACTGGGCCTGGCTGGACTTCAAATCCTCTGAGGCCCTTTCCTGGTCACAGAAATCTCCTCTGGTGTGAGTTAATTCTACAGGATTTGATAGGCATATAAATAAAAGAGAAAGAAAAACCAAACCAAACCAAATGCAAAACCCAAGAAAGAAACCCAAACCCAACAGAAAAGAAAGAGAAGCCCAATCTAGTCAGAAAGACAAACCTCTCACCAACGCTGGACCCATGAGTCTCGGACTGAAAGAGTTTACAGATACACAGCATCGAGTTAGCATATAGCAGCTCTACAACATGCCCTGGCTACAGCATTGGTATGCATGACAGCTTAGGACTGGTATCAGTGGAACTGGAACCTGGAAGGTTTTCTTGGGGGGCATTACATGGAGAGAAAATGATGGAAAGTCACTGACCTGCTTCTCAAATGGTGGAGACAGCCTCAGCTTTGTGCTTGTGCCGAGGGCTGGGGAAAGAAGGTTTGCTACATATGGAGTTCAGGGCTGAAACCCAGAGGAGGTAACAGGGGAACTGGACCAGTGGAAAATGTTGTCAGGAAAACAGACCTGGGAGGAGTTCACCTCCCAGGGAGGTGGTAGAGTCCCCATCCTGGGAGGGGTTTCAAAGAGGAGTGGACGTGGTGTTGAGGGACCTGGTGGTGGCTTGGCAGTAGTAGTGGCATTGCGAGCTCTGGGTGAGGGGTTGGACTGCATGACCTCAAAGGTCTCTTCCAAGCTCAACAGTTCCATGGTTTTATGAGATCCAGGCTTGGTGAAAGGTGTGCCAGGCTTGGTGAAAGGTGTGCCAGCCTTGCCTTGCCTTGTCAGGAGCTCAGTGGAGCCAGGACCTCCCCAGCACAGGTCAGCAGTGCAAAGCTGAACCAATTCTGATGCTGTAGGTTCAGCGGGGGCAAGAAGCTGGAGGAAGAGAAACTCTGTTTCCTCTTCCTACTTATGTGTGGGAGACACCAAGGTACCAGGATGAGTGGAGAAAAGGCTCTAACAAGCATTTCAGCATAGTTGTGCTTATTGATCACATCAACCCCACTACTTCCTACACTGAGAGCAGGCTGTTTGTAGGCACTAGGATATTTGTATCTTATGAGTATATTTGATTAAAACTAAAACTTTATTTCTCATTTCTTGTCCCTAGATCTGCCAGTCCCCAAGGAAAGTCTGCCCCTGAATTTGCTCCAAGGATGAAGAAGAAGAAGAGATGCATGGGTGCTGGCTGGTATCAAGTGGTCTGGAAGCAAGCTCCAGCAGCCAGAACCTTAGCTACTTGCTACAGAAAGGCCAAATGTGAAGGCTGGCATGAGGAGAGAGAGCAATGCCCCTTCCACCTGGGATGGGCTGCTGCCCTTCCCTCTCCCTATCTTGGGCTGCATGAGACTGCTTCTGCTCGTAGCAACTAAAAAGTTCTGAGTTCAGAGAAAGGGTGAGATGATGCACGTGAGCCCTTGGAAGGAGCCATCTACTACTATGGCTTTCTTTGACAGAAACTGATGCACATCAGGGGAAAATCCTCCACTATCCCTCACCACCATCTTCTTGCTTGCTTGCTTGAGTCCTTCTCACGTCCCTGGACGAAGGGGTGGCTTTAAAAACGACTCTGCAGATGGGGCTGTCAGAGAAGTCCTTCCAGACACTGAGTTATCAGAGGTCATCTTGGCCTGTGAGGCCACTGCAGGAGGGGGGTGCTGTGGCCACCCTGGTCCGTGGGCAGTTGGTGGGACGCAGGAGGTGCATCAAACAGTCACCTCTGTTTTGCTGGCCGTGCGGTAGTGGTGGTGGTGGCCGGGGATGTAGTGCAGCTGTTCCACGGTGTTGTGGCGTCGGGAGGCGAAGGCCTGGCGCTTGGCGGAGGTGGGGGTCATGCCCAGGGTGTTGTACAAGTTATTAGAGGCACTGGGAAGGGGCTGCATTTTGGCCATCCGGTAGCGATCCAGCACGGGCGTGGAGACGAAGACGTCAGTGTGGGACAGGGCCCGCGCCAGGGACTGCTCGGGGTAGGCCGAGCGCTCCGGGGACAGCAGCGGGTCCTGGGAGTGCAGGCGCTCGGCAGACAGCAGCTGCTCGTCGGACAGGACGCGCTCGTAGGGCAAGCTGAACTCCTCGGGCAGCAGCCGCTCCGGGGACAGCACCCTGTCCTGGGACATGGCGCGGATGGGGCGGCGTGGCCGCTCCCGCGGGGTGCTCTGCTGAGACATCTTGATGACGTTGATGGGCAGGGTGCCCCGGGCGGCCAGATCGGGCAGGTGTCTCCTCCTCATGTAGTATTCGTCAGCCTCTTTGTCAGCTGTGGGGAGGGAAGGCGACAGTTAGGAAGGGCAGAGTTGTGCCACGGGTGGAAAAGAGGCCACTGACAGCATGCAGCCTTGCAGCAGCCTCTTGGTGAGACCTGAGGCACCACCCACCAGCAGCTGGACATGGCCATGGACCCATCCGTGTTGGGGTGCTGCCTGTCAGAGAGACCCCAGGCCTGTGTGGGTTGTGTCACCATGGGCTGACAGCAGACAGAACTGAGGCAGACAGGTCCATGGACAACGATCACAGCTCACACCATGGCAAAACAGACTCCATATGCTGTCACGTCCAGACCTTGGCACACACACAGCAAGTTATGGAGAAGTCATCACACATCACCTTCACAAGAGACTCAGAGGCACAGCCCAGGGAGCATGTTCCCCACTGAAGGAAGCTGACACCACATTTCTGTCCTCAGATGTGGATGTGCTCTGGAACCCAGCAGTGACCTCATCCCAGTTTTGATTATTGCTTTTGGATATTTGCAAATGTGACCACCAAGCAGGTTTGGTGGCCATGGAAGGCTCTCTCCCAGACACTGAATCTTCTGTCTAAGGTTTAACTTCCCATTTCTTCAGACACCTGGTTTGATTTAATAAGGGCTACAAGGATGCTGAAGGGACAGGAATATCTGTGTAAGGAGCAAAGGCTAAGAGCCCTGGGACTGGTGAGCCTGGAGAGGAGCAGCCCCAGAGGGGACCTTATTAATGTCTATAAATATCTGAAGGGTGGGAGTCAAGAAGAAGGGGCCAGGCTCGTGTCAGTAGTGCCTCTCACAGTGGTGCACAGTGACAGGCCAAGGAGCAAAGGATACAAACTGGAACCCAGGAGGTTGCACCTCAACATGACAAAAAGCTTCTTGTGAGGGTGCTGGCAGCCTGGAGCAGGCTGCCCAGAGAGGTTGTGGAGTCTCCTTCTCTGGAGGATTCCAAACCATCCTGGATGTGTTCCTCTGTGACCTGTCTTGGGTGACGCTGATTTAGCAGGGGGGTTGGACTAGATGACCTCCAGAGGTCCTTTCCAATCACCATCATTCCGTGATTCTATGAGAATAGAATTTATCCCATGGAACATTTCCTGCTCAGTTTGCTTCTTGTGTGTCTTAAATCACATTTTTGTTGCTTGGAAACTCAGTGCATACACACATCCCAACACACATCCATACACACACTCCAACACATACCCATACACACATTCAGACACACCACACCCCCTCACACACACATACTCCTTTGTCTGGGTTTCAGACAAATTCCTGCAGCTCACAGTGAATGTTTGCTGCTGCAGCTGTCACCTGATGTAGCACTTTGGTACCACAACAGCTGCAATGACCTTATTCACCCAACCTGTTGTTTGAAAAAACAACCCCTCAGTGATTCCAGCTGTTTTTAAAAGCCCCTCAGACACACAAGAACTTTCTAGAAAGGCCATCTGATGTTCATATAACTCCAGCTGGATCAACAGACCTTGGACTTCAAGCCCAGAGCAGTTTGTGAGCTGTCACAATGTGCTGTGGCTGCAGAGGTGTGAAGTCCCTTACTAAAAGGACAGTCAGAAGTGGAGAGAAATGGCCTCCATGGATCAAAGATGGAGTCGTGTTTAACTCTCAGCTCTGACCACCTGTCTGAGCCTTTCTCCTCACTTCCTTGTCTGATGTTTTCCTGGTGTGTGGAAAAGCATCTCCTATCCTTTCTGGCCCTTTAGAAGACCTAAGAGTGAGATCCATCCTCGACACTTGGCAGGCACTCATCTTACAGATTCACAGAACCATAGAATGGGTTGGGTTGGTGTCATGGTAGGGCCAAAGCAGGCCCAGCACAAACCCAGACAGACCTTAAGGTGTGTAGACTTGGTCCCCCTCTCCCCTCTCCTTCCTGCAGAAAGTCAGGACAGTGTGGGAAAAGAAACAAAGGGGACAGGACCCGTGCAGGTCTGGTCAGCAAGTTGTTTACCTGGGGTGAGAGCAGGTGTGCTGGCCACTGCTCCCCTAGAAACAAGGCCCTTGCTGCTGCCTTTTATGGTTCTAGCCTGGCAGAACCATTTCCATTGGGCAGCTTTATGCTGGCTTCAGTTGTCCCTATTGGTCCAAATGGATCTCAGGTAAAATATCTCTACAGACTGCCTGTGCTTTGCCCTTAAACCTTGCTCAAGCCCTGCTTGAGTCACCTTCCTGGACCTGTCTTGCCTCGAGTTGCCCTGCCCTGCCTTGAGTGATCCTGCCCTGCCTCGAGTTATCCTGCCCTGCTTCAAGTTGCCCTGCCCTGCCTCGAGTTATCCTGCCCTGCTTCGAGTTACTCTGCCCTGCCTCGAGTTACCCTGCCCTGCCTCGAGTTATCCTGCCCTGTCTCGAGTTATCCTGCCCTGCCTCGAGTTACTCTGCCCTGCCTCGAGTTACTCTGCCCTGCCTCGAGTTATCCTGCCCTGCCTCGAGTTACTCTGCCCTGCCTCGAGTTACCCTGCCCTGCCTCGAGTTATCCTGCCCTGTCTCGAGTTATCCTGCCCTGCCTCGAGTTATCCTGCCCTGCCTCGAGTTACTCTGCCCTGCCTCGAGTTACTCTGCCCTGCCTCGAGTTACTCTGCCCTGTCTCGAGTTACTCTGCCCTGCCTCGAGTTATCCTGCCCTGCCTCGAGTTACCCTGCCCTGTCTCGAGTTATCCTGCCCTGTCTCGAGTTATCCTGCCCTGCCTCGAGTTACTCTGCCCTGCCTCGAGTTACTCTGCCCTGCCTCGAGTTACTCTGCCCTGCCTCGAGTTACCCTGCCCTGCCTCGAGTTATCCTGCCCTGTCTCGAGTTATCCTGCCCTGTCTCGAGTTATCCTGCCCTGCCTCGAGTTATCCTGCCCTGTCTCGAGTTATCCTGCCCTGCCTCGAGTTACTCTGCCCTGCCTCGAGTTATCCTGCCCTGTCTCGAGTTATCCTGCCCTGTCTCGAGTTACTCTGCCCTGCCTCGAGTTATCCTGCCCTGTCTCGAGTTACTCTGCCCTGCCTCGAGTTACCCTGCCCTGTCTCGAGTTACTCTGCCCTGTCTCGAGTTACTCTGCCCTGCCTCGAGTTACTCTGCCCTGCCTCGAGTTACTGTGCCCTGCCTCGAGTTATTCTGCCCTGCCTCGAGTTGCCCTGCCCTGCCTCGAATTACTTTGCCCTGCCTCGAGTTGCCCTGCCCCAATGGCCCCCAGACTGGGTAGAACAACAGATGGTGCCCGAACGTGGATGGACACTGTCCCTTTCCAGGAACAACACTGCTCTAGGGTCTAACCATCTTTGCTGGAAAGGATTTCTTCCTTGTCTCCACTCTCAATCTCCCCTCTCCCAGCTCAAAGCCATTGTCCCTCATCCTGGCACTCCCAGCCCCTGTCAAAAGTCCCTCCCCAGCTCTCCTGGAGCCCCTTCAGGTACTGAAGGCCACTATCTTCCCAGCTCCAGGATTTCATTTAGTAGTAGGTGATATAAGAGGGGAAAGTATCAGATAGTGGAAGAGTTTCTGAGGATGTTTGAGTGCTAAAAAGAGCAAAACTCTGCTGCAAGACAGTTTGGGCAATCATGGGATGAGTGAGGTTGCACATCCAATGCTCTGCAGGCATCCAGTAGACCTAGCAGTTAAAGATGGTGTGGAAATTCCCTCTTAGCTCTGACACAGCCATAAACCCACAGGTTCTATGTGCCACATGGACTGAGACACAAAGACACTTGGCTGGGTGTGCCAGGCGGCAGAGCGCTCTCCAAGGGAACACCAATGCATTCTGATACATGATCAGTGCTGACAGCAGCCCAGAAGCTTGCTCACAGGACAGCAGTTGCCCATTGGTGCCTTAAGGTCTTCAGCCAAACCTTGGAGTGCTGCAGCACCCTGTGCTGGATGATCTCACAGAACCACAGACTGTGCCAGGTTGGAAGGGACCCTCCAAGGTCATCTTGTCCAACCCTGCTGCAGTCAGCAGGGACACCTCCAACAGGAGCAGGCTGCCCAGGGACACAGCAAGTCTGACCTTGAATGTCTCCAGGGATGGAGCCTCAACCACCTCCCTGGGCAACCTGTTCCAGTGTCTCCCAACCCTCACTGTGCAGAACTTCCTCCTGATTTCCAACTTAACTCTGTCCTGCTCCAGTTTCAAACCATTGCCCCTGGTTCTATCCTCATAGCCCTTCTGAGCAGCCCCTCCCCAGCCTGCATGGAGGTGCTCTTCAGATGCTGAAATGCAGCTCTCAGATCTCCCTGGACCCTTTTCTTCTCCAGGCTGAAAAGCCACAACTCTCTCAGCCTGTCCCCACAGGGGAGGTTCCCCAGCCCTCTGATTGTCTTTGTGGCCTCCTCTGGAACCTCTCCAGCAGGTCCAGGTCTCCCTTGTGCTGGGTCCCACAGCTGGACACAGCCCTGCAGGTGAGGTCTCCCCAGAGACCTCCCCAGGATCCTCTGTCTCCAGCTCTGGCCACACTGCTTTGGATGCAGCCCAGGCTGCCCTTGGCCTTCTGTGCTGCCAGTGCCCATTGCTGGCTCCTGCCCAGCTCCTCCCCCACCAGCACCCCCAAGGCCTTCTCTGCAGAGCTGCTCTCAATCTCATTCCCCCCAGCCTGGACTGCTACCAAGGATTGCCCTGACCCAGGTGCATCTCACTCTAATTTCTTCATCTCCTCTCCTACATGTTCAGCTTTCTCTTCAGTGCTTCCTAAATTCTGCTCCTCATGGTCCTGCAAACACTCCAGAGGATGTAGGAGGAGGGTGACTCATCCCTCTGTCTAATCATCCCGGTTGGACCTCTGCTGGAGCCTCTTCTGGACAGCCTACACACCATCAAGGGGTGAGGGTTACCCAGAGCTCTTCTGTGCCGGCATCATGCTTGGGCGGGGGTTTGCTCTCCAGGGTACATGTCAGAGGAGTAAAGTCTTTTTGAAATCAAAGAATTCTCTGAAGTTGATCCAGTCCAACACCAAACCAACTCGACCATGGCCACCAAACCATGGCCCCAAGTGCCATGGCCACACCTTGCTGGAACACCTCCAGCCATGGGGACTCCACCACCTCCATGGACAGCCTCTGCCAATCCCTGACCACTCTTGCAGTAAAGAAATTTTTCCTCCTCTCCAACCTAACCCTCCCCTGGCACAATTTAAGGACATTTCCTCTCCTTCTCTCATCTGAGACTAGGGAGCAAAGCCCAACCCCCCCACCTGGCTCCAACCTCCTCTCAGGGAGCTGTAGAGAGCAATGAGGTCTCCCTCAGCCTCCTCTTCTCCACACCAAACACCCCCAGCTCCCTCAGCTGCTCCTCCCCAGCCCCTTCCTCAGCTTTGTTGTCCTTCTCTGGACACGCTGCCACAGCTCTCCTGGCCTCAAACTCTTGCCTTTAAAATCACCTTCTAGGAACTTGGAGAAAAACTGGGGCAATGCCATAGTGTCCCAGGAATTTCAGACATTTCCATTCCATAACATGGCCCTGGTAGTCTTGCTCACATTTGGTGTGCACAGCCTTGATAATGCTGCTGGAGGCTGGGTGCAGAAGAGCAGCTAAAGCAATTAGCAGTCTGGCACTTGGCCTCTCTTCTGGATGAGAGAAGTTCCACTGGATTTGCCCAAGTGCCTCTAAATAGATGTAATTAAAGCAAAGAACATCCCAAATGGCGATCTGCTTGGATGCTCACACCTGCCTGTGGTAATTGCCAGCAGCAGCTAAAGCAGCTCATGTGAGCTTTGCAGTGGGGAGGCAGCAGGAGCATACAGAGAGCTTGGCACAGCTACTCCAGGAAGGTTTCCAGGCGCAGGCAGAGCTTGCATCTCTATCTCAAAGGGACAGAGCAGCAGCTTCCCGTGACCAACAAGCTGGTTGAAGCAGGCACCAGACAGACATTTCTCAGGCTGTTACCTCTGAAAGGTGGTGTCAGCTCCTGAGTGATGCTGAAGCAGCTATGGAGAAGGTTGCTGGGGAAGAGCCTGAGTGCTCTGTGACCACAGCATCACACCTGGGAACGCACTGCAACAAGCACAGCTGCAGGCTCTGCACACCTCTGGGTCTGAGCTGGGGACAACCAGCTGAGTAGTTTACTAAAATCAGAATTACCCCAGAACCTGAAACCATCCAGACTGGCTCAGCTCACCCTGGCTGCACCAGCAGGCTCTCTGGGGTGGGGAGGCTGTGGAGCTGCTACCCCTCCTCATTCATGGATGCTCATGTGACAGCTGACATTTTTCATCTCAGCCAAGATAAAACTACAATCCAATATGTTCTGCTTGAACATTCAAAAACCTGTCCTGAGTGGATTGCAAAAGGCCAAGATTGATGAGCAGACAGAATGAAAGCTCTGGGTATTGACTGACAGAAAGGGCTCTCCTTTCAAGCCAGTCTCATCCTTCCGAGGCTTCACTCATGGTGTTCAGACAGGGTTGGATATTAAGAGAAATTCCTTCCCAGCAAGGGTTCTCAGGCACTGGCCCAGGCTGCTCAGGAAGGTGGTGGAGTCTCCATCCCTGGAGGGGTTTCAAAGCTGTGTGGTTGTGGTACTGAGGGAGGTGGTGCAGTGGCAGTGGCTCAGTGGTGGTATTGTGGCATTGTGAGCTCTAGGTGAGGGACTGGACTTCACCACCTCAAAGCTCTCTTCCAGCCTCAACAGTTCTATGACTTTGAAGTGTGTGGTGAAGGCACCATATGCCCAGAATTATGCCTCCAGATACCAGCAAACTTGTCCCAACATGTTTTGGTAAGTCCCCCCTTTCCCACCCTCCTTCCTAGAGTTGGGGACAAAGGCCCAGGCGCCAACCTGTCTCCTAAGGGGTAAACAACCACATGCACCCATCACATGGCATGCTCGTGCTCTTTCCATCTAAGGGCATAATTCCAGCTTCATCCTTTCTATAGGTCAAAGCAGGTTGTTGACAAGTGTGCCCATTGGCCAGATCCAGCCTCAAGAGATTAAGTATTTCCCTCTTGTTTACCAATTTGCTCTCTCCTTGTGCTTACTCTTGCTTTGCTTGAGCTATGGAAGCTCACAGCCCCTAAGTCTTCTCACTCCCACATGCAAGCATGCTAGAGGCCTCTGCAGTATGGAAAGAAGCCAGCCCACCGAGCTGCTCGAGGAACCAGCATAGGAGATCCCTTTGCTGAAGCTACGAAAGCCAGAGTCGTAAGCCCAGTTGAGAGGACTGGAACCCCGAGGGTAAGATCTAGCCCAGAGGGGGAAGGACTAGCCCAAGCCAGGCAGTCCAACATTGCTGCAGCCATAAGCAGCTAACCAAGCAGCAACACATCTTGTGTGACCCCCACTGTCTGCAGGAGATAAGCAGAGCTACCATTACCGCTCCATGACCCTGTGTCATCAGGGTAATGTAACCTGGGGTTTCCAGAGAGAGAGAGAGAGAGAGACATCCTCTCCACTGTGTTCAAACCAAGGACTGCATCGTAACCTTAAATGGGAAGCAGTCACTGAGAGATTCGCCATAGTCATCTCACTTCCAGCCGAGGGGAAGTGCCGCTCCACTGCGCCCCTTCCCCGAAGCCCTTCTCTGGGATCGGAGATGGCTGACCCCGCCCACTGGGAACCGTCACCCCGACTGTGAGGGCTGACCCCAAAGGACCTAGCACTGCTGTGCAGGACCACTCCCCAGACCAACGTTCTTGAGCCAACTCTGTTCAGGGAGCCACACTGATCCTGTCAAACCCCAGTTGCTGCAGTCATGCTGTGGGACTGTCCCCTGCCAAGGAAAGCCGCCGATCAGCAGGACGTCACCTCTCCTGTGGAGGTTGGAGGAGAAAGAAAGCCTCGCCCCGCTCGTGGCCATGGGAAGAGAAAGAAAGTCACTGCCTGGATGGACGAGCCCTGGGCCGACAGACAGCGAGCAGCCAGAGCAACCCAGCAACTTGCCTCGCTACAAAGTAAGACACAGTGTAGCTTTCCACCTGTGCAACACTCAGTAACATTCATTTCAAAGCCTGCGCCTCGCCTTCCTCCAGCTTGAATTGCCTCTTGATAGCATTGTAAATGTCTTTGTACATAGTTACAGCTGCCAAGAGTCCTGTCGAGTCTCCATCTAGTGGACCAGCGGTGGAACTGCACCTTTCATTCCCTTAATTGAAATTAATTCTGTAAATATTCTAATTGGGTCGAATTGTACATACTAAACTGGTTATGGTTATTATATTTGCACAACCGTGCATTAGAATCAATATATATAAAGGTGATTAATTTGTTGTGGATAATTTTAATAATTAATAAACAATAATTTTCATTCATATTTCATCATTCATGAATTAATAACCATCCTCCATCCTTATTCACCACAAAGTAGAACTACCAAAAATAATTTTTTTCCTGAACAGTATTTGGCCTTTTTTTTAAAATTGGTTTGGGCTCTGCCTTTCTTTCTTCCTTTGGTAGTTTCTAGAACACTTGGAAGTCTCTGAGTGCTTCACCTGCCCTGGCTTTAGGAGGAGCTTACTTGCCCTCAGACAGCTTCTTTTACACCCATTTTGACAGGCTGGAGGTGGAAGGAAGGGAGGCTTTGGAGAGGCAGCTGGCCAGGCTGGGGCAGTAGGCTGAGGCCAGTGGGATGACAGTCAAAAAGGCCAAGTACCAGGTCCTGCTCTTGGGTCACAGCAACCCCACGAATGCTTCAGGCTGGAAAAGAGCTTGGCAGAGAGGGGCCTAGGGGTGTTGAGTGGGAGCCAGGAGAACATCAGCCAGATGTGCCCAGGTGGCCAAGAAGTCCACCAGCAGCCTGGCCTGGAGCAGCAATGGTGTGGGCAGCAGGAGCAGAGCAGTGATCATGTCCCTGCACTGGGGAGGCCACAGTTTGAGTGCTGCGATCAGTTTTGGGGCTCTCACTCCAAGAAGGACATTGAGGGCTGGAGCAGGTCCAGAGACAGGCAACCAAGCTGGGGAAGGGTCTGGGGAGGAGCAGCTGAGGGAGCTGGGGGTGTTTGGTGTGAAGAAGAGAAGGCTGAGAGGAGACCTCATTGCTCTCTATAGCTCCCTGAGAGGAGGCTGGAGCCAGGTGGGGGTTGGGCTCCTTTCCCAAGGAAAAGTGGCAGGGCAAGGCCTGAAGACCTGAAGTTGTGTCAGGGGAGGTTCAGGTTGGCCTCAAAGTGTTGTCCAGCCTTGGTCCAGGCTGCCCAGGGCAGTGTTGGAGTCCCCATCCCTGGAAGGGTTTCAAAGTCCTGGAGATGTGGTGCTGAGGGCCATGGTTTGGTGGTGCCCTGGCAGTGCTGGGTTAAGGCTTGGACTGGATGATCTTTAAGCTCTCTTCCAAGCCAAGCCAGGCTGTGGTTCCAGGGTTAGTGTGTGTGCACAGTGTATCACTGTGAGGCCATCACAGGGATTTATTTACTTTTCTTTCTCTCCAGTTCCAGTCTATTCCCTCTCTCTCCTTGTCTCTCCTGCTTTAATAGGTTTAACTTTTTCCAGCTGCCAAGTCACTTGTGATGATTCTTAACTAACACCAAGTGGTTTAATGTGCCCGAGCACCTTTGCTTCCTTCCTGACTGATCTTTCTCATGCAGGTGGGAACAGCAGCTCCCAGGAGCACTGGGCAGGGCAGAAGGAAAGGGCTGCTCTGGCTCAGCTGTCTGTTCCCACAAACCCCACCACTGAAACCTGGCATTCACTGAGGGCAAGGGCAGGGCCTGCAGCTGGGGAAGCACAACCCCATGGAGCAGCACAGGTTGGGGGATGAGCTGTTGGAGAGCAGCTCTGAGGAAAAGGACCTGGGGGTCCTGGTCGATAACAGGTTGACCATGAACCAGCAATGTGCCCTTTACCCTCCTGCCCCTGTGCCCTCCTGCAAGAGTGGTCAGGGATTGGCAGAGGCTGCCCAGGGAGGTGGTGGAGTCCCCATGGCTGCAGGTGTTCCAGAAAGGTGTGGCCATGGCACCTGGGGCCATGGTTTAGTGGCCATGGTGGGGTTGGGTTGCTGGTTGGACTGGATGAGCTTAGAGACCTTTTGTAACCCAAAAATTTCTGTGCTTCTATAAGATACAGAATCATGGAATCACAGAAACATTCAGGTTGGAAAAGCCCCTCAGGATCACCAAGTCCAACCATTAACCCTACTCTGCAAGGGTCACCCCTAAACCACACCCCCAAGCACCACATCCAAACCACCTTTAAATACCTCCAGGGTTGGTGACTCCACCATCTCCCTGGGCAGCTCATTCCAATCACTGACCACTCTTGCTGGGAATAAATTCTTCCTAATGTCCAGACTGAACCTGCCCAGTGGCAGCTTGAGGCCATTCCCTCTTGTTCTGTCACTAATGACCTGAGAGCAGAGACCAGCAGCAGCCTCTGCACAACCTCCTCTCAGGTAGCTGTAGACAGCAATGAGCTCTCCCCTCAGCCTCCTCTGTTTCACACTAACCATCCCCAGCTCCTTCAGTTGCTCCTCATCAGATGTCATTATCCAGGCCCTTCACAGCTTCCTTGCCCTCTGCACTGGCTCCAGCACCTCCACATCTCTCTTGGATTGAGATGCCCACAACTGGACACAGCACTCCAGGTGTGGCCTCCCCAGAGCTGAATCCCAGGGGACAATCCCCTCCCTGCTCCTGCTGGACACAGCATTGCTGATCCCAGCCAGGAGGCCTTTGGCTCTCTTGGCCACCTGGGCACTGCTGGCTCCTAGTCAGCTGCTTGTCCACTAGAGCCCCAGGTCCCTTTCTGCCAGCAGCTTTCCAGCCACACTGCCCCAAGCCTGGAGCATTGCTTGGGGTTGCTGAGCCCAAGTGCAGCACAACAAGTTTCCTTAATATTAAACACACAGATCAAGTCCCACCCTGAAGTGCCAAGGAGTGTTGAGATTCCTATGTGCTACATTTCCATTCCACTCTCTCTTGTGAAAAGATCTTCTACAGACATTTCTGATGTACAGTCCAAGGGTTTCCCTGACACTGGTGTTGTGTGTCTCATACAGAGGGCAGGTTTTATAGGCAATTAAGGAGGTAGGATCTGCTCCTCTTCATCACCTACCTTCAACCAAGCTCTGGCAAGGATGAACACTTCAGTTATTGCTCTAGGTGAGGCAGAGTAGGTACACCCAGAAAACATAGGACACTTTGGGACAGGGTTTAGTGAACTTGGTGTCTTAGGCTGAAGGTTGGACTTGATGAGCTAGAAGGTCTCTTCCACATCAAAACAATTCCATGATTCAATTCATGCAGACAGAGAAACTACAAACCGAATGTCAGTGTGGAGAGAGCATCTGCCCACACAAACAGCACTGATCTCATCATCATCATCCCACCAGAGCTGAAGGGTTTCCCATGAGGAGCATTACAGGAAGGTTGGCAGAACAGTGCAACACATCAAACACCAAGAAAGAGCAGAGCCTAACTGGCAGGGCAGAGCAGGGTGCAGCATGCTGAGACATCAGAGTGCATGACACAGGCCAGGACCAGATCCAGACATGCACACCATGGATCACAGCAGATCACAGCTCTGCTGGATAGATGCTCCCAACCATTTCAGCAGCTTCCTGTTGGCCTGCTTGGCATCTGCTTTCAGCTACCCCCATGGCTGGTGCAACATCTGCCCTGGGTATGCTGAGAGCTCAGCTGGTTTGAGGCAGCCAGCTGGGCTCATTCCAGCTCCAGCAGGAAGGAAAAGGACTCTCAGGTGGCTCCCTTAGGAGCAGAGAGGAGGCAGGTTGGTGAGAGGCAGCAGAGCAAGGAGGTCAGAAAGCAAGCACCAGCCATGCTCCAGCAGTAATGAAGTGACTCCTCCTCTGTGCTCTCCCTCGATGGGCAGTGACAGCCAAAAGAATCATTGCTGGAGAAGCCACCCTGGGTAGAACAGCCTCAGAGGGACGAAGGTCACTGCCTTCAAACTGTGCCCACCACGGCCTGCAAGCAAATGAGATACAAAGAAAATGAAAGGAGCTGACACCTACTTAGCCTCTTCAGAGAAGAATATTTACTTGGGTTTGTCTTGACAGCAGACTCGTAGGAGGGCGGCAGGTGAGAGAGGTTCTGGAAGGAGCGGGAGAAGGACAGGTCGTAGGGCTCGGTGGCAGACGTGAGGATGTTGTTCACCCGTGGTTTGTCTGCAAAGGGAAAACAACAGGGAGAGACTCAGGTCCACAGTGTGCACCAAACCAGCTGAGAGCCAGTGCCAGGCTCCAGCAGCCTCTGAGCCAGCTCCTGGGGCAGTCTGTTGGACATCATTCAACCTGGCAGCGGCAGAGCGGTGAGGAATGGATCCTGTGGCTTTGTTTCCTTGTCTGCAGTGATTATGGAGAGAAGTAAACTGCTGCCTGGAGAGCACCTGCACCAACCAGCTCTTCTCCCAGTGGGGCTGGGGGCTGCGAGTCACCTCACTACTCTGGAGAGCTGCGGCATGGTGCTGTGGAGTGACCCCACAGCAGCCTGCCTGAGCTCAGGCAGCACCAGCCTCCTTCAGCCCTGTAAGCTGTGCTTTCCCCACCCTCAGTGTGATGGTTTGAAACTGTCTTTTTAATTTTTCCTTGCAAAGTTCAGAACAGAGAAAGTGAAAGAATGTAAATAAGTCACTATTGGGTGTGAGAAAGCAAAATAACGATTGTTCTAAACACTTCCATTGGATAGATAGAAATGTTTAAGAACTATTACCCAAAACAAAGTAGGCACTCTGCACATTCTGCGTTCGGCAGTGGGGGCAGTTGCTGGGCTGTCTGGCTGCTGTTTTCTTCTTCTCTTCTGGCTGAAGATAACACACTGACCTTGGCAGCTAAGTTAACTTTCTGCTTAACTAACTCTGCTTCTCTGTCCAGGGGGGTCTGGGGGGAAGCTCCTGGGAGAGGGAGGCCCCTTTGGGAGGGTCCCCTTGGGGGGAAGCAAAGGGAGATCGGTTGTGCTCTTTCTGTTGATTGTATATATTTGTGAATGTTGTGAATTTTGTATATTTGTACATATTCATTGCATTTCATCGTAGATTTTAGACTCTGCTTGTAAATACAGCTTTTCATTTGCTTCCAGACTGAGCTAGCCTGGTTATTGTTGGTGGGGGGG